>NC_048307.1:22966784-23015680 GCF_013100865.1 Trachemys scripta elegans | reverse complement strand
TGTAGCAAGAAACAGAAAAACTAAGAAAGTAAAACAGTAATTTGTGGGAAGTACAGTGGCTTTATGCACAATTCATCAGCTGTCAAGCTGGCTAACTAAAAAGCACCAGGTGTTTCATCTCATTAGTACTCCCCATCATGTTATCACTCAAATGTCTTTTTTAAAATTTTTATTCTCAATAGTCACAAGTTGTAACACAGTTTGATAGTTCAGGGAACACTGGAACTGTGATTTTATATTTATATATTTATATATATATATAAAATCACAGTTCCAGTGTTCCCTGAACTATCAAACTGTGTTACAACTTGTGACTATTGAGAATAAAAATTTTAAAAAAGACATTTGAGTGATAACATGATGGGGAGTACTAATGAGATGAAACACCTGGTGCTTTTTAGTTAGCCAGCTTGACAGCTGATGAATTGTGCATAAAGCCACTGTACTTCCCACAAATTACTGTTTTACTTTCTTAGTTTTTCTGTTTCTTGCTACATTTTTGTTGTGTGAAATACTTTGCCTTTGCTGCTGTGTTTAGAAGATTAGCTATTGCAGTATGAATTGGTGAAGGATGGGAGTTAAATCAAAATCTAAACTGCCTGCACTTGTGATAAACATAATTAGGTGCTTGGGGAAAAAAAACAAGTAGGGTTGTCTGGAAAACAGCGATTCTGCTTTACAAAACATATCATGGTTTCAAATTTTATTTTAAATCTCCATTGGAGTGAAACAGTTTCTGCAAAAAATTTCAGTTTCACTGAAATGGCATTTTTCTACTGAAAAAGGTATAGTTAAATTTTTTTTGATCATCTCGAAGTAATAGGGTTAGAATGGAAGGAAGCTCTTACACCTTATCTATGGAGCTTCTGTTCGCACTTCCCTTCTCTGGCAGAGAAATTGTGTTGGCTGAAGTTCAGCTATTACAAGGTCTTAAGGATCTGTGCTCTTGATGCTAACTATTATCATTGGGATGCTAATTGTCTTGAATGTGATTACATTGCAGTGTTCCTTATATTTTTAAGGAGTGGCTATAGACTTTGGTCATCTTCTGGTAACTTTCCAAAATAATGTTTGGGATTTTTAAAAAACTTTGCAGTTTACTTTTACTCAATGACAAAGAATAAATCAGGAAATAGAATCCACCACCCAGGACTCCAAGTTCCCTGCCCTAACCACTAGATACCATGCCCCTCCTATAGCACCTGCCCAGCTAATCTAGTAATACATACAGATTTTCAAAACAGCTCATGTTAGGCGGGAGTATAGTAGTGCATTGGGCTGTATTTGAAGCTAGTCAAAGCAGAGCATCAGAAGAGAACATGATTCCTCTTCCCCCCCCCCCCCGCCCGCCGGGAAGGCAGTGCATGGAGCAGGCATCACAAAACCATTCACAACATTAGCGCTGTAGTGACCACATTTGCACTTAGCGAGGCTTCCTGTAGCATAGGCTGGCTTCTACTGCCAATGACGTTTTCCCTTTGGTTTGTCTCCTGCTTAATTTGTTTTAGCACCTGCTTTTTGTGGGCAAGCTGTGTAGAGATGAAGGTGCGACCAGTGGTGGAGGGTAAGAATGAAATGCACCCGTCTCCCCTGCCCCAACAGTTGAACATTATTTTAATGTCCAAGTACAAGCTGTTGCAAGACTCTTTTATTGTCATCCTGGCTTTTAAAAACACCGTTCTCTTGCCAGGGCAAAGAATCCTGATGCAGTCTGTAGGCAAATTGCTTTTGGACAGCGTTAGTCCTGGGAGCTTGTTTCAGAAACTAGGATTCTTGAGAAGCTATTCAGTGCATCACTAAGACCACATGAACCCCCCACAGACCTCTATAAGTCTTTACAAAACAACTAAACTGTTTGGCAATTACCAAAGCAATTATGGCTTTTACTACCAGCATGTGTGTCTTAGCACTGTTTGTTATATTTCTGCTGCTTGTAATCCCCTGACGGCTGCCGATATTATAAACACTGTTTATGTGTCTGGGGAAATAGGTGGTCTAAAAATTGACCCTTTATATAGAAAGGAGAAGGAGAAGCTCCTGCTTTGAGGAACTTGCTATCTAAATTTGACATATAATCATAGGTGATGACAGACAGTGGAAGAGGAAGGAAAGGCAAAAGAAAACAAGGGAGAAAAGAAGGCTGCTTTTGAGGGAGCATTGCTTCTAAATGTAATGTTGGGAACAATATACAAATTGCTTTACCATATCAAAGCAGTCATCCGTCTAGTCCAGTATTCTCTCTGAGAGTGGCCAATATGAAAAGTTTTAGAGGAAGATGCAGGAAACACCCTAATGAATAATGATAGGATAACCTGCCTGTGATGGTTTATCTATACCCATGCATCTGAGAAGCAAGGAAGGGGGTTAAGGCCAGTCAGGAAACAGGAAAGACCCTAACTGGAGCTGATTACAGCTCCTAAAAATGCTCTCTTCTCACAAACTGGTTGGTGAAAACTTGCCCAGGGGGAGAAGGTGCAAAGCTAATAAACAGACACAGCTGTAGAGCAAGCTGCTTCTGCAGGCTTGGTGCTATTTCCTTGGCTGGGGGAAGATGGGTCACATTTTCCAGCATTTCTTTGCAGCCACAGGGGCCAGATTCTCAGGTAATAACACCATTCCAGCAGTTGCGGGGCTCTAAAACCCCCAAAATAGTGAGACTTGGGATAAAATCACAAGAGTTGGCAACCCTGCAGGTTCTGTCAGGCTCAGCAGCATCTGTTCAGTACTTTGTCTTGGGTTAGGCGTAGGAGGGCTGATGATTACATGTGTCCTTTGCATTGCACCAGATTTGTACCCTTGCTAAAGCAGCAAGTTCCTCATTCCATTTGGCCACAGATAAGGTTTCGGGGTGAGTAATAACCTTTAAGCATGGGTAACTTTGACCGATAAAGTGTGGGTGACAATCAGCTTTGTAGGTGAATTCCTTGAGGGGGAGGTGACGTGTTTGGGGCTGCAATGGCAGGTGGCTTGATTTGCTAGTAGAATGGGAGGTGTGAGTTATGGAGGTAGAACTTGTTGTTGAGAGGAGAATATGATAATAGATCTGTTTGGTGCCTTGGTGATTGGCATGCAATAAGTATCATTGACGGACATCATCTCTGACATTCCCCACAGCCATAGAGTAGAAGAAAAAGCTTCAGTGATGTTCTTTAGGAGACTTCAGGTCACGCTTGACTTGAGTTGTCATATAGGATTATCTATCAGCCTATTTGTCTATTGTTTCCCACAAGATAATATACCCCCATCGCTACCCCCGCTGTACTGCTGTGGATGCCAGGACATTTTGGGAAGCTGAATATGGTTAAGGCTATATCTTTTAGACTAGTAGAAGCAAATAACCTTGCTCCTTCTGACTCTCCACTTTGGTTCACAGTTGAAAGGCTTTATGTGTGTGTTGATGCATTGAGGCTAAGTAATAGTACTGCAGGCCAGTTAGGCCTGGCCCAGCCAATTTTGACAAGACTGTTTGAGAGTCTTGTGACTTTTCTCAACATAGATGAATTAAGAAAAATATTGTTTAAAGGTGCATTTTCAGCTGCACAGTTGAGATTCAAACTTTTCCGAAGTTCAGGGATATTTTGCTGTAGGAGATTGATTCAGGCCCATCTCTGCTGGTCTAAACTATGAAGATGTCTGGGAACAATGTTAATATTCAGGAGTTTGAGATATGCCCAGGAAGTACATAGGAGGTTTTCTCACTGGAACATTTTTTTTAGATCACATGTAAGCAGGGCCGGCTCCAGGCACCAGCTTACCAAGCAGGTGCTTGGGGCGGCCACACTGGAGAGGGGCAGCACGTCCGGCTCTTCGGCAGCAATTCGGCAGTGGGTCCCTCACTCCCGCTCGGAGCGAAGGACCTCCCGCCGAAGTGCCACAGATCATGATTGTGGCTTTTTTGGGGTGAGGGGGCTGCTTGGGGCGGCAAAATCCCTGGAGCCAGCCCTGCATGTAAGGATGTGTTTCAGGTCCAAGATGAGGAAAGATGCCTAAGTAGGTTGGTCACTTGCATGATCTATGGAGAAAAATAAATCTTTTTTGGACAGAAGTGCACCTTTCCCATTCGCCAGTGTTCTGAATACTAATTGGCAAATGAAGGTTGAGGTGAAAACTTCAGCAGACACTGCCAAGGTTTCCTGAAGATGAATTGGCCCTTTAATCCCACAAAATGTTAGTCAAAATGCTGCAACAAAAAGGTCACCTCTAAAGTAAGACCCTCTACAATGTTAGTTTTCTTGGTTACTGAAAGTTTTCTAACATTCTCCACCAATTATATTTTGAGTGCTTTTTCAGTGTTCATGCTAACATAATTTTTTACTCTGCCGTTCTGTTTTATCCCCTGCTCTAGGAGGGAGGTGACTCAGTGTTGACTCTGTATGAATCAGTTTGGTTTTCCTATTTGCTGTACTATTTAAATGTCTGTTTGTTTCCCTTATTCTGCTGTTCATGACCAAGATTTGATTCTCTTCATTGCTAGCAGCGCCCACAGGCAAGATGACACTGAAATGCAGAAGAGTATAGCTCGAAGACAGACCCGCCAACACAATATTTCCTGTTTTGGATTAACTGGCTCCTTTTGGCTGGGTCTAGAACGGCCAAAGGACAAAAGAAGTCTGACTGTGGTTCCTGTGGGCCTTCTGGGGGTGGGGTGGGGTGACAATGGAAAGGAACAAATTAAAAGGAGAGAGGTGATGACAAAGCAATCTCAGAAAACAAAGTTGTGTAGCTTTCACACCAGAGTTTTATGGCACGGTTCTTGGGCTTTTAGACCAGGAGGAAGAAAAGTGACTCTTTCTCTTGAGTTACTCTTTGTTAATCTCTACTAATTTGCTCTGAGTTGTGTACAAAGAACAGAAGATAGTGGCCTGAAGGGCTCGCAAGAAGCTTGCAATCTAAAGCCCCGATCAGGCAAGCTGCTCCACCTGGGCAAACTCTCTTGCCATCAAGTGCTCTGTGTGGGTGCAGGGCTCTCCAAGAACAGAGCACCTTGCAGATTCAAGACCTAAACTGCTGTTGCTATGGAGTGCATGACACAGAAAATGAAGTTCTGCCCCAAGGAATTCACAGTCTAAATAACTGCATTGCTGATAGTAGTGAAGCCTATAGGAACTGTAGAGAATTGAGACACAAATGAACCTACCTCATATTACCTCTTACGCCCCTCTCCCCCAACACAAATACATGCCTGAACTAAGAATAGTTGCATGAACAAATCAGCCTAGGTAATAGTAATTCCTAATTAGGATCAGGCGTTAATACAGATGGACTCATTCTATGCTCATGACATGAAACTTGCAGGAAGCAACATCAAGATGCAACCAGATCCTAACCAGCTGCCATGTGAGTTGCTTAATGAAACTGGCCCTAAGGCAAGATTGATTTTATGGTTGGAGCATGGGACTCATCAGGAAACTGGGTTGGGGGAGGTTTTTTGGATTGTGTTTTTTCATTTCAGAAAACTTAATTCTATTATGCAATAAAAATCACCCCCAAAGGAAATCTTTAGAAGTTTGCCCTGGCAGTCTCTTTGATCCACTGAAAAAGTATTTAGAGTTATGTACAATATTAGCCTGCGGCAAAGATCTAATCTAATTAGATCCATTACTGTGGTATCTCCCCTAGGATCGTCACTCTGCAGCATGATCTATCCTATTCCGTTGTGTGTTTACAAGGCATCAAATCAAGGATACTGTATTCAGTTTGGAACATGATGTTCTAACAGACTGTTTGAAGGCAGTTTTTTAAGTTTGACTGATTGATTGACAGGGTGATGTTTGATGGTGCATTGAATATTTTTTACAATTTGTTAGCTAGGACTTTTGATGTCTTGGATAACGGTAGCATTTTACCCCCTAGAATATAAGAATGGCCCTACTGGATCAGACAAAAGATCCATCTAGCCCAGTATCCTGTCTTCCAACAGTGGCCAGTGCCAGGTGCCCCAGAGGGAATGAACAGAACAGGTAATCATCAAGTGAGCCAGCCACTGTTGCTCATTTCCAGCTTCTGGCAAACAGAGGCTAGGGACACCATTCCTGCCCATCCTGGCTAATAGCCATTGATGGACCTATCCTCCATGAATTTATCTAGATCTTTTTTGAACCCTGTTATGGTCTTGGCCTTCACAACATCCCCTGGCAAGGAGTTCCACAGGTTGATTGTGAGCTGTGTGAAGAAATACTTCCTTTTATTTGTTTTAAACCTGCTGCCTATTAATTTCATTTGGTGACCCCTAGTTCTTGTGTTATGAGAAGTAGTAAACAACACCTCCTTATCTACTTTCTCTACACCAGTCATGATTTTATACACCTCAATCATATCTCCCCTTAGCCATCTCTTTTCCAAGCTGAAAAGTCCCAGCCTTCTTAATCTCTCCTCATACGGAAGCCGTTTCATACCCATTTTGTTGCCCTTTTCTGAACCTTTTCCAATTCCAATATATCTTTTTAGAGATGGGGCGACCACATCTGCACACAGTATTCAATGACCAATCTTACCCTAACCCATGTCAGTTATGACCAACATTTCCTACCAACAGATAGCTTTATTGGTCTAGGTGAAGTGAGTTTGGTAGGGTCTTTCTTCTGTTCCTCAAAATGTGTTGGTCCACAAAACACTGCTACATTTGGTGCCTTTAGTTGGAAATCTCAGTAGGGAGTCTAAACATTGGAATCAGTCAGGAAGATTGAACACCACCTCAACCTCTCCAAAACAGCGGTCCCTCCAGACCAGGTTGAGCCACATTGATGGGACAATATGGAGAAGCTTGCTCTACTGTAACATTTGGGATTAGATCAGTGATACTCAGACTGAGTCTCGTGAGCCGCAAGTGACTCTTTAATGTGTCTCCTGCAGGTCTTTGCAGCACATGATAGTATAACACGCTGTGATTAAATTACTAACCAATCTAAGTTATTAACCAATCAGGATGCTTTTACTATGTTACTAACCAGTTGTAGCTGATAAAATAATACTTGGTCAGTCATTTTCTTGTGAGAATAATACATATAAAACTAAATATGTCCCATCAGACTGATTAAATATGAATATCTAATAGTGTAGTAAATGAAACAATGAATTTACACTATTGTAGCTCTTTTGGGTAATGCTGATCACTAATTTGACTCCTGAACCACTGAGGTCTGAGTATCTCTGGATTAGATCTTCCAGAGTATTACTTATACACGGAATTAAGAATACCACTAAACAAAAGATTTCCCATTATGTGCAGTAGAAATGCCAGTCTATTGTCTGACATCTCTTTAAATGCATGTCAAAGCCAAAGCAAACATTTCATTGCTTCCATTATTTACAATAAAAACCTTGCTGGGACGCTGCTCAGCACATAGAAATCATCCGATACAGTAGAAGAGCCTATTGCACACTTTCATGTAAGCATTTATTGGTTAATTCTGTTTATCACCAATGCATGAGGTTTTCACTTCGTTTTCCAGCGAAAATGAATTCAGATAGTTTGTCCAATTTGGAAACAAAAAGAAAATTGTGACCATTTCTTAAAATAATCCTGTACCTCCCAGAAGCAGTAATATTCACATAAACAATGATATATGTATCTGTTTTTCATGCATCTCACTACTGAATTTTTAAAACTGTCTGCCTGCATCTGTCAGGCCTGACCGTCAGTCTCTAGTGTGAGAGTGAGTGGGAAGGTATTTTTTTCATTTTAGGCCCTGCTTTGAGGTCAGACGAAAGCCTCTTTGCTTCAACTGAAGTTGCCCAAACTTTCCTCTGCCATTTTGACTCCCCTCTGATAAGAAACCCTTTAGCAGTCCCCTCACCCATACCTTTTATATATGCAGCTCTTGCTTCTAATGTCCATGGGGAAGGTAAAGCATGGAAGGGTTCTTCTTTTAAACCAAAGAAAGTCTTATTCCAATAACAACATAAACAGTCGCACATAAGAGCCACAACGTTGGCTAATGTGTCTGGCCAGCAGAAGAGAGAAGAAAACACACATGTATATTTTTTTTTAAATAGAATGCAATTTCCATTGCCAATATCTGTTAAATAACAGATATTCTCCAGAAAGCAGATAAGTAAACTGTAAAAACAGGGAAATCAGATCTGAATTTTTTGCAGCCATATTTACATGAATTGATATTTGTGTGCATAAATTATCTGACCGTAACTCTACCCCTTTCACTGCAGCACAGTCTGTACGCCTTAACTGGTTTTATTTATATCCCACAATCAATCTATCCAGTGCACATTTCTTATTGGAAAAAAATATATAATATATGTATAGCATCACCTGGTTAGATTTTAAATCCCAAGTTCACAGGATCTGAATGTGTGTGGCTCTTTGGTTGCTTCCCCATTTTGCCCTTCACATGAATTTGCTTATCACAGCTTATCAGCTCAAGGCTTTCCTCTGAAAAGCATGTTTGTGATCAGCAGCTGCTACATAATTTGTAATTCTTACACAGCTGCCAAAGTTATTCTGAGGAAAATGGTCTTGTTTTTTTTTCTAAAATTGGGTAACTCCAGCTGGAAGGTTTTGTTTCAGTTTGGTTTTTTTGACGAGATCCTGTTGCACATTAAATGCATTGCTTTGAAGGATAGTTGGCCAAACTCTCTTAACGTAAAGAAGTGTAGGGCAAAGTTAGAACCAGGGCTTGGGAGTTGGGACTCCTGGGTTCTTTTCATGGAGTCTGAAACTCTAACTTCTGTTTTACATCTGCCTGACTTAGAGAGACCTGAGACCTGGGGTAAGTCAGCTAACCTCAATGTTCCTCAGTTTACCCATCATTAAAAATTGATTTATACCAATGCTAAACTCATGGTGAAGTTGTGAGGCTCAGTTAATGTTTGTAAAGTGCATGGAGGTTCTTTGGTTAACATTGCATATATTTGTGCTTTCTGTTATATCAACGAAAGGCAATAAAATCCATCATTCTCTATGACTATTTGCATCCAATCTGTCTTTCCACCCTACACTCAACCCATGTGGATGCCATGTCCTTAAATTACCCCTCTTAAAGCTCCAATCTCTCATCCATCCCTGTATCATCTGAGCACCACCTACATGTTTCTTTTTAATAACATCTCTCTTCTTTCCAGCTGCTCAGAGTGAGACTGAACTCTATTATGTTTATAGTCAGCCAGTGTTGCCAACTCCCATAGATTTTTCATGAGTCCCATGGTATCTGTTTTTTTTCTTAAAGTCCCAGCTCCTAGAGTGATGTGAATTTATGAAAATCTCAGCTTCTTTTTAAAAATATGTTTCTAGCTCTCATGGTTGCTGAATAAAGCTTGAAAATATGACCTGAGTGCACCCTGATGACTCAAAAATCAGAAGGTAAATAAAAGGAACCCCCTAATGTACAAATTTTAAGCCAATCTCTTGATTTCTGGGGGGGGGGGGTTGCACAGGGGAGCTGACTCATGATTTTTTTATGGCTGAGGTTGGCAATACAGAGTAATCAGGTCTGGAAGCAATGAAGGCATGGATCACAGTGGCTAGATTTGTAGCCAAAATGATGATGAGGAGTCTTCTTCCCTGACTGGCATGGGAATAGACCTTTTTTTGTTCTTGAAGCTTTTTGGTCAACCAAGTGGCTGTGGACCAGTTCAACCACGTGTCAAGGCTGATTCCCCACTCTGGCACTTCGAGGGCAGAAGGTGGGGGCCCGCAAGGATTTTAAAAGTTAATATTGGCCACTCCAAGCTGGTATTAAACTCCCAAGGTCACAGCTTCTCTCTGACCTGGGATGGGTAGATGCTGCCACCACCCAAGTGCAAAAAAAACCAGCATGAATCTGAAACAGATACCAATGCAGCACTGTATAAGATGTCGTTACCGATGCGAAAGACTCATGCTTTATGTATTTGTTTTGGCACTGCTTCACACTTTATCTGGCATAGGTAAAGTTATTGAAATTGTTATGTGGAATCTCCTGATTTCAGTCTAGTTGTTGCAGAAAAACAAAGAATTTGCTTGCAGTTTAACTTCTCAAAGTAGCAGCCAGTTAACAGGTAACACTATCTGTTTGCTGTAACTAGCCTGTTTATGAAATTTGTTAGTCTCTAAGGTGCCACAAGTACTCCTGTTCTTTATTCTGGAAGGTGTGTTTCCTAGAACGTGAACTGCATCATGACATTTTAGTCTTTGATAATGAGTTCATTTTTGTGTAATTCCAGCAATGCTGTGTTTACTTAACACTGCTTCTCCCCACCCCCCGTCACTGACTAACTATTAGTTGGATGCCTAGATTTATATTTCCTTTGTTCTAATTGTAATTATAGAACTAAAAGGGACCTCAAGAGGTCATCTAGTCCAGTTCCCTGCACTCATGGCAGTACTAAGTATTATCTAGACCGTCCCTGACAGGTGTTTGTCCAACCTGCTCTTAAAATTTTCCAATGATGGAGATTCCACAACCTCCCTATGTAGTTTATTCCAGTGCTTAACTGGAGAGTTAGGAAGTTTTTCCTACTGTCCAACCTAAACCTCCCTTGCTGCAATTTAAGCCCATTGCTTCTTGTTCTATCCTCAGAGGTTAAGAAAAACAATTTTTCTTCCTCCTCCATGTAACAACCTTTTACATACTTGAAAACTGTTATCATATCCCCTCTCAGGCTTCTCTTTTCCAGACTAAACAAACCCAATTTTTTCAATCTTCCCCATAGGTCATGTTTCCTAGACCTTTAATCATTTTTGTCATTCTTTTCTGTACTCTCTCCAATTTGTCCACATCCTTCCTGAAATGTGGTGCCCAGAACTGGACACAATACTCCAGTTGAGGCCTAATCAGTGCAGAGTAGAGCAGAAGAATTACTTCTCATGTCTTGCTTACAACACTCCTGCTAATATATCCCAGAATGATATTCGTGCTGCTTTTTTTTTTTTTTTTTTTTTTGCAACAGTGTTACACTGTTGACTTATATTTAGCTTGTGATTCACTATGACCCCCCGATCCCTTTTTGCAGTACTCCTTCCTAGGCAGTCATTTCCCATTTCGTATGTGTGTAACTGATTGTTCCTTCCTAAGTGGAATACTTTGCATTTGTCCTTATTGAATTTCATCCTATTTACTTCAGACCATTTCTCCAGTTTATCCAGATCATTTTGAATTTTAATCCTATCCTCCAAAGCACTTGCAACCCCTCCCAGCTTGGTATCGTCCGCAAACGTCATACATGTACTCTGTATGCCGTTATCTAAATCATTGATGAAGATATTGAACAGAACCGGACCCAAAACTGATCCCTGCGGGACCCCACTAGTTATGCCCTTCCAGCATGACCGTGAACCATTGATAACTACTGTCTGGGACTGGTTTTCCAACCAGTTTTGCACCCACCATATAGTAGCTCCATCTAGGTTGAATTTCCCTAGTTTGTTTATGAGAAGGTCTTTACTAAAGTCTTTACTAAAGACACAGTTTAATGGGCAAAATAATAAATCCATGGTGTTCTGTTTTAGAATGCCGCACTGCTAAATTGCATGTATATGCGCATTTATTTTTATTTACTATTTGTATTCCAGTAGCCCCTGGAGGCTGCATCTGAGACTAGGGTCCTATTGTGCTAGGTGCTGTACATATAGGTATTAAGATAAGCCCTGCTCCAAAGAGCTTATGGTCTAGACAGACAAATTGTGGGGAGAAGGGAACTATTATGACCATCTGCATTTTACAGATGGGGAACTGAGGCATAGATTGATTAATGTATAAGGTTGTATAGGAAATCTGTGACATAGCCAAGAATTGCATGCAGACCTCCTGAGTCTCGAATTGCATGCAGACCTCCTGAGTCTCAGTGCAGCACTTTAGCCACGAGGCTGCTTATGATTTTCCAGAGGAAATAATGAATAGAAACAAGTGATGATTATATCGAATATCTAATGTTAAAACAAATTTAAGTAAAAGCTTCCCTATTCTGCATCAGTGCAATTTCTCCATTGTAATATAATCCTTCAGCATGGAACATATTCAAAGCAGATAGGTATGTTGTAGATTAATAATGCAGCAACCTCAAAATGTGTGTAGGATCAGTCTGGATGAGGACTCAGAAGTTTGGAAGCTTATCTGAACTATTCAAACCTGAGAGCTGAATGAGAAATAGAATTTTCATTCCACAAACCATTCTGATATTTTTACATTTGTTTTCATCCTGAATCAGGATGGAATATCAAAACTATATGTGGACTGAAAAATTCAGAAAAAAAAATTGATTTGTAAATCTCAAAATATTTTGGGTCAACATTGTTCTGTGTCCAACTGAGCCATCAAAATGCCTCATCGGATTTGTTGTTCTTGTTCCACATGCCCCCATTCTTCTCTGAGGGCCTACTCTCTGATTGGACTATATCTCCCAGAATGCACTGCAGTGGCTTAGCCACAGGGAGAAACTGATGCATCGTAGACGTAGTAGTCCACCTGGAGAGCCAGGCCCATGGGGGAGAATGGGAATATGAGAAACCCAGAATTACAACTCTCATGAGGCACTGTGGTTGCTCAGGTTTGTTTTAGTTTTCCTGTTAGGTTTCAGTGGAATTTTCCATTTTGCTGCTAGAACTATTCAAACCTCAGTTTTGAAAAAAAAACACACTTATTTTCTAACTGGAGAATGCTTCATTCAGAATTTGTTGAGCAGCTCTAATATAAATTTACTGATCTGCAAAACTGGCTAGAAATCTTGCAAGAACATCTTATTAGCCCTCATTGGTTCCAGTCCCGCCAGATATGCAAGCTATCACTTGAGGTTTTGCAGTACTTGTACGTCTGATCCTGACTGGAACTAGGATGTACATACCTGTAGGGGAATGAGAAAAAAGAGGGGAAAACAGTTAGAACACATGAAGTCTGAATGAGGGCAGGTCAAGTTTCACTTCGTTATGCTCCCATGCACAAAGAGCTGTCTCTCATAACTCAGTCAGAATTACTTTTAATTTTAGATTAAGTTAACAGGAAAGAACAAAAGCACAATATCTCTCAACTCTGCGAACTAAATGGCTTCTGGCTCTACAGACAGGCGGGGGGGAGGGATAGCTCAGTGGTTTGAGCATTGGCCTGCTAAACCCAGCGTTGTGAGTTCAGTCCTTGAGGGGGCCACTTAGGGATCTGGGGCAAAATCAGTACTTGGTCCTGCTAGTGAAGGCAGGGGGCTGGACTCAATGATCTTTCAAGATCTCTTCCAGTTCTAGGAGATGGGATATCTCCATTAATTCTAATTCTAAAAAGGTACATTACACAAAAGACAAAGCACCATTTTAAGGTGCCTACACCACAGTTTGGGGTGCAGTTCAAGGTTTAGGTGGGTTAGCTATTATTTTGTGTATGATTTCCCAGCTTTTGTTTAAAACCGAGACAGGCCCAAGCCGCGAAGTTTTAGGCCCAACTTCCATGAAGTTCAGGGATGCTCAGAGCTGGGGCTGTTTCCAGGCAACTTTCTAATGAAAGAAGCTATAGATAATGTAAAAACCAAACCAAAGTCTCGAAAAATCAGAATTTAGCCTGCTAAACACTACTTAACTCATCTACACTCCCAAGGACAAACTCTCTTCGCAAACTTCCTGCCTTTTCTTCATTTTACGCCACAAAAGTTTACAAATCTCAACTAATCAATGGCCTGTGGCTGACTCTCAATACTGCTGTCAGAGAGAACCAGACCTGGAACTTGCACCTAAGATCAAAGAAGACTTTACATAGGAGATCTACAGGATTTATCCCTAAGCAAGGAAATCTTAATGCTGAGCAATATTGCAGTGAGGAAGGAGCAAAAGTATACTGAACTGTCTTCTATAGTTCAGGAAAAATCATGCATCTTCTGAGACCTAAAATCTGCTACTGGTTTAGGCTCTGATTCAGCAAGGTACATTCCTAACTTCAGGCACAAGTAGTCCTAGTTAGTTAGTGGCACTATTCAAATACTTAACTATCTGCGTACGTACTTTGCTGAATCAGTCTCCTACTTCCATTGACATCGATGCGAGCAGCATTGTGTCTTTATTGCAAAATATCCTGTTTGTGATGGGGATCCTGGACATTTGCAGAACTGCACACAGAGAGTTCTCAGGGACCCTTTTCTGCAAGTCAATTTTAGGCACATGAGATGGAGGCCCAGGATGTAGGGCCAGAAAGTAACAGTTTATTTGTGTAGCCTTACTATGAATTTCATATTTTTTAAATGTCATTGATATGTATACTTTAGAGACAAGGTGGGTGAGGTAATATCTTTTATTGGAGCAACTTCTGTCGGTGAGAGACAGAGATGATGCATAACTGTTGATAGTGGGGGGAGGGGTACACATTTAAGATTCTTCGGGCAAAACTCCCCGCAAAAAATAATAATAATAATAATAATAAAAACATAAACCCTGGGAGAAATATGGAGGGGGCGGAGCATATGACCCCACATGCCCTCCTCCCACTCATCACTTCTGCTGAGAGACAAGCTTTCAAGCTCTTCAAGTCTGTGTACGCTCTTGAAAGCTTGTCCCTCTCACCCCCAGAAGTGGGTCCAATAAAAGATATTACCTCACCCATCTCGTCTCTCTAATATCCTGGGACCCACATGGCTACAGCAACAGTGCATACATTTATGTGTATATATAATATTACCTTACCTTTAGTAACATTACTTCTGTGTAGCAATAATAGCTTTTACGGTGGCTTTAATGACAAGATTGTTCGTGTGCTAGTAAATCTGCTTGGTTTTCTATACCAATCTTCATTACTATTTGAAAGAGGAAATAGGTTGAGAAAGAGGAAAAAATACCAGGTGTGCAGACAGACAGCATGTATTTGGGCCAGAACATCCCCTTTATACAACTGACTCTAAAGCTGTGAATCAACATACTTCTGAAGCATGACGTTAACAAGGCGTGCATTTTGTCAGACCCATTGATGAAGGACCAGGTTAGTAGAGAGGTACTATTTTGCTTAAGATTCTGCTTTCTTCATTCCACAACAAGAACAGCTGGACAAATCAATGAGTCTGGTACAAAGGGATAGATTTTCCGGAGTCTTTTGCTTCCTTTCTTTATCCCCAGCCCCTCTAGGATGTGGTTAATTGTGCTGAGTGGATGCTGTAGTGTGGCTCCGGGGGTGATTACTGTTTGTGTGAAACTGGATAGAATGGGGTGGTTAAGTCTGTTTCAGTTTTATGTAATTAAGTCTGAAAGGCCTCAGTGGTTACATTACAGGCACTAATTTTAAGCTATTTTACTGGGTTAAGCTGTAATTGTTTTTTGTTGCATAAAAAGACAGATTTTTTTTTTAAAGAAAAAGTTGCCCTCTTTTCAAATGATTTTGGGGGAGGGAGGAGATTTTACATTTTTGCTCTTCACAGTGTCAAGAGACATAAGTACCCACTACAGACTCAATGTCCTGCCAAAAAAAAAAAAAAAAAAAAAAAAAAAAATCTGTTCAAAAAACCCACCCAAACAAAACAAACACCATTTTGGGAACGGAAAAATATCTAAAAATAACATCCACTTCATATTTTTTGCACTTCAGTGAAACAGCCCAGGCCCCAGTCCTGCAATTGGATCTGCAGTGGTGGACCCCTGCACTGATCTCTGTGCAGGGGAGCGGAGGGAAACCGTAGTTCTGATTTCAGGTTAGTCACATGGAGAATCTTGAATGTTAAGTTCCAGCCAGGAGTGAGATTTTTAAAAGACAGTTAAACCCAGCAGGAATCATAACTCTAATGGCGCAAATAGCCCTGTTAATAATCTAAGGGCCTAATCCTGCCAAAGTGTTTGGCACCCTCAAGTCTTATTAAATAGACATTTACAGCAATCTCTTGCCCCTTTGTGAAAGAACACTCTGAAGTTGTGTGTGTTTCATCATGTAAACAGATATACCCAGAACAAGTATCTATTAGAGGTACCTTAGAAATACCTAGGATGTATTAATCACCAAAACTTCACTCTGTTCCCCTCCCATCTCCCAATCAGAATTTACTAAACCATTGTATGGATTTCCCAGAAGGCAGGATGAAGGGAGGAATATGGGCTAGTGGGCAAACAAAAGAAATTGGAAATGACTCAGCAGCCCAAATAATTTACAGGAAAAATCAGGAGGTGATTGTGTCTTAGGGAGTGTTCATTTCCAGCTCTCCACTCGCCTTACTCATTGCATTCCTTCTAGAGAAGTTCTTGCTGCTTCCTGACTCTGTTCCTCGAAGCCTGTTCCTCATTTGAATGCATGACCTAGCTTCTCCATTATTTTTCTTCTCCTCCCGAAAGGGATTTGGCTTCAAAAAGAGAACACTGATAGAAATGGGGCCATGATATGTATTTTTTCCACAGTAGGGTCTCCCCTGTTCTATGTGGATCTGTAGCACCTGAAAATTCATGGGGGTAAGTTAGAGAAATAACAGACTTTATTAGGAACTAAACTCAACCTCTGACTTAAAAAATAAAATAAAAAAATATGATCTGGGCTATTCTGGAACTGGTCCACCCAGACAACCCTGCCATGAAGCTACCGAATGAATGACCATTCACTCAGCCAATGAACTACAATATAGAAGAATTACATCATCAGCAGCATAACATGCTCTAGCTGAGTACAGGACACTGTTGGCTACAACTATTTAGCTATGAACTTAGAAGGCTAAGGACTGGACTTCAGTACGTGGGGGCAACATATAGGGGAGACATCCCACTCTCCAGGGCCCTACGAGCCATGCAGCATTCCCCCCTCCAATCCCATGAGGCCTTGGGGGAGTGAAACTTGAGGGAGGAAGATGCTGCCAGAGAGTGAAGTCAACACAGCAGCTGCAGAAAGCCATTCAAGCAGAGACCTCTGGACACCGATAATGTCACCAGACTGCTCTCTGCAGTTTCATTCTAAAGATTCTCTCCCCGTCTTTCCAGCTAGCTCATGCTCCCTTAATACCATCTCACCGAAAGGATTGAATAACAAAACAAACACCAACAAACCATGGAACAAACGTGACATTGTTCACTCCGCTTGTGGGTTCTGTCCCTCTCCCCAGCCTTTTGTCTCTCTTGCCTAATTAAGATTGTAAATTCTTTGGGGCAGGGACAGTTTCTTATTTGAGGATTGTACAGAGCCTCTCAAAAGGGTCCTATTCTAGGGTAGCCTGTTGGCACATCGTAATTGAGACAGAAAAGAACTATGCAATCTAAGTTCCAACATAACATGATGAGTGATCAAGTAGCGAAGGAGGACAAAACAACAGGATTATGTGGTTGCTCAGAGATGTGTGCACATTTTAGGGTTGTGTTGGACACCGACAAAGGAGGTGGGACAGTACATGAGACCATAGGAGGGTAGAGTGGGGGACATATAGAGTGATGGTAAATGGGAAATCAGCAAGAGGAAGAGGTGAGAGATCAGAACTAGAAGAAGGCTTTAAATAGCTTTGGGGTTGGGAAGTTAGCAAATTGAATCCAAGGGGGCAATGGACATGGATGGGTAGTGGACGTATCCTGCTGGTGAGTAAGGAAACCTGTGCCTGGAAGGAGGGCGAAACAGCCAGTGTTGTGCTAGAGATGTGCCATACATCTGCCCTTCCTGGAGCATTACTCAGGCTCTTGGACAGACTGTCTTCCCATCACAGAGGATGGACTAAGGAGGCAGTCTTAGGAAAACACATGGAGTGAATGAACAGTGTATTCTAAATACTCCTTGGTATTACTGCCGAGTGAATGGGGAAGTATGGGCAGCACCTGGAGTAGTTAAATGGGTTAGCCAGGCTTCCTCTGGGAGTAGAATTCATCCAAATTCTCAGCCAGGAAATATTCATCTGTGGTTTTTTGCTCAGGTTGACATTTCCTGAGGGCACAGATTTCAGCTAAACCCAAGTAACTGATCACATGCCATCATCTGACAGCCTTTGTTTTTTATCAGCCCATTAAGGATGGGCTTTTAGCCAATGAAAATGTCAGATTTTTGGCAATGGGTTTACAATTATTAGGAAGTGTTTTGGCAGAATAATGGAATTAGAGGGTTTAGAAACCAATCAAATAGATCTGTTTCCAGTATAGTCCCAGAGAGGATGGCAAATGGCCAGGGAGGAATATCAGAATGAATCAGGCACTATAAGGTATTTGGATTTACTGCAGGGAGTGGACGCTAGTCACAACAGTTGCAGTAATGAAAGTTGTCTGCTAGCACAATGCCAGGGCCAACTGATCCTGTTGGTGCTTTGAATTCACTTTTAATTTGCATAGGTGAAAGCACGTGAACCAAACTTCCTTTTGTTTTGCTTGAGAATTATCATTACCAAGGAGTCACAAAGGAGGTGCTGGGAAGGAAGTACTTTAGTAAAAGTCAAAGTAGCTCCTTCCCTCTAGTTTCCTCCCTTTAGAAGTGTGTCTCTCAGCTCACTATGATTGGCTGATGGGGCAATCCCACAACTGCTATGGAGAGGGGACTTTTCTACACTTCTTGGGCAGAAGGATCAAAGACTGAAAAAGCTGTAGCAGAGAAATCAAAATAGTGTTGCCCCTTTGACCTGAGCTGTTAGTCAATATTTGGGGCCTTGCAGGTTTGTTTCTGTTAGGAGGAGAAATGGAGGATACAAGTCAGATATTTCTTTGGTGCAATCCTGTTTATTTACATGGAATGTACACAAAGCCCTGTTTTCCTGAACACAGCACAAATGAGCAGCTGAAATCCCTAAGCCTGCCCTTCTAGCATGTGAAGTCTCTGTCTCTCTGCTCCCTCTGAGGGCTACACTCACATCTGCCTTTCTCTGTGCCTGCTTCTAACATGCACACAGCTTGCCCAGCAATCCCCTACCTCCCCTGCATTCAAAACCAATCACAAGGAAAGCCTTTGGACCACACAGGGCTCAGGCTTCACCATCTGACCAGTGCCTTGGGCAGTAGCCTCCTAATTTTTCAGCTATCACTGCGGAGAACAGCTTTGAATTACTCCTCCTATTTAGCCTCAACGAAGCATGCTTAGCAAACCATCCACTTTAACCTGGTCTGTGATTGTTTATAGATCGAAGAACCTCTTGATGGCACCCATTAACAGCATTACAATGGTTTATTCTTGATCTATGGAGAAATGGGCGTAGATTCTAGGAAACCTAAGCTCTCCAAAACTCCTGGCAGAGGCAGAGGGAAAACTAAGTGCCTTACTATTGAGTCACTTGTTGTATCCACTGCCAGAGTTTTCAGTGGGTTTTTGGTTTTGACTTTTGTTTTGTTTTCATTTGCCTTGAAGCGTACCAAAAATAATGTGGCGAGGGAAGATGCAGGCTATGCAGAATGCCTCCCAGGATCGGCTAGATTGTTTCATTTGTAAACACACAGCCTTCCTGGAAAGGGCAGCGGAGAAGCAGACACAGCTTGTTCACCTTAAAGGCTAACTTATTTTTCAAGTACACAAGACATCACATGCTCATCTCACCCCAAATGCAACCACCAAGACTGAGTTGTGCCCATGCATCAGCTTTCCCCCGCCCCCCCCCCCCACACACAAAGACACACACACAACACCCACACCTACCAAATTTATGCATCTGTACCTACCGTGCTGCTTAAATGGGTCTGCCCCGGTGTATTCTGGGACAATTTGGACAGCTATCCCATAGTTCCTCACACAGGGATAAAGTGCCCAGAGGAAGTGTACACAGCAGCAGCATGTCTGAGTGCAAAGAGCTGGAGGACCAGCTCCAATGGTCACATAAGCATGGTTGGGGTGGGAGGAACTCTTGTCTACATTGCAAAATCACCAGATAGAGGAATGACAACCGTGGGCCAGAATAGGTCTCTGGTAGGGCAAAACACTAGTAGCTGCCACAGTTACTGACCATGTATTTGCCATGTTATGTGCAGACACACATCATGTTTAGAATCAGCTATGTTCCTAATTTGTTCCATCTTGGGTTCAAAGCTGTAGTATAGACAGTGCCTAAGAAGCTGCAAGAAGCAAGCAAAGATAAAGGGAATAGTCACCCTTTGACCATGTCTGCATGGTGATCTGCCCTGGTGATCTGCTCTCAGATGGTTGCTTTCCAGACTAAGGCCAGGTCTACATGAGAAACTCTTGCCAGTATAGCAGTAAGGGCTGTGATTTTTTTGGTGACATTTCAATACCGGCAGAAGCCCCAGTGTAGACATAGTTATATTGGCTTAACAGTGCTTTTTCTACTGAAGCTTATTTTACTTACTGAACTAGTATAAGCTATACCAACAAAAGCACGTTGTTGTTGTTGGTATGAGCTGCTGCTGTACTAGGAGGGTTTGCAGTATATTTGTCTTGCAAACCTTTCACCTGACTTCAGCTGCATCAGTACGAATCACAGCTTACCTTGTCCACACAAGGGGCTTGCACCGGTACAGCTGAACTGATAGCTGGAATTGGGACAAATCCCAGTGTAGACAAACACTTAAATAGCTTTGCTCCCCTTCCCCTCCCCACCCTATTAGAGAGAACAGCTGGTGGGATAGCAACTTATTCTTCTGCTACCAAACGGGTGTATCCAAACTCCCTCTATAGGCCAGTTTATGGTTTGCACTGGGTCTGCAGCAGGGCTGCTCTCTAGCAGTTCAGGTGGGTTGGCTGTCGTCATTTATAGATGCTTTTTGTCTGTGACACTAACAGTGTGTTAGATGATTAAAACACAGAAGTTTCACAACCCAATAGGTTCTTTGGTTCTCAGACCTAGGAAATGAAACGCAGTGGAGTTCGTTTAGGGTTTGTTTCTAGGCTGTCAGTTTCACTTTCAGGTTCTCAGAGCTACAGTGTTTGGGCTGAGGATACTGCAGGGGAAGGTTGCTTTGTTTAAACACAGCTGTTCTCACTGGGATTTGAAAAGAAGTCTTGGAAACATTTCTGGTTAGGCTCAATCCGAGCTTGTTCTTACACAGTCAAAATGCTGGCTTGAATCAGTGCTGATAAGTCCCCTTTTGAACTTGTCAGACAGAAATGTTGACTAATGGGCCCTTTTAGTTCTTTCTATCCCTAGGGGCGCCTTCTGAGCAAATCCATCTGTTCTTTGCCTGGCTCTGCATATTCCCACTAATGGGTATTGCACAGCCTGGTGGTGTATGGCACCTAACAGTAGAACCTTCTCCAAGCCATGCCTGTTAGAGCACATGTGTGTCTCTTACTTTCCTCCCCTCCCTGTTTTCAAACCTTCCAAGGGGAAGCTACATAAGGGGGTGCTGTGCCCTCTACCACGTCAGTTCCTTCCAACTGCTGCACCAGATGGAAGGGACCCACTCCGAGCCTCGGATCTGGCATTTCTCCATGCATAGGGTGTTATTAGTTTATAGTTGTTGTTCTCTGTATAGCTTTTAGTATAAGGTAATTTTAAGTATCTTAATAGGTATAGCTAGTTTATTCCAGTTGGTCAGGTCCATGGGATGGTGAACCACAGAAGCAGGGCCAGCTCCAGGGTTTTGGCCGCCCCAAGCAGCCAAACAAACAAACAAAACAAAAAAGAGCCGCAATTGCGATCTGCAGCGGCAATTCGGTGGGAGGTCCTTCACTCCGAGCAGGAGTGAGGGACCGTCCGCCGAATTGCCGCCGAATACCTGGACGTGCCACCCCTCTCCGAAGTGGCCGCCCCAAGCACCTGCTTGGTAAGCTGGTGCCTGGAGCTGGCCCTGCACAGAAGGTGCAGCCAGGCTTTAAGCGATGAGCTTTGTGCCCAGCTGTCTTCCCAGCAACACGTTAAGTGCACGAGAGAAGACCACTCTCCTTCTGGGTGTTCGATTTGCTGGACTTTCACACCCAGAGTATGCAAAGACAGGCAGAACAGACTACAGGAGCTCCTGTTTAAAGAGCTTTCGCTGCTGAGCCACCTGGGTCCGGAAGATTATTGGATCCAAAGACTGAGGCCTGTTTCTGCTCCAGTGGCTTCCTACAGCAAGGCTAAGTTGTCTAAGGGTTCTGTGTCATCAAGATCTTTATCGCTGCTGGCTCCCCGTCCTTGGGTTAAAGCTGTTGGTTCCAAAGAAGAAGCTGAGGGAGAAGATGGCCACAGTTAGCAGTGCCAGATCCTGATTTGTCACCTGATGAACGTGTGGGTGTATTATTCTGCTTCCGACCCTTCTGAGGATGCTTTTCAATTCCATGACCACATAGATCACATGATAGCCGCAATAAACTTACCTTCAATGGCTGCAGAGGAAACCTCCCACCAACAGTTGACCACTAATAGGATGTGCTCTCTATCCTGAATGGTCTTTTGCAGACTTCTAAGACTGGTGCACTCCTGCTTTCTGTAAGCCAGTTTCCAAGAAAACAGACAAACTGGTGCACTTAAGAGAAAAAATTTCTCGTCCTCTTCTTTGGGAATTAGAGTGGCTAATTACCAGGTGGTGACACTGATGGCCCATTAGCCATTCCACCAGTGGGAAAGGAGGGCGTTCTTTGTCCAAGATTTGCCACATGATAAAAGAAGACTGGCTAATGCTATTTTGACAGAAGGACAGAATGTGGCAGAAGTTTCTACTCTTAGGGTACATCTACACTACAAGGGGGAGTCGATTTAAGATACGCAAATTCAGCTACGTGAATAGCGTAGCTGAATTCGACGTATCGCAGCCAACTTACCCCGCTGTGAGGACGGCGGCAAAATCGACTTTTGCGGCTTTCTGTCGATGGCGCTTACTCCCACCTCCGCTGGTGGAGTAAGAGCGCCAATTCGGGGATCGATTGTCGCGTCCCGACGGGACGCGATAAATCGATCCCCGAGAGGTCGATTTCTCAGACCTAGCCTGAGTCACCACCAACCAGCACAGCACCCATGAGTGTGAATATGCCAAGTTGTCTTGATGAACTCTGGTCACAAGAGTTCCTTTGCCCCTGCTCTCCCTGGGGCCATCTCCTTTCTTCTTCTTCTTCACTCTCACTGCTGGCAGTATGATCCAGTGTCCTCTGGGGGAGCAAAAGAAAGTGACAGCTTGTTGGGGATGAGGGCTGTCTCATGGACAAAGAGTGCCATAGACATTTTCTGGGTGAAATCATGAGTAAGGAGGAAGCAGGCAGGGTAGAGATGGCGAGGAAGAAGAAAAATCTTCCTTAGTTGAATAGTATCTTATGCTTGGATCCTGAGAAATGGCTGAGTGAGTGCTAGTCTTGATGGGCCAAATTCACCTCTGGTGTCTATCCATAGACTTCAGATGGCTTGTATCAGTGATCAACAGTCTATCCAGAAGTATCACACCTGTGTCATAGCAATGAAATGGAGGATAACGCAGGGTATGAAGCGTATTACTGCACTACACAAAAGTACCCAGAACAGTCACAAACTGAAACTCCAGCCACTTCTGTTCCTATGTTTCGTTCATCCCTAGAACTTGCATGGACGACACTGGGAGTTTTGGATGTGCAAGAAAGGAAGGACTTGGGTCCTAAGTTAACTTTCAGGAGCAAAATATGGTCAAAGTGGCACGGCTTTACTTTTGCTGATCCCCCGCACATCTATTTATTTCACTAGTTCTCCCATTAGACTGATGGCTTCTTCTTTAGTAGCAACGTCTGACTCATCTTGTTCTTGCAGACTTTTACTGGGAAGTTTGCTTATATGAAGATGGCATGAAGACTTCTGGATCAGCCCCTTTATGAGCAGTTTGCTTTGATGGATGATGTAATCGTGAATGTAAACACCACCTTCTCAGTGAGTCAGAGCACAGGATATGAGACAAGGCCTGTATTTGTGTTCGTGTGAAATTGCTAATTCAGTTTTTTCCCTTGTTTCAAATAATAATCAGTAATAAACAAGACCCAAACAGCCACTTCAAAATGTCTGCAGTTTGATGATTTACCATCAGGCCCAGATTAACCAATATGCACTCACTGCACTTGCATAGGGCACCCATCTTCTGTGGGCCCCTGATTACTGGATTTGGATGGGTGGTGTTGTGGCTGCATGGGGGTCATAACATCACTCAAGTTTGGCCCTGCTGCTCCTCCATCGTGACGGCTGGGTAGGTGGGCCAAATGTGAGTGAGTGGTGGTGTGAACCTGGCATGCAGGCTTGCAGCTACGCTCACTCCATTTTAGCTGGGGCCACCCTTCCATTATGTCAGGATCCCTACGTTCCATATACAGGGCTCCAAAATTCTGTAATCCCCCACTACTTACCACCCCAGCTCAGTCCTAAAGACAGATGTGGGAACAAAGAACTGTAAGATTTCTGAGAACAGGAGGAGCCGGTCAGAAGAAAAACACTGTGTGGAACAATGGCTTGTAATTGTTGATGTGAAATATTCCCAAATAAAAATTCCTCATTTACCTAAAACCATTCAGTGGGATTTGAATATCACAAGCATTGATTATCTCCTCATTCTTAATGATGCTATGGTCCAGTGGAAGAACTGGGAGTAGAAGTCATTCTGGGATTCTTGTCTTAGCTCTGTCACCAGCTAAATGGGTTACCTTGGGCCACTAACTGAGAAAAAGCCCAGTGGGTGCTGAGCACTTTTTAAAATCTGCCCTGGATTTAGGTGCCTGAAAGGGAACTGGCATTAAAGTTACCATGGAAGCAAAAAGTTCTGGCCCATGGTAATTGGCACCTCATGAGAGTTCAGTGGAAGGTGAGGGCACTCAGCCCTTTGCACAATCCAGGCCTTTTACCCTAAGCGCTTGGTTGTAAGGTTTAATATTCATCAAGCATGTTGAGAACTTGGAAAGGACCCTGATTATTTAAATCTGAAGAGCTAGTGTTTCATTACGGGCCCACTCGGAAGGGAACCCTCATCCTGTGAAAGGAAAACATGAACATGAATTTTATAACAGTCTTCCATTCATCATATGCAAGCCGGGATGTAACAGACATTCCTGAGGCACATGATGGCAGGAAGAGAGACGCTGGCACTGCTGCTCTCACTGCTGTAACTCTACGTTTTAACATGCCCTGGCACAAGATCAAAAACAATCTTAAGAGTATGCAGTTATAACAGACGGACCGCAAGCAAATATCCAGTGAATTTAGCCTTCTACCGTAATGCAGCAGCAAGAGAGAAATGTATTTTAGCTCTTATTCATTCTTTTCCCCTTTCCCTTCCTTTTTCTTTTTCACCATAAATTATTTATAAATTATTGGTGAAGGGGAGAGAAACCACAAAATGGAACATAATCTCTTGCAGTTGTAGAATGCCCCTGGCAATGATGCACTGAAATGTGTTTGAAACAAATATTATATCAGAAGCAGACAGAGAGAGTGAAAGTCCATTGTTACATACTGCGAGTTGTTCCCTTGCACTAGAGAAAAAATCAATCCAGTCTCATAAATAAAATACAAAATTCCCAGTACACATCTAGAGTCAATCACTTGAGATGTCACCAGAGTTCTTTGACTGACTGCTATAAGGAGTGTAGTGGGGTGAAGAATTATTCTGTTCAGTAACTGGCAAACTTTCTGGTGGATTTCTTCCACTTCGCTGTGTCTAGGAAGATAATTTATGTCTGACAAAAAAAATTCTGCACGCTGTGACTCAAACAATCATTGGGCTTCCTAATCAGAAACAAGTTGCACCTCTACCTCGATATAATGCTGACCTCGGGAGCCAAAAAATCTTACCGCGTTATAGGTGAAACGGTGTTATATTGAGCTTGCTTTGATCCACCGGAATGTGCAGTCCCGCCCCCTGGAGCACTGCTTTACCATGTTATATTCGAATTAGTGTTATATCGGGTCGCGTTATATCAGGGTAGAGGTGTATTTACACTCTTTACTTAGCAGGCCATGGAATGAAAACAATACATTCTCCAGAAATTCTTCCCTTGGCTTAATGGATTTCAAGGCTTGTCTGAACACAGAAGTTGCACCAGTTTAACTGCAGGAGATGAATGTTGCATCCGTTTATTTAAACCGTTGCAACTCAGTGTATGGAATAGCAGCCATGTTAGTCTGTATCAGCAAAAAGAACAGGAGTACTTGTGGCACCTTAGAGACTAACAAATTTATTTGAGCATAAGCTTTTGTGGGCTAAAACCCACTTCATTGGATGTATGCAGTGGAAAATACAGTAGGAAGATGTATATGCACAGAGAACCTCAAACAATGGGTGTTACCGTACACACTATATCGAGAGTGATCTGTTAAGGTGAGCTATTACCAGCAGGAGAGAAAAAAACTTTTTGTAGTGGTAATCAAAATGGCCCATTTCCAGCAGTTGACAAGAAGGTGTGAGGAGCAGTAGGGGGAAAAAATAAACATGGGGAAATAGTTTTACTTTGTGTAATGACCCATCCACTCCCAGTCTTTATTCAAGCCTAATTTAATGGTGTCCAGTTTGCAAATTAATTCCAATTCAGCAGTCTCTCATTGGAGTCTGTTTTTGACATTTTTTTGTTGTAATATTGCAACTTTTAGGTCTGTAATCGGGTGACCAGGGAGGTTGAAGTGTTCTCCAACTGGTTTTTGACTGTTATAATTCTTCATGTCTGATTTGTGTCCATTTATTCTTTTATGTAAAGACTGTCCAGTTTGGCCAATGTACTGGCAGAGGGGCACTGCTGGCACATGATGGCATATATCATATTGGTAGATGTGCAGGTGAACAAGCCTCTGATAGTGGGTCTGATGTGATTAGGTCCTACAGTGGTGTCCCCTGAATAGATATGTGGACAGAGTTGGCAACGGGCTTTGTTGCAAGGATAGGTTCCTGGGTTAATGTTTTTGTTGTGTGGTGTGTGGTTGCTGGTCAGTATTTGTTTCAGGTTTGGGGGCTATCTGTAAGCAAGAACTGACCTGTTTCCCAAGATCTGTGAGAGTGAGGGATCGTCCTTCAGGATAGGTTGTAGCTCCTTGATGATGTGCTGAAGAGGTTTTAGTGGGGGGCTGAAGGTGACAGCTAGTGGTGTTCTGTTACTTTCTTAGTTGGGCCTGTCCTGTAGTAGATGACTTCTGGGTACTCTTCTGGCTCTGTCAATCTTTCTCTTCACTTCAGCAGGTGGGTATTGTAGTTGTAAGAACACTTGATAGAGATCCTGTAGGTGTTTGTCTCTGAGGGGTTGGAGCAAATGTGATTGTATTGTAGAGCTTGGCTGTAGACAATAGATTGTGTGGTGTGGTCTGGATGAAAGCTGGAGGCATGTAGGTAAGTATAGCGGTCAGCAGATTTCCAGTATAGGGTGGTGTTTATGTGACCATCGCTTATTAGCACTGTAGTGTCCAGGAAGTGGATCTCTTGTGTGGTCTGGTCCAGGCTGAGGTTGATGGTGGGCTGGAAATTGTTGAAATCATGGTGGAATTCCTCAAGGGCTTCTTTTCCATGGGTCCAGATGATGAAGATGTCATCAATGTAGCGCAAGTAGAGTAGGGGTGTTAGGGGACGAGAGCTGAGGAAGCATTGTTCTAAGTCAGCCATAAAAATGTTGGCATACTGTGGGGCCATGTGGGTACCCATAGCAGTGCCGCTGATTTGAAGGTATACATTGTCCCCAAATGTGTAATAGTTATGGGTGAGGAAAAAGTTACAAATTTCAGCCACCAGGTTTGCCGTGACATTATCGGGGATACTGTTCCTGATGGCTTGTAGTCCATCTTTGTGTGGAATGTTGGTGTAGAGAGCTTCTACATCCATAGTGGCAAGGATGGTGTTTTCAGGAAGATCACCAAAGGATTGAAGATTCCTTAGGAAGTCAGTGGTGTCTCGAAGATAGCTAGGAGTGCTGGTAGCGTAGGGCCTGAGGAGGGAGTCTACATAGCCAGATAATCCTGCTGTCAGGGTGCCAATGCCTGAGATTATGGGGCATCCAGGGTTTCCAGGTTTATGGATCTTGGGTAGCAGATAGAATACTCCTGCTCGGGGTTCTAGGGGTGTGTCTGTGCGGATTTGCTCTTGTGCTTTTTTCAGGGAGTTTCTTGAGCAGATGGTGTAGTTTCTTTTGGTAACCCTCAGTGGGATCAGAGGGTAATGGCTTGTAGAACATGGTGTTGGAGAGCTGCCTAGCAGCCTCTTGTTCATATTCATACCTATTCATGATGACAACAGCACCTCGTTTTTCAGCCTTTTTGATTATGATGTCAGAGTTGTTTCTGAGGCTGTGGATGGCGTTGTGTTCTGCACGGCTAAGGTTATGGGGCAGGTGATGCTGCTTTTCCACAATTTGAACCCGTGCACGTCGGTGGAAGCAATCTATGTAGAAGTCCAGTCTGTTGTTTTGACCTTCAGGGGGAGTCCACCCAGAAGCCTTCTTTTTGTAGGGTTGGTAGGAAGGTCTCTGTGGGTTAGTATGCTGTTCAGAGGTGTGTTGGAAATATTTCTTGAGTTGGAGACATCGAAAATAGGATTCTAGGTCACCACAGAACTGTATCATGTTCGTGGGGGTGGAGGGGCAGAAGAAGAGGCCCTGAGATAGGACAGATTCTTCTGCTGGGCTAAGAGTATAGCTGGATAGATTAACAATATTGCTGGGTGGGTTAAGGGAACCACTGTTGTGGCCCCTTGTGGCATGTAGTAGTTTAGATAGTTTAGTGTCCTTTTTCCTTTGTAGAGAAGCAAAGTGTGTGTTGTAAATGGCTTGTCTAGTTTTGCTGACAGATTGTGCCACACACTCTCAAAGAAACTGTGGAACCACTTGATCAACATCCTATACAGCAAACAGGGAAAGATTAAGAATGAGCTCTCAAAACTGGATACTCTCATAAAAAATCAACCTTCCACACAAACTTCCTCGTGGCTGGACTTTTACAAAAATAGACAAGACATTTACAACACACACTTCATGAAGATCTTGACCTATATTGACAAAGTGATTGAAGAATTGTTTGTTCTTGTACCTTGATGTATCTGATAAACTAGAGTACTTTCAAAATGCAGACCTTCTTGCTTCTGTGTTAACTTTAATGCCAAAGCTAAGCACTGACACCTTTTAAATTGTGACTGAACCTTCATTGATATAGATAGTTTCATTCTTGTTTTATAACAGGCGATTTTGTAATGAAGCAAAAGTATCCTGTATAGGGATTTACAGCCAGAATTCTTGGGAAGGTCACACAAGGTTAAAGGCTCCCAAATGAGTAGAGCTGCTTAATTTACCCAGTGAATGCTTGCCCACTGTCAAAGACAGGATATTGGATTAGATGGGCTGAATCATTGTGGTGATTCCTGTATTCTCATTTAGCCTTTTTTTGGTGATGAGATATTTTTGGTATGTGATTGGTCAGCTAAATTACTTGGCATTGTTTCTATTCCCTGACTGGATTACCTATGTTTGAATGGAAGGCACGACTGAACAAATTACTGGGGCTCAAATCGCTCAGGAAGAGAGAGGGGAGACAGAAATCTGTGATTCACCCATCTGTTAGCCTGACATGATATCCCGGGAGGTATGGTGCCTGCCAAGGGCCCATATCCGAGACGTTATGGAGGGATTGTCGAGGATCGTCTGGCCTTCTGACTACTATCTGATGCTACTCATCCATGTGGGCACTAATACTGCGAGATATGACCCTCAGCAGATCAGAAGTGACTACAGGGCTCTGGGAGTAAGGATGAAGGAGCTGGGGGCACAGAGGGTGTTCTTGATGATCCTTCCGGTCAGGGTAGGGGCCCAAACAGAGAAGGATGCATCCTGAAGGTGAATGCCTGCCTGTGAGGATGGTATCACCAGAAAGGCCTCTGCTTCCATGACCAAGGGATGCTGTTCCAAGAAGAAGGACTGCTAAGCAGAGATGGGGTCCACCTATCGAGGAAGGGAAAGAGGATATTTGACACAGTGAGGAGAGATTTAATCTAGTGAGGAGAGATTTAATCTGATGGGGGCAGGAGACAAAAGCCCACAGGTAAATCAAAAACATGGAGACTTGGGAGAAGGGTAGGAATCTGGGGGGAGCATGGGCCGTTATAGCAGGGATAAGGAAGAGAACGGGGGGAACTCAAATCAGTATCTTAGATGTCTGTATACTAATGAGAGAAGTTTGGGGAATAAGCACGAAGAATTAGAAATGCTATTCAATAAGCACAACTATGACATAGTTGGCATCACAGAGACTTGGTGGGATAATATGTATGACTGGAATATTGGCATAGAAGCGTACAGCTTGTTCAGGAAAAACAGGAATTGGGGGGGGGGAAGGAGAAGCTATTGCCTTATATAAAAAAAATGAATACACTTGGACTGAGGTTGAGATGGAAATAGGAGACAGACTTGTTTAAAGTCTCTGCATAAAGATAAAAGGAGTAAAAAATAATGGTGATGTCATGGTAGGGGTCTACTACAGACCACCTCCCTGGGAAGAGGAGGTGGATGAGGCTTTTTATAAACTAAAAAAATCATCTAAAGCCCAGGACTTGGTGGCTGTGTTCCCTCTAAGCTACATGGCCATGCCATCAGGCTATCAAGGGCCACACAGGTGGGGAGAGGCGCCCCTCCCCTGGTCTAGCTCCCACCACAGCTGCCGTGGCTGTGGAGAGGCACCCCTCCCCATGCCCAGCCCTCACTGGAGCTGCCACAACTATGCAGAGGCACCCCTCCCCTGGCCCTGGCCCTGCCCCACCAGAGCTGCCGCAGCCGTGCAGAGGCGCCTCTCCCCCGGCCCCGAGCAGCTGCGGTGAGAGAGGGCTGGGGGGAGTTCTCTCCCCCCAGGGCAGCCTGCACCCCAAACCCCTCATCCCCTGCCCCACCCCAGAGCCTTCACCCCCAACCGGAGCCCTCACCCCCTGCACACCAACCCTCTGCCCCAGCCCTGAGCCCCCTCCCGCATTCCAAACCCCTTGGCCCCACTCCCACCTCCATATTGGTGCACATAATAAAATTCATTCCGCACATGGATGTACAAAATTAGAGGGAATACTGCTTGGTGGTGATGGGGGACTTCAACTACTCAGACATCTGTTAAGAAAATAACACAGCAGGGCACAGATTATGCAACAACTTCTTGGAATATATTGGAGACAAATTGAGAATTTGAAAGTGGAAGGCAACTTGGGTGAAAGTGATCATGGAATGATAGAGTTCATGATTCTAAGGAATGGTAGAATGTAAAATAGCATAATAAAGAAAATGGATTTTAAGAAGGTAGACTTAGCAAACTCAGGGAATTGGTTGGTAAGATCCCTTGGAAAGCAAGTCTATGGGGAAAAGCAGTTCAAGAGAGTTGGCAGTTTTCAAAGAGACATTAAGGGCACAAGAACAAACTATCCAACTGCATAGGAAAGATAGGAAGTATTGCAAGAGACCACACTGTCTTAACCAGGAGATCTTCAATGATCTGAAATGCAAAAAATAATCCTACAAAAAGTGGAAACTAAGTCAAATTACAAAGGATGAATATAAATGCCACAAGAATGTATGGACAAAATTAGAAATGCCAAGGCATAAAATGAAATTAAACTAGCTGGAGACATAAAGGGTAACAAGAAAACATTCTACAAATACTTAGAAGCAAGAGGAAGATGGAGGACAAGGTAGGCCGGTTTCTCAATGGGGTGGTGAGTGGGAGGGGGGAAAAGAACAGAAAATGTGGAAATGGCAGAAATGCCAACTGACATTTTTGTTTGTTTTTACCAAAAAGTTTAGTAGCAATTGGACATCTAACTTAATGAATGCCAGTGAAAATGAGGTAGAATCAGAGGCTAAAACAGAGAAAGAATAAATTAAAAATTACTTAAATAAATTAGATGTTTTCAAGTCACCAGGGCCTGATGAAATGCATCCTAGAATACTCAAGGAGCTGACTGAGGAGATATCTGAGCCATTAGCTATTATCTCTGAAAAGTCATGGAAGATGGGTCAGATTCCAGAGGACTGGAAAAGGGCAAATATAGTGCCAATTATTAAAAGGGAAATAAGGAACAACCCGGGGAATTACAGATCAGACAGCTTAACTTCCTGGAAAGACAATGGAGCAAATAATTAAGCAATCAATTTGCAAACATGTAGAAGATAATGTAAGAAGTAATATTCAGCATTGATTTCTCAAGAACAAAACACGTCAAACCAACCTAATAGCTTTCTTTGACAGGGTAACAAGCCTTATGGATAGGGGGGAAGCAGTAGATGTGGTATATCTTGACTTTAAGTCTTCTGATACTGTCTCACACAATCTTCTCATAAACAAACTAGGGAAATACAACCTAAATGGAACTACTATAAGTGGATGCATAACTGGTTGGAAAACAGTTCCCAGAGAGTAATCATCAGTGGTTCACAGTCAAGCTGGAAGGGCATATTGAGTGGTGTCCCACAAGGATAAGTTCTGGGTCTAGTTCTGTTCAATATCTTCAACAGTGATATAGATAATGGCATAGAGAGTACGCTCATAAAGTTTGTGGACAATATCAAGCTGGGAGGGGTTGCAAGTGCTTTGGAGGATAGGATTAAAATTCAAAATGATCTGGACAAACTGGAAAAATGGTCTGAAGTAAATAGGATGAATTTCAATGAAGACAAATGCAAAGTACTCCGCTTAGGAAGGAACAGTCAGTTGCACTCATATGAAATGGGAAATGACTGCCTAGGAAGGAGTACTGTGGAAAGGAATCTGGGGTCATAGTGGATCAAAAGCTAAATATGAGTCAATGGTGTAACACTGTTGCAAAAAAAGCAAACATCATTCTGGGATATATTAGCAGGCGTGTTATAAGCAAGACATGCAAAGTAATTCTTCTGCTCTACTCCGCGCTGATTAGGCCTCAATTGGAATATTGTGTCCAGTTCTGGGTGCTACATTCCAGGAAAGATGTGGACAAATTGGAGGAAGTCTAGAGAAGAGCAACGAAAATGTGTAAATGTCTGGAAAACATGATCTATGGGGGAAGATTGAAAAAATTGGGTTTGTTTAGTCTGGAGAAGAGAAGATTCAGGGGGGACATGTTAACAGTTTTCAAGTACATAAAAGGTTGTTACAAGGAGGAGGGAGAAAAATTGTTCTTATTAACCTCTGAAGATAGAATAAGAAGCAGTGGGGTTAAATTGCAGCAAGGAAGGTTTATGTTAAACATTAGGAAAAACTTCCTGTCAGGGTGGTTAAGCACTGGAATAAATTGCCTAGGGAGGTTGTGGAATCTCCATCACAGGCAATTTTTAAGAGCAGTTTAGACACACACCTGTCAGGGATTGTCTAGATAATACTTAGTCCTGCCATGAGTGCATGGGCCTGGACTAGATGACCTCTCAAGTTCCCTTCCAGTCCTACAATTCTATGGTTCTTTCGTGACAAGTGCGGTATAAATATCCAGAATGTCTGAGGCACTGATTCAGCAAATTACTTAGCACATGCGTAACTTTAAGCACATGAACAGTCTCATTGCCATCACTAGGACATCCCATGGAATCAGAATTATGCCGGTATTATGTCCTCCTTCAGCACTTTTTCTAGCCTATAACTTTTCATCTGTAGACAGGGCCACACTGCAAAAATGTAGATTCCAGATTCTGCAGTTCCCTGCAGCTGCTGGTCTTTGGACTCCCAAGGTCTATCTTTGGTCTTCGTATCTCAGGGCTGCCAGAGATGTGAATAGTGGATTTATTTTCCTCCATCTATTGGATTTTTTTAAATAGCTGTTCAAGGAAACCTTGGCAGTTATTCCTATGTCAACCAGTAACCGGAGGAAAAAAATCCCAAACAGCTGAGGCGTCCCTTCTCTCTTTCTCCAGTCCTTTTGCATACATTTCTTTCCCTCTATAAATAACACAGAGAGTTATCTGGAAAAGAAAACCGTTTTGAGAGGTGATATATCACCACCTGGCAACCGGCCAGACAAGGAGGGGCTACAAGCCAGCACTGAACTTCCTTGAGAAAGAACAATGTCCTCGTTCAGAAAACAAAAAATCTGCCTTGTGTGTGTAGGAGGGAGAGGAGCAGCGAGACCAATTTCATTTTATTTGCCACCATAAGAAGTGATAGATTAGGAACGGAGCTTACAAATGTAGCAGCTGCAAGCACCTCTCAATCTTCCCTCACCCGTGGAGGTGGTGTGCAGCCTACCCAATGGCAGTCTGACACACTGCCAGGTGGAAGGAACTTGTAGGATTATGGCGGGGCAGTCAATTTTTGAAGAGGACCAAAGAGCCAAGAAGTTGGAGCAGGATTCTCTAGGGCAGTGGTTTTCAACCTTTGGTCCGCGGACTCCTGGGGCTCCGTAAACTATGTCTAAGCTGTCCAAAGGGGTCTGCACCTCCATTTGAAATTTTTTAGGGACCCGCAAATAAAAGAAGGTTGAAAACCACTGCTGTAGGGGTCCTGAGATTCTGCATCATTCCAAGGTCAGGTCTCCTCTATCTCTTCTTCACAACCTTCAACATAGCCCTGGTCTGCACACAAACGTTGTACCACTATAGTTAAAGCAGTACAAACCCCAACCCCTAGTGTGGATGCAGCTATATCGCTATGAAGCCATCTCATAGCAGTACAACTGTACCTGTAAGGAAGGTGGAATAAGCTACACTGATCTAAGACAACCTCACATTAATAGACCTGCATCCACTGTAGGCACTGTATCAATTTAACTATTTGGTATAAACTCATTACCCTAACTGAAATAATTACAGCAGTACAAAACCGATGGGTAGACCAGTTAACAGAGGAGAACTTTCTACTACCACACATTTCTCCTGGAAGAGAACATGGGCCTGAGATCATAAACTGCACAGTAGTCTTGATTTATGCTTATTTGTTCCATGTGGAACATATGGCCTACTCTCCTTCCATTTTTCTCACACTCTGGCTGCAATCTTAGTTTCTTTCCATGACCATTTAATGGCTTTCAGTTTTGCTTCTATTGTGCATTTCCATGTGGTCCTTGTTTATCTCATCACCCCCGTAGTCTAATCCATTCAAATAGGCGTCCAAAATAGCTAGTTACTTTTCAGAAATCTCAGCTTGCTTTCTTCACAAGTGATGCTGATTTTCCAAAGCAGCCTAACCCTTTTTTCCTCATGATCCCACTGTGGTCTTAGGGTGGTAACGGTAGTATAGTTTTTTTAAAAGCCCCCCTCTCCCCCCAACTCAATTCATCATCCCAATTCCAGAAAGTCTTTTTGCAAAGATTTTGTGTAAGACGTGTCCTTTTTCATCTAAAATTTTCAAAACATGAAGTTTTTCAATCGGCTGTAGTCCTAATCCACATAAATTTGTTTTTCCTTCACTATTCACATATGCTGGTTGCATTAGCATTCTGGGACCTTCAGTCTAACAGCCTTAATTGAAAACATCAGCTCTCCGTGACTGAAGTCCCTTGACTTTTGTTACATATAAACTTTTCTTGGAATTTAGAGAACTTCTTTTGAAATTTTATCAGAGTTGCATTAATACTTTTTACAGCTATTTAACCTGTTCTGAAACTTAAAGTAGAGAGAGAGCGAGGCTGAAAAATGTTCTTTGAATTAAAATCTGTCTGGCTTTGAATTCCTGGTCTGAAACCACCCTTGAAATTTCAGTTTCTGGTCAGATCCTAGGACTCCCTGATCTCATGGGATTACACTGCAAAAATTGTTTCTGTGCTCCAGGAGAGAAAACACACTGTTGTTTATTAAACAAAACAAAAAGCAACCTAAATTGGGCTGAAATCTCATATGAACAGAGGTGGGGAGATTTGGGTGTGACCATACCATAGTCCTGATTTGAACTTGAACCCCCATGCTCAGATTCCTATTCTAAACTGGATCAGAACACAGGGCCAGATCCTGGCCTGTGATCAAGGATCATGATGCAATTTTGGGGGGCTTTATGTGTGGAAAAGGTGCTGTCATAGTTACAGGACTAGCTGCACCTCTGAGTGAACCTCCTCAGATCTCAGAGTGAGTCCTGGGCTACAGCACCCTGTGTATTGACTGTGCTTACCCTGCAGGTCTGACTAGGTGTGGGCACCTGCAGCTCTTTCCTTCAGGAGCCTGTGACCATTGGATTACAGTCTTCTTGAACAGCCTTCTTAAAACAAAGCATTGTTTAATCCTAACAGTAAGAACAGAGAATAACCACAGAAGGGCTAAATGCATACCTATTTTATCTAATAGGCAGGGCAGGTCTCTGTTTCCCCAGACCACTAACCTCTTGAGGTCTGTCACCCATAACTCTCCCACCACCCTTCCTTGAGGGACTCCTTTAAATCCAACCAAAACTCTTTGTTCTCTCAGCTCACATGGCTGGGCCTTCTGCCTAAAATCTGTTTGGTGAACTCTGCATGGGGGTTGAGCCAGAGCACCAAAGAAAATGGCTCTTGCATTGATTCTCAAGTGTCTGCGCTAGTGAATTTCCTGACTATCCTGCTATTGAATTAACTTGTACAGTAAATCTCACAATAAGCAAATCAAGATACAGTATTCATAAATTATCTCAGTAAGCTCCAAATCAGTCACAGGTGACATAATACTAATCTTTGCATTCCTCCCTTCCTGGCTCCAGCATGAGGGCTGCTCTTACGCCAACTGCAGATGGCTCCAAGGGGCTGAACTGTTGCCAGGGATGAGTGCATTTTAGAGGCATCCTAGGCACTTCTGCTTTCCTCAGTTGAACCCCCTGTTATTATTGTGGGTGTGGAGGGACATAGCAGCCTCTATGTCAGCATTACACCACCAGCAAATCCCTTTCTCCTGCTGCATCAAGACAAGTATCATATGGCTTAGCACAATATATCCCAGATATGGAGAGGCCAATCGCTCTTAAAAAGCATCATATCCCCACAAAAAATGAAAAAGGCAGGCTTCATTGACTGACTGACTGACTGACTGGAGTTAGAGATTCTTGTAAATTTGTCATCTAAAACTGTCGCTCCTGCTGTGCTTGTTTCGTTTAGGTTGTCACAAAATCCTTCGGGAAACATTTCCTTGAAAGACAGTGCAGGGAAGTCCCTGTCTATTTCTTATCATACTTGTCATTCGAATAGATGATTTACTAAGGCATGTCCTTGCAGCTTTGAAGAATTATGAGACACTGGTGTGTTATCTCTTTCATTAGAGGGTAAACTTTCCTTTCGCAAATGACTGTTGTTAGGTAGTAAAATGTGATTGTACAGTCTTTGTAACCAAATCCAGACACTGACATGCAAATGAGGCACTGCCAGGGAATGCCTGGGAGTTTTAGACAGCCTTTTTTCCTGGAATGATAAGGAAATTGATTTCTGTGGTAAATGAACTACAGCTCAGGGCCTTAAAGTGTAGTAGCACGAGGCTGCTCAGTGACATTTGTCAAACATACATTGACTTCTTAGAAATATGATCACTGAATGCAAAATAAAACTTGGAGGCTGGAACAAACATTTTCTGGCTCTGTTTCTTTAGAAACAGAGTCATTGAGCTGAATTCTCTGCTGCTGCAAATTCCATTGATGTCAGTGGAGCTGCACTGATCCAAGAGAGAATTTGTCCTATAGGTGTAAAGCACTACATGGATACAGCATAAGAGTACTCTTTCAAAACCCAAATGGAGCAGGTCACCTTAGCTGTTGAGAAAGAGGGTCCGAGAAGGTTAACCTGATCAGTTTTGAAAATGAGCTCAGCTGAAATATAATAATACTACCTAGTCTTATAGAATGCTTTTTATCTGTAGATTAAAACTTGCTTATTTTTTTCTGTGCTCCAGAAAAGAAACCCCAAGATGAATGTTCTTGGTATAAAGTTTAACTGAGCCTGAACTGACCAACTGCAGAGAGTCTGTCTCTTTATCAGACATGGGTCAGGGTGGAAGCAGTGCCAGCTGGGTGACACACAGGAACATGCAAATGAAATCAGTGGAGCTCTTTAAGGACTGTAGATTATGATACACTTGCTAACTATTTTATAGCTCCTTTTTCTACTGAAACGCCGGTCATAATTTATCAAGGGGAGTCTTTCAGAAGTGCTCAGCACTAACAGCTTCCATTGAAAGCCAAAGGAAAACTCTCACCCATCCCCCTAACTTATATTATGCTAATCTCCATGGGGTCTAAGGGTGAAATCCTGGACACATTGAAGTCAATGGAAGCTTTTCCATTGACTTCAATGGAGCCAGGATTTCATGCTGTCTGTGCCTTATTCTGATATAGCAGCTTTTTTCCTTTTAATTGATCCTTCACACTCTAACATATGATGTGGCTCATTACTACAGATGATAAGGCAACTGAACATGTAAGTAATATACATACATATATGGAGAGGGAGTTAATTTCAGAATATTCACTCCTCTGTGCTTTCAGATTCTATCTAAGCCAGGAAGCAGAAGTACCAGACCACTGAAAAAAGCATTTTTACTATGTACAAAATACATCATTGCTACTGTTTTGCTCCTAACTTATGTGCTCCGCTTATACCTAAAAAATAATTTTCAGTCCTGAGGCTAATGGCTCTATTTGACTTTATATCAAGCCATAACTTTGTCTCTAACATTTATTTTGCACTGTCCAAATTGAGTACAAGTTGAACTAAGAATTATTTCTTACAAATATATTTCAATTTCATTAGTATTTATACAGCAACTTTCTTTTGTAGATACGGTGTGGTATACATGGTATTGTTCTGGCGGGTTTCATCAAGTGGCATTGTTACACGGTCTTCCAAATCTTGTGTCTTAGAATGTGAGCAAGCGTTCAGTCTTGGGAAGACATGCTGTCAGTAATATCTGGTAAAAGCAGTGGTACAGAGAGAGCAGTAGGGGAGTTTGCTCTTGACTTTGGTCTCAGATTGGAGTCAGTTGTTGAGGCAGAGTTGCTCCCTGGGAACTGGGCACTGGTGTTGGGCAGAGATTTCTCATAAGGACATAAGAAAGGCCATACTGGGTCAGATCAAAGTATCCTGTCTTCCGACAGTGGCCATTGCCAGGTGCCCCAGAGGGAACGAACAGAACAGGTAATCATCAAGTGATCAAAGAAGGGATCGTCCAAGGTCTCTGTTCAAAGACTGGTATGTATGTGTAAATAAAGCAAGTTATATTTTGAATATCCCCAGGCTCCACATCACTAATTTCACTTACAATGGGAAGCCCCAATATCTACTACTGCTTGGCAAAGGGGTGACACTGCTATCAGAAGAGGGATAGTGTTGTTATGCTCACTTTGTTTGAGGAAATAGAAACATAAGGACATCAGGGCCCTGATCTTGATTGATACCCAGAGCCCTCAACTCATCATCCTGCTGGAGGCATTCAGCATCTAGGGACCACTGAATGCACCATATTTTTTTGTCTTTATTTTTGCCATGAGCAATCACTGCTGCTTTCAGCAGTCACTCATGTGCCACCTGCAAGTCGCCAGACACACGGTGATTTTTTGCTGTGTAGGTTCCACTTCCCTTTTCTTAGTGTCTGTCTGTCACAACTGAGAGCTCTTGTATCAGTTACATATTAGTAGGAAGACCACATTTCTATTTATTAAAACCATTGCCTGGTTTTAGTAGCTTCTTGAAAGCACTGTAGAATTTTCTGATCACTTCTGGGAAACCATACGAATTACACTAATGCCTTACATGGAACAGATGACTACAAGGTGCCATCTCATGACCATGAGGTTGCCCCAAAATGATTCTCCTGACAGCAGCCTAGACTTGGCCCTTGAACAATTTTTGTAAGAATTAACCATTTATTAATGAGTTTTCCAGGATGCATTTGACAACAGCAGAATCAATATGGAACTGAATGATCCCTCCAGGAGACAAGGCATCTGATGCCATTTGCCATTAAAATCCTTAGTATCTCATGTACAGGGGGAAAATTGTGAGGGTTGTTTTTTTAGCTCAAAACCTTGTCTTGCAGTATTTCAGCTCTGTAGTTTCTGGTCCTGGCTGGATTATGGAAGGGTAATGAAGTGCAAATGTGACAAACAAATTAGTCAAACATGTTCAGATCTGAAAAAAAGGCTTCCGATTGCTTTGGACTAAGGTTCAAGTCAGTTCTTTCTTTAACCAGATGAGTGTGTGTCCCCCTCTTTTCTTCCCTTAGTTCTTTGTGCACCTGATTTCTGTTCTCTGCCCCACTATTTCAACTATGCTGTCCTAAATCTCTGTAGGCCTCTGTTTACAAGAAGATATGCCTAATCTCCCAGTTACCCTTCCCATTGCTCATCACAGGACCACCAGAATGAACTCAACCCTTCCTCAGGCAATCCAAAGCTCATTCAGCTGTAGCCATGGGACAAACCCCTTGTATTTTCCTAGTAATTATTCCAGTTATAGTAAGAGCCTGACCCACAACAGTCCTGGCAAGAAACTGAACCTTTATTTCCCGCTCAGTGGTTATTACATCAGGTAAACCGGTTCCTTGTGATTCTTCTTTTAGGTGGTTACTGTTGTGTAGTGGTGAACTAAACCAACAAATATTTCTTCATACAAGTCAAAGAAAAATGTCCTGCTGACTGATCATCAGCCTCCTCTAATTGTGATTGCTTCAGGTATGATATTGCATTTACAGCTCTAATAAATGCTTTCTAATTACAAATGGCAATGAGCCCATCACAGGTGAAGTGCATGAGGCAGCACTTGGGTGGAATAAATTGGGCCTAAAAGAACAACATCACACGTGAGACATTTGAATCTGAAGGCAGCAAAGATTCACACTCTTTCAGACAGAAGGTAATTGAAGGAGAGTGAATTTGAGAGAAGTCTAGGGCATAGGGAAAGTGCTAATGAGCATCCGGGAAGGGCAGATGATGATCAGGTGAGAGAACTAGAAATCAGGACTCCTGGGTTCCATGTCCAGCTTGGCTACTAACTCAGTGTCTGGCACTTGGGCAGGTCATTTTGTGTCTCTCTGGGCTAAATTCACCCCCCTGGTAATGTGTTGCTATTTCATTGGCCTCAGGGAAGTTGAGCCTGCTGAATTTTAACTGCTTCCATTACCCACCAGTAAAAGGGGTGTAATAATACTACCCGTGCAGCACTTTGTAGGGTTCTCATGACGTTTAATTAATGGAGGCCAGTGATGTGTGCTCTGGTAATGAAGATGGCAATATGAGGTCAAAGCATTGTCCAGCATCACAACTGTGCATTCCACCCCTGAAAGTGAGGGTTTCACAATGCCTGTGTTAGAACAACAGAACGTGCTAGCAGCCATCAGGCAGATCCCGGTGGTGACCCTCTAGGGAATGGGGTGGCCAAGCTGCAGGGATGAGGAGCTGGAAAGGAGGACAAATCTGGAGCTTGATCCTCTCTGGTGCTTCAGACCTCCTGGGAAGTTTTGAGCACCCTCAGCTCCCTTTGTGTTTAGTGGAATTCAGCTTCTAGCAGGGCAGGCGCATGGTGCCTGCTGGAACTATCCATTGGACTGCAGTGTTGGCCTGGGCTGTGTCTTGCTCTCAGACTTTCCCTGTATGGCAGTAATATGTGCAGAGTATAGTGAGAAGCTGTGCAACGCTATAGGAGCAGGGTTTCAGTCTCTTCCTCCCTCCCTCAATGCAGAGAGAGAGAGAAAACAATAGATATCTGTATAAGCGTCTCAAGAGAAACTACAGCATACTACTGACAGCTTGAGGAAGGGCTACTGATTGGGGGCTTTTGGTTTGTCTGTCAGAAGCTGCCTCTTCTTCCCACCTCCACCTTCATGAACTCGGCCAGAGCTCAGTGCACAAGACTTCTCTCTCCTGAAGAAAACAGTTGCACAACCACTGCCTGGCTTGGGTCATATGACTCAAGGTCAGCACTGACTCAGAATACTCTTCTGAGAGCAGCAATAGCTTGCCAAAATGCTTGCCAAGCCAGCCCCCATCGCCTCTGCTCCCATCTGGGAGGGTCATCCAAACATACATATTTTATTGTTGTTCAAGACCAATCAGTTAGATTTATCCTGGCTGTGACTTTGCTGAAGTTAATGGGGTTTCTGGATTCCTACACCTATGTATCAGGACATAACGGATCACCAAATGTGGGGTCTGGACAGAATTTCTTTTTGGCCTTCACAACATCCCCTGGCAATGAGTTGCACAGGCCACCTGTGCATTCTGTGAAGAAGCACTTCCTTATGTGTGTATTAAACCTGCTGCCTATACATTCCATTACATGACCCCTGGTGAAAGGATATGTGAAAGCTATGTGAAAGGATAAATAACACTTACTTATTCACTTTCTCCTACCATTCACGATAGACCTCTAGCATACCCCCTAACTTATCTCTCTTCTAAAGGTGAGGACTTTTAGTCTTTTTAATCACTCCTTGTATGGAAGCTGTCCCATACCCCAATCTTTTTTGTTGCCCTTCTCTGTATTTTTTCCAACTCTAATAGATCTTTTTTGAGAAGGGAATGACCAGAACTGCACACAGTGTTGAAGGTGTGGGCGTACCATGGATTTATATAGTGGCATTATGATATTTGCTGTCTTATTAGCTATCTGTTTTCTAATGGTTCCTAACATTGTTAGCTTTTTTTGACTGCCGCTGCAGATTGAACAGGTGTTTTCAGAGAACTATCCACAATGACTCCCAGATCTCTTTATGGAGTGGCAACAGCTAATTTAGAACCCACCCAATTTAGAACCCACCCATTTTGTAAGTATAGTTGGGACTGTTTTCCAATAATTACTCTGCATTTATTAACACTGAATTTCAGCTGCCATTTTGTTGCCCAATCATCCACTTTTGTGAGAGTGCTTTGTAACTCTCTGCAGTCATCTTTGGACTTAACTACCTTGAGTAAGTTAGTAACATCTGCAAACTTTTGCCACCTCACCATTTACTTCTTTTTCCAGATCATTTATGAATATGTTGAACAGCAGAGGTCCCTGTACAGATCCTTATGGGATCCCATTATTTACCTCTCTCCACTGTGAAAAGTGACCATTTATTTCAAAAACAACAAGGAGTCTGGTGGCACCTTAAAGACTAACAGGTTTATTTAGTCTTTAAGGTGCCACCAGACTCCTTGTTGTTTTTGTAGATACAGACTAACACGGCTACCCCCTGATACTTGACATTTATTTCAACTTTTTCATAGAATATCGGGGTTGGAAGGGACCTCAGGAGGTCATCTAGTCTAACCCCCTGCTCAAAGCAGGACCAATCCCCAGACAGATTTTTGCCCCAGATCCCTAAATGGCAGATTCCAGCATCTTCAAGATTTCCTCCTAACTTGGGTGGGAAGGTGCCTGCATTACAGACAGGTCAGATCAAAGATGCGTTGTGTAGAGAGCTGGGAGAATAATGTGCTGCTTGTACTGGTGCAGCCGTAATCTGGCATTTGTTCAGCTCTGTTCTTCTGGTAGCTTCAGTTCTGGTCCAGCCCGAGGTAAGTAATCTGCCAGTTCAGATGCTGTGATGCAATTTCCCTTTAAAAACTGCCATCAAGTTGTAACATGTGAGTCATCTCCTTGTGAGATACCATCCTCACCCTTAAATCAATTTTCCTAGGGACTCATAAAAAACCCTTTTGTGGGTGACAAGCTTTCCTCATAGCCAGTTGCATTTATCATGCTGATGATGCTGTACATTGCTAGCACACATTCATTCTTTGGAAAGGAAGAGACAGAGGCCCATGCATGTGCGAGAGAGGAGTGACAAGGGAATGACACACGAGTATTGGTTAAGAGAATGATCTTTGCTTCCTCATCCCTGTCATCTGAACTGGGTTAGGGTTACAAAGGGAAATATGCTTGACACTCATGACAGTAATAGATGTCTGCTAGTTCCAGTGGTCACTCTTGCATACATTTTTTAAAAGGAGGAACTGTTAAGAGGAGTAGGGAGAGACATTAAAACAGCATATTGCAGCTTATTAAATAGCAGTGAAGAATAAGGGGAAACCAGAAGCTACAGGAAAAGTGCCCAAAGAAAGCAGGATAATGACAAACAAAGGAAAAAAGTTTGAAAGGCGTCAGGGAACTGAAGATTTACAAATCTTCTCTAAGCCGGTGCTAATGGCTACCATAGGCGATCAAGCTCAGTCGTGAATTTAGCCGTCATCAGTTTTGGTCAGTTCAGCAGGATTATAGGTAAGCTGCCTCTGGCCTGTCACAGAAACCTTGCTCTTTCCCAGCTGAATGCCAGTGTCACGGTGTGAGACGTGGGACAAAGGGCAGGGGATGGCAGTGTCTGAATCACCCACAGTGTTCTGCTAGGTGCTTTCCATTCGATTTCATAGGAGACAATGGAGAAGAGTAGAAAAGGTCATGCCCATTGGTATTATGTCAATAAGTTAGTACATCCACTGTCCTTGCCTCCTATCTTGAAATTCAGGGAGAGGGAGGCGATTATTATTGTAACGGACTCATTAATCAATAGTGGAAGAAACAAGGGGATGGGTTTCTCATTCCTGGCTTGACCTTTACAGTCCTGGTATCTTGCCAGGTGTTTGGGATTCCTTGCAGAAAACTTGGAAGACTTTCAGCAGGAGGGAGGAGATTATGTTAGAAGCAGCAAAACCCATGGGGCTAGGCAGTGCAGAACCAAGCCCCATGCGTCTAGAAGTGTTGCACGAGGCTCCTTGTAGGGACCAATAGGAAAACCACTCTGACGCATCAGACATTTGGTGATAGGCAGCAACTAAAACCCAGAGTAACAGAGATGGAAAGAGGAAAAGGAAACACTTGCAGTTGCTCTGGACTGAACACACAGGAGATGACCCTTGTGGTCCCTTCTAACCCTACATGTCTATGATCACACACTATGACAGCACAGTCCCCATTTAGCAGAAATATATATATTAAAGGCACATCAGTTGATTTATGAAATATTATGGCAGAAGTCAGTAGATGGTGCTGTTAGTTTTACAAGTCCCTTTTCACAGTCTGAGTATTGTTCAGTCTTTGAAGAAATTCTCCTTTGTAGTTACTTGGGTGTTGTGATGGGAGAGCTGTGGCAAGTAGGAAAGCTAGCGCAGTGTTGCCAACTCTCCCGATTGTATTGATGATCCCAGGATGTTTGATTTAAAGCCCCAGCTTCTGGAGGCAGTTGATTACAGAAAAATCTCTGCTTTTGTTTTTAAAAGGTTTCTAGCCTTCATGTAATTACAGCGTCTGCCTTAATTCGGGCATTTCCTAACTTTGAGTGCTTGACTTTGTAACCTTAATCATTATCGTCTAACACTTTGTATAAGATTTTGCTAGATTTAAAAAAAAAGCAAACAGAAATTCCATCATGTGGCATTATATTGACCCCCACACTGCTCTTCAGCAGCTTGGAACTCTTACAGCCATTGCACAGACCCCTGCTAGCTGAGTTAATGAAGTAATCGCCAGAGTCAGTTGTTATCCTTGCGTTGGACCGGCACTAGAGGGGGATGGGATACTTTGCCAGTGGGTTTCACAGATATTTGCTGACAGCAGTGGCATGGTGACCCCTAGGAATTGTGGTTCCATTCCAGGCCGTGGAGGGGAGTGTGCTTTAATGGACACAGACTCTTCGGTCCATTTCCCCCAAGCATGACCCGGTCCTCTCCAACCTGTCTCTGTCCCAGTCCAGTGGTTTCCCCTCCTCTAGCTCCTTGTCCCACTCCCAGTCTCCCTGCACAGCTAGTCCTAGTATCACCCTCTGGATTGCCCATCCCAGTCTCCCCTCCACCATTCCCAGTATTCCCTGTCACCTTGCCCAGTCCCGAATCCTCCCTCCCAGGTTTTCATCCTCACCAACCCAGCCTCCTGGCACCCTCAGACCAACATTCATCATGCCCTGATGCTTCCCAATCCCACTCTCCCTCTCCAGGCTCCCCATCCAATCTCAGTGATTGCCATCCCCCCCCGCTCAATGTCAAGTCTCTTTGCTCAGCCAGTCTCAGTTCTCCCCCCATGTCCTCCTCAGATTTGTCCCACACCCACCTCACCGATTCCCGTTCTCCTTACCCAGCCAGTCCCAGTCTCCCACTCCTTGTCCCATCCCCCCCCCCCCCCCCGCCCCCCCCCCTTTGCCCGTCCCCCCCCCCCCCCCACACACACACACATTTCCCTGCCTGGTTCCCAATCACATCTTTCCTTGCCCTGCCAGTTCCAGTTCCCATGCCAGTTCCAATCTCCCCCCACAACAGGCTCCTTGCCCCAATCTACTTCTCCTGCCTCTCCCAGGTCTGGCTCTTGCCCCCTCTGCATTCATGCTACTTCCTCTTTCAGGCTCCCTGGGCCCTTGGGGGAAGCACTGACCCAAGCATGTCCTGCAACAGCCCAGAGCAGCAATTGCAGTGAAAGCCCTGCTCTTTCCCCTGAAGCCTCAGGCTGGAACTTGTTCAGTGAGGATGCTTTAGCAAGTCTCTACTGAGCATGTGCAAGCTGCAATTTTCCAGAGGCTTAAAGCTTGGCCAAATTTGTTTTTCATGAGGACAAGCTCTGGTTGTGTGTGAGCTTGTCTTATCTTATCTGAGCCTCTCCTGTTTATCCCTTTTTGGATTGCTTTCACTGTGAAGATGTGTGGTTTCTTTAATTAGCAGGAACTCTAGAAGGATTTTAGGCAGAAGCTCTGCAGTGAAAGAGAGAGATGTGGTAGCTTTGGCAGCATTGCAAACTCAGAATTTCATTGAGTCTGTGATATTTGGTGTTTTCTTAAATATCCAGCTTCTGCAAGCATGAGAATTTTTTTAAAAGTACATTTCTAGTGCTTGTGGTCATGGAGAAAAGATGGAAAATGTGAACTCTAAAACTTCAGGCACCAGAAAGTAAAAGACCCAAACATTTAAATACCAGGAAGACCCCATAATTTTAAAATCTCCTGATTTTAAGCCAATCACAATTTTGTATAATCTAATTCCTGGTTTGGGGATGCTTGGGGATGGCTGCACTGCTTTGGAGCCAATACCTTTTTCTAATAAGGTTCCTTGTTCAGTGTAATAAGATAGTGATTCTTTCTGCAAGTCTTTGCCTTGTCACCTGCCATTCACTACTACAGAAGTGCACCCAGGGGATTTTCACTGTGTTCCATGTCCTCGTTCCTAGTACCTGGGAGACTATGTGGAGCTTCACCTCCTTTTGCACTATGTGACAGACCCAGACCAGTGGGGTACAGGAGTCTGGTAGAGGGCAAATATACTGGTCACTGGATGAGTAGTTTTCTGTTCCCTGAGTGACCAGAGCAGGGGCTGCACTAGAATAATCAGGAACCTGCTAGAACCAGTTAAGGCAGGCGGGCTAATTAGGACACCGGGAGCCAATTAAGAAGAAGCTGCTAAAATCAATTAAGGCAGGATAATCAGGGCACCTGGGTTTTAAAAAGGCGTTCACTTCAGTTTGTGGTGCAAGTGTGAGGAGCTGGGAGCAACAGATGCAAGAAGCTGAGAGTGAGAGGGTGTGCTGCTGGAGGACTGAGGAGTACAAGCGTTATCAGACACCAGGAGGAAGGTTCTGTGGTGAGAATACAGAAGGTGTTTGGAGGAGGCCATGGGGAAGTAGCCCAGGGAGTTGTAGCTGTCATGCAGCTGTTACAGGAGGCACTATAGACAACTGCAATCCACAGGGCCCTGGGCTGGAATCCGGAGTAGAGGGCGGGCCCGGGTTCCCCCCAAACCTCCCAATTGACCTGGATTGTGGGTTCTTCCAGGGGGGAAGGTCTCTGGGCTGTTCCCCAACCCACATGGTGAATCTCTGAGGCAAGAAAATCCGCCAATAAGCACAGGACCCACCAAGATAGAGGAGGAACTTTGTCACAACTGGTGTGAGGGGTGGGCTCTTGGGGTGCACAGCGCGGCGGAAGAAGGAGGGTGATAAAAAAAAACAACAAAAAAACACACACAAAAAAAGGAGAGGGTTTATTTTTTTTCACCACAATGGATGACGTAGTGCAGGCGCTGATACAAGCTACGGCGGCCCAGCAGGAGGCTACCCGTGTCCAGGCAGCCATCCTATAGGAGGCAGTGTGGCTGCAGCAAGAGACTACCGGTAGGAGAGGAAATTTTGGACGGGACCAGGCAGAAGACCCAAGGTAAGACAACATTAGGAAGGAGGTGGCTGAGATAGATGGGGTCCCCGTGGAAGGGAAAACCCAGGGACCAGGACCCTACTTCATAATGAAGAAGGATCTCTTATACCAGGATGCACCAGTACAGGGGTAGAAGGTACAGCAGATCCAATACCTCAAAAACACCAGAATGCTGTATTAAGTCTTGCTCATAGTCATCTTTTGGGGGGGCATTTGGGGGTAGAGAAGACGCTGGCACGAGTCCTAAGACGGTTCTTCTGGCCCGGAGTACATGAAGAAGTGCGGAGGTACTGTGCCTCCTGCCTGGATTGTCAGCTGCACAGTCCCCGTCCCCACTTGAGGGCACCTTTAGTACCCCTTCCCATCATAGAGGTCCCCTTCGAGCGAATAGCCATTGACCTAGTGGGACCCCTGGAGAAGATGGCTCGGGGCCACCACTATATACTTGTTGTTTTGGACTATGCTACTCGCTACCCAGAAGCCGTCTTCCCCCTATGGAACACGGCCTCTAAAACTATAGCCAAAGAGCTAGTGGGGATCTTTGCCTGAATGAGGCTACTGAAGGAGATATTAAGTGTTTAATATCTCCGGTGATTATTTTAATAGCTGGAAAATATTTAAACCCCATTAATGTTGAAGCTAATGAAGGACCTCTGGACGCTGCTACATATACATACCCTGAGAACTTCGGTCTACTATCCACAGACTGATGGGTTGGTAGAAAGGTTTAACCAAACCCTCAAGGCTATGATAAGGAAGGTGGTAAGTCGGGACGGGAAGGATTGGGACACCCTACTACCCTACCTTATATTCGCTATCCGGGAAGTACCTCAGGCCTCAACTGGGTTTTCCTCTTTCGAGTTGTTATACAGGCGTCACCCCCGTGGCATACTAGATATCGCCAAAGAGATCTGGGAAGAGGAACCCAATGAGGGGAGAAATATAATAGAGCATATAATGCAGATGCGAGACCGGATAGCCTGGGTCACCCCTCTTGTATGGGAACATTTGGAGAAGGCACAGGAGGCCCAGCGAACCCATTACAATTGCCAGGCAAAAGTGCGACAGTTCCAACCAGGGGATCGGGTTATGGTGTTGGTACCCACGGCAGAAAGCAAGCTTCTGGCCCAATGGCAGGGGCCCTATGAGGTGGTTGAACCCGTGGGGGAAGTAACCTACAAGGTGCGGCAGCCAGGACGCAGAAAACAAGAACAGATTTATCACGTTAACCTTCTGAAACCCTGGCATGCACAA
>NC_048307.1:22912916-22941835 GCF_013100865.1 Trachemys scripta elegans | reverse complement strand
CAGGGGTCGGCAACGTTTGGCACACGGCTCGCCAGGATAAGCACCCTGGCGGGCCGGGCCAGTTTTATTTACCTGCTGACGCGGCAGGATCGGCTGATCGCAGCCCCCATTGGCCGCGGTTCGCCGTCCCGGGCCAATGGGGGTGGTGGGAAGCGGTGCGGGCGAGCGATGTGCTGGCCGCGGCTTCCCGCCTCCCCCATTGGCCCGGGACGGCAAACCGCGGCCAGTGGGGGCTGCAATCGGCCGAACCTGCTGCATCAGCAGGTAAACAAACTGGCCCAGCCCGCCAGGGTGCTTACCCTGGTGAGCCATGTGTCAAATGTTGCCGACCCCTGCTCTATGGAGTGGATCAATCACTCTACTATTTAGATTCCTGAACTCTTCCTCATATATCATTCACGTGAAATGTGCAGTTCCACATGATTTGTAGCAGATAGCAATACCACAGATAGCTTTGATATACTGTTGTTAACCAGAGAAGATAATATTTATGCCAAGTTTTCAATGGAAAGTTAATTGTTTTGTTGGTGCAGACAGCAAGATACTTACATTGCACAATTCTTCCTAGGAACTGAACTGGAGAGCAGGAAATCCAGGGAAGCTGGATGGATTTCAGCTGAAAGGAAGGCTTTTCTTTTTCTTCTCCTGTTTTGATGCCTGTCTTCATTGAGAATGGGTGAACTGTTGTACTATTCTGAGCTTGTATTGGGCAGTTCAGTACGAGAGAGCCATGCAAAGAACTTGGTACAAAAAGCCAAGCCGATCAAAACCTAATCCAGCTCAAATCCCAAATAGAATAAGCTTGTCAATGAGCAAGTGAAACTTGCAGAGCTTGAGTCTACCTTGCAGTCTTGAGGAGTGTCAGCTCAGGACCCACTTCACAAGTATAATTGGGTGGAGTACTGCACAAATAGCACTTTCTGCTCAGGAAAGGGCCGGCACTGAACTAGTAAGAAGTACAGATCTATAGTACTTCTAATTCAAGGAAGGAGTAATCAGCTACTTGTCAGGAAAAACATACTAACACTAAAATGTGGTAATTTTCCCAAAGGTCAGTCAGAAGAATGTGAAGAAATCAGCTTAGTTTATCCTGCAAAGGTTTCAGATACTCTGGGCCAGATTTTGCTGTTACACACGACTGTAAACCTCTGGTCAGATGGGTCAGAGCCTCAATCTGGACTAACTCAATGACATTGATGAAGATTTACACCAGCAGAACCAAGAGCAGACTCTGGCTCTGTAACTTCAGGGGTGGGAGAAGGCAAATGTAGTAATGAATTATACTGGCACATTCACACTGTGCTGCTGGCTAAGAGCTAGAGGTCTGCACCCAATTTTCTCAACATTAAGTAGGTTGCAGGTGCCTTGATTTTTAATTCAGCTTCCTCTTGCCTGATCCATTGCATGCTGGGACCATAGCCTTCACCTGGTCATACCTCCATATTGCAGATGCAGTTGGCCATGTGCCACCTTGGAGAACTCCCTGAACTGCACTTTGGCCACAGATTTCCTAACATAAAGGTACAAATTAACATCTAACTCAATAGAAAATGTTTAAACTCTCATCCACTGTTATAAATTACAGCTGGAGAGGCCAAGCATCCTTTGTAGCCTAGCTAGTCCATAAAGGCTTTATGACTTGGTCAGGGAAGGTACATAAATACTTTAATCTTGATTATTTAAAAAGCCACTACCTTAGGAGTGTTCTTAATAGAGGTCTTTTTTTTTTCTCCTTTTTTCCTCCATATTCAGCACATTAGCCTAATTGCCAAACTGTGCACTTAATATGGATTAACTTTAAAACCAGACAATGCATTCATCTCAGTGCTAGTATTTATGGCAGTTAAATTAGACCTGTAATAAGTTCAAAGAGGAAAAATTAGACCACGACTAACATAATCTATGTGGCAATTAATTAACTGGCCTTTCTAGCATTCACTAAGGTGAGGATCCAACCCTGCATTGTAGTCAATAGTAGCTGAATACCTTGCTGGCTCATGCTGTAAACTGGCTGAATCTAGGATTAGACATTTTGGACCCAGTCCTGTAACTGTTCTGCAGCTGGGACCTCCTCCAAAAATACAAGACACTATTGTTAGTAAGATGGTTTGCATAAGCCTACCTGATGCTCACCAGCTATCTGTTAGTGCTCTATGGTGGTTCTTCAAATCCCTGCCGGCGTTTTTTCTAGCCTTCTTGATTGCATTACCTCCTTCCAGTCCCCTCTGACATGTCACATCCTTTCCAAAGCTCTCACAATATTTTCCTTTCTAGAGCTCGTTTGCTTTCTATGATATTTCTGAGCACAGCTCTGTTTCCACTGGGCATTGACTCAGACCCTAAGGGAAGCACTGTATATATTTTACCATAGGCTAATCTCAGCATTTCTTTGAAGCTATTCATATGGTGATTTTATTGTATCTGTTGGGTTGCATTCAGACCAATGAATTTACACTTGCACTCACAAATCAACTTAATACCCATGGAGTAGTGCCCACTTACACCAGCTTTGAATATGACCATGTGTCACATTTAACATTGGAATGCAATAGTCCACATGGTGTATTAATGACTAACTGAAGTAGCTCTTTGTGCAGAAGAGTCAACATCTTATTTTGCTTACATCAGGAGTTCAAGTTTTGCTGGTAAACTGGTGTTATAGAGGCTTATATGTGCTTAAGAAGTTATTTCGCATCTTAAAGTATCTCTTCTTTAACCTATATGAGGTTCCACTACATTACATCTCGTGACCTATACTGAAGGGTATGTGGATTGGTAACCCACTGGAGGTTTGTGGTTTGTAAGGTACAATGAGATTAATTTATACTTAGCTTGGATTCAAATCTTCAAGCTAATTGTAACTCAAGTGAAATAAAAACCATGAAGAAAATTATAATCTGAATGAATTTAGTGGCTGGGATGGATAGTCCTGGACAATGGAGTCCTCTACTTATCCTCAGTACAGATACAAGCTTCCCTACACTGTGTGTTTCAACAGTGTTCGCCAGTGTGCTTCAATACAGACCTGGAAAGGTCAAGCATGTACCTACAACTTGAGATATGGCTATTAGATTACAGCAGGGGTCGGCAACATTTGGCACACGGCTCGCCAGGGTAAGCACCCTGGCGAGCCGCATGCCAAACGTTGCTGACCTCTGGACTACAGTATAAATTATAGCCAGGGGTGGTAGCACCACCTATTGTTAAGGCTACCCAATATTTTCCTTTATAAGATCTTCTTTTCAGTTACTTATAACTTTGCCAGATTTTAACTGTTTAGGCTAAAATTTTCCATGTTGAGTGTCTGCCCAAGGCTGAATGTGCCTGGAAAATTTCAGCCAAAATAGTCCAGCCATTCCAAAGAACAAGGCTACAGGAAAATGTTATTTCAAAGTTTAAGAAAATTCCTTTTCTTTGGAAAGCTTTAGCACCCCCCGGCTTGGGAGCAGGTATTTGAAATTTGGCAGGAAGAGGCCTTTGTGTCAGGGATGTGCCTTTGGTCATACCTCTAAAAATCTCCCTAAATTTGGCCAAGTCTTTGATGGGTGGGAGGAAGCAACCACAACACAATTTGCACATGCTTAGTAGAGACTTGCTTACATTTAATCTCCAAATAGTCCATCCTCACGGAGTGTGCTCAGGTCTCTCACAGCTCCTAGTGCTGATCAGACTGCACCTGTTCCACCATCACAAAGCCACTGAGCATGCTCCTGCCCAGGGCTGCAGGGGAAAAACCAGACTTTCCCTATTATGCTGCTCAGAGCTTGAAACTAGGGTATTGTGGGGAAGGGCTAGGGGAGTAGATTGGGACAAGGAGCCTGGGAAGCAAAGATTGGGACCTGAAGGGCAGGACTAGATCTGGACCTGGTGGGGCAAAGGTGATTACCTGGGGCGGGGGAGAGAGCTCTGACAAGGATCTATAGTGAGAACTGTTCAAAGAGACTGGGACAAGGAGGTGAGGACACTGACTGGATGAGAAGCCTGGGGAGGGAGATGGGGACTGAAAGCCACTGAGGTTGGGAAACCTGGAGCAGAGGACGATTGGAGACTGGGGAAGTTAAAAAGAGATTGGGGAGGCTGGTTAAAGAAACTGTGAAGAAGGAGCTGGGGGTTGGGGAGAGTGGAGACTGGGAGTGGGACGAGAAGCCGGTGGGAGCTGGCACAGGTTGGATGGAATAGAACAACATGGTTTAAGCTTGGGTGAGGGTAATAGGCTAACAAGTCTGTTCTCATTTGAGAACATTCCCTTCCAGAGCTTGGAATGGAACCCAACATCCCTGAGTCTCACCATTCCTGTGCAACCTTAATTTAGCCCCCTTGTTCATATGCATGATACAGTCCTAAATTACATTCCCTCTCTCTCTCTTATGTCTCAGTTCCATGTGGATCATAGGATCCACTTCACCACTGCCTTCTATCTTTACACCTCTCCTGCTGCAGTCTTAGCTTTCAATTCTGCTTCCACTGTGTGTTTTCATGTTGTCCTTGGTCTGCCTCATCACTTCTTGTCCTTGGGGTTAGAATCCAACACCTGTCTTGTTATGTTGTTTGGGTCTTTCCTCTATGGAGATGGCTAGGACATAAGCTTTCATTCCATAATTTTCTGTCCTACCGGTTTCTCTTTTGTCTTCCTCCAGAGTTCTTTGTGGGTTTTTTTTCTGGCCATCTGATATTGGCAGATCTCTAAGGCAGCTGTTAATGAAAATGTGGAGTTTAGATGACAAGGTCTTAATTAGGCTCCAAGTGTCAGTGCCATATAATAAGACCAACTCTACAATGGTGTTAAGTATTCAAAGTTTAGTTTAGAGGGCAAGATTTCTCTTTCTCCAGATCAGCTTTAGAGTTACAAAGCTTTCTCTATTCTGGCTTTAGTATCTTCATCTGTTCCACGGGTCATACTTAGAATTCTGCCAAGATATGGGAAATATCAAACCTCTTCTATGTCAGTCCCAGAAAGTGTTATTGGTGTTTCAAATTGTTGCGTGTTGACTCATGGTTTTAATTTTCTCGGTGTTGATTTTCAATCCTAGTAATTGTGCAGAGACCCGGAGAGCATTCATTTTGGCTTGCATATCTGTAAGGGTGTGGAATAGCAAGCTGATGTCATCTGCAAAGTCAAGGCCCTCTAACTTCTGTGTGAAAGTCTATTGGCTGTTCCTATGGTCTCATTATTGGTAGTGGATTGGGTAAGAGGATAATGGGTGACATAAGACATCCTATCCTATGTCCCACACCTATAATAACCTCAAATGGCTTAGTCAGTTTGCCATTAAGTATTACTTGGCATGACATTTTCATAGAAGCTTTGAATGATGCTCACAAATTTCTGATAGATTGCATAGCTATTTAAATTACACTCCCACAGATGGTGCTCACTTAATGAGCAGATACTCTACATTTTGTTTTCTCCTCAATGTTCGATGTGTGGGCCCAGGCCTTATTTACTGTAAACTATTCAAATCCTGCTCTGAAGACTGAACCATTAATTTCCTCAGACTTTTCTATGGTGCTCATTACCATAGCATCTGGCTGTTTCACAAAGATGAATTCATTTATTTTCACAACACCCATTTGAGATGAGGAAATGTTACCATCCTCATTTTATAGATGGCAAATGGAGGGGCAGAGAGATTAAGGTCAAAAGTATCCACTAATTTTGGGTGCCCAATTTGAGATGCTTAGGACTTGATTTTTCAGAGTACTTAGCATACATAACCCTAATATATTCAAGCACAGCTCCCATTATCTTCAGCTGTGAGTCCTCAACACTTCTGCAAATCAGACTCCAGAGTCTCAAGTTGGGCACACAAAAATTAAGGAACACACAATTAGTAATCAGCTGGGAAAAGTTTGGTTTAAATAACTTGCCTAGCATTACACAGGAACACTGTGTCAGAGGCAGGAACAGAATCCCATTCTCCAAGGAAGTATTCAACTGCCTTAAACATGAGATGAGCCTCTCTCTTCCTGTAACCTTCTGCCTCATTCACTACACACCTCCCAACTTCTGCAACAAAAGAGGCAGTGGTCCTACAGACAACAGCCTCCTTCAATATACAGCCCTGATTCATCCCCAGAGCAGAATGGAAAAATAGTATCATAATGCATATGAACATGGGGTAAAATTAAGTTTGCACAGGCAACATTAATTCTGGCATTTCCTAACTCTTGAGTGCTTGCTTTTCAACCCTAATAATGTTCTTTTAACATTTTTTGCATGTTATATCACACATTGGCAAAGAGTTCACATGATTTTGACCAATGGTGCAAGTCAGCATACAGTACGCAGCATAATTTTTCTTTGACTCCTGTCCATCATCTCAACAGTGACAATGGGACTGAATGAAGTCCGTCTACCACTTTCTATCTTGTATCATGGCTTCATTCATCTTAAACCTTTTTGTTCTATGTCATCTCCCACCATGTCTATCCAATGCATCATCAATCTTCCTCTATTTGTAATTCTTTGCTCAGTCTGGTATGTATCACCATCTGTGATATCCTTTCTGGGCCCACGTTTGACATGTGTCCCATCAGTCATCTCTCTTGAAACTTCTGTGATAGCATTATTTCTTGCCCTAGCCATTTTCTTATCACTTTATCTTTTATTTTCTGCAGTCTTGAAACTCTCCGTATTCTCCTGGGGCAGTTCATTTGAGTCAAAAATTGTCATTCTTTCCTCATACTTTGGCCTTCTGACACACACAGCAGTACTGGCCCAATAGTTGTTTCATATATGCTGATTTTTGTTTTTATTGAAATATCTTTAGCCTTCCAGATCTTGCACAGTTTTCCAAATGCAGATATGTCTAGTTCCATTCTTCTTTTTATGCCACCTCCACAATTTCCATTCCTTGATACTAGACCCCCAAGATGCACAGATTTTCCCACTTATTCTAATTCTTTGTCTCCAAGTTTGATCTTTACCGCTTTTCTTGTCTTCTCTTTGCTGATCTTCAATCTGAATTTTCTGCTTTCCCGGCCTACCTTGTCAGTTATTCTCTGTAAATCCTCCTTGGTCAGTGCTGGAAGGTCAATGTGATCTGCAAATCTAAGGTTATGCACTGTGCTACCACATAAGACCCCTCCTATTTCATCTCTGTGCTACAGCCACCACTGCTCCCAGTACCAAGCTGAACAAATCTGGTGTTCATTATGCAAAGTGAACTGCATTCACTTATCAGGAAGAAAGATTAAACATTTTTTATTAGTTCCAAAGTATAATAGAGTCACACTACTTATCAGCTGCTATGATGTCACAGAATTGACATGAATAGTCTCCACCTCATTCAACTGCATACATATGGAAAGTCCTGCTTCATCCAATACTCTGAAATAAAAGCACAATCAGAAAGTATGTTCCAATACTTCATTCTATGCACTTCTGTAGTACCTTTCTCCCAAGGATCTCCAGGTGCTTTCTGAACAATTATGGATTAAAGTAGTGTTTCCCGAACTGCGGATCACCACCTCCAGTGCCGGGTCGGGAGGTGCAAAAGGGTACTGGAGGGGCTGTGAGACGTGCGTGCCCTGCCGCTGCTGCCTTGCTGTGCCATGTATGCAGTGAGAAATGGCCACTGCCCCCTCGCTGTAGTTTGTGCTTCACAGGGAGAAGCGCAGCAAAGTGGCTGCAGGGACTCACAGCTGCCACGCTGACCCCATGTGCAGAAAGAGGGGAGTTGGCCTGACCCAAGCCTGAGGGGGTTGGGTTGTTTTCTGACCCCCAAGTCCCACTGGGTTGAACCTAAAGGGGCTCACAGCATGACAAAGTCTGGGGACCTCTGTCCTAAAGCATCCCTAGGAACTGAGTAAAGCAGGATACCCCATTAAACCATGGAGGAAATGAAGGCACAGGGTTTGGAAGTTCAAAACTTCACAAGCTAATCCTGATTTCAGTAAGTCAGAGGCTATCCCAACACTCCATGTTTCTCTAAGTGCATTTTGGGCAGTTCCCTGTGGCTTCAGCAATGAGGCCACTGGGCAAGTAGAAAGGGGGGTGATCAGTGTCACCACACCAAAAACCTCTCACAATTGGACATGTTTATCACTGCTTGTATTCTCATCAAAAGAAATGTCATCTGCCTGCATGTATACAATATTATTTGCATTACAGTAGTGCCTAGAACAGATGTTCTCAAACTGAGAGTTGCAACCCCATTTTAATGGGGTTGCCAGGGCTGGCTTAGACTTGCTGGGGCCCAGGGATGAAGTCTCAGCCCCACCACCCCACAGAAAAGCCAAAGCCTGAGGGCTTCTGCCCTGAGTGGTGGGGCTCAAGTTATAGGACCTCTGCCTGGGGCTGAAGCCCTTGGGCTTCAGCTTTGGTCCCCCTGCCTGGGCCAGTGGGACTTGGGCTTTGTCTTTGACCACACCCCCCCACCACCACCACCCGGGGCAGCAGAGCTTGGGTGGGCTGAGACTTCGGTCCCGCCTTCTGGGGTCATATAGTAATTTTTGTTGTCAGAAGGAGGTCACAGTGCAATGAAGTTTGAGACCCCCTGGCCTAGAGCACTCTGAGATTGTGCCAGGTCCTATATAAACATGTACTTTAAATAGACTAGACAGGCAAAGGGTGGGAACTTCACACACTAGTTCTGGGGCAGAGTCAGAACAGAACTGAGGCCTCTCCCAGGCAACTGCCCTAGGAACGGGACTACACACCCTCTCTCTGCCATGCTGTTTGAATGGTTATTTTGGATATACATGTAATACACAACATGTGCTGGCAGCCTACTTATCCTCAACATGCAAAACGTCATTAGTAGCATCACAAATGACCAACATTTTGTGCAGTTCCATGGGGGATTACAGCCATGAAGTCCAGCCTGCGAGAAAGATCTTGACATCCTTAAAGTTCTGTCCTTCAAATTAATGGAGATATCCCATCTCCTAGAACTGGAAGGGACCTTGAAAGGTCATCGAGTCCAGCCCCCTGCCTTCACTAGCAGGACCAAGTACTGATTTTGTCCCCAAATCCCCAAGTGGCCCCCTCAAGGATTGAACTCACAACCCTGGGTTTAGCAGGCCAATGCTCAAACCACTGAGCTATCCCTCCTTCGCTAGGGAACGCATGTGAATCACAACAGAGGGTCCTGTGGCACCTTTGAGACTAACAGAAGTATTGGGAGCATAAGCTTTCGTGGGTAAGAACCTCACTTCTTCAGATGCAAGAAGAATGCACTTGCATCTGAAGAAGTGAGGTTCTTACCTACGAAAGCTTATGCTCCCAATACTTCTGTTAGTCTCAAAGGTGCCACAGGACCCTCTGTTGCTTTTTACAGATTCAGACTAACACGGCTACCCCTCTGATATGTGAATCACAGGGTAACAGTCATTAAAGCCCACAGAGCACTCAGTGGTGGGAGTGGAGGCTGGGGAAAGTGTATTGAACGTAGACAGAAATAATCCCATGCCATCATCATCCATACTAGAGTCTAATGAGATACATCCATAGTATTTAAAACAGTTGAAAGGAGTCTTCAGCTTAACAACTAGTAGGGTGGAATACATGCAGCGCTCAGTATGTTTGTGGCTTTGAACATCCTGAGATAACTCAGGTATGAGGTCTATGGTGTTTCAGACAACCATGCCCATAGCTATATTAAGGAGTCCAATTTGAGGCATAAACATTCTCTTCTTGTCACCAGGAGACTTTTTATAATGGGGTAGAAATTCAGAGATGGAATTATGCTAAATGACTTCTAAGAAACACAAGGACAATATTGATTGGCATTTACAATGTTCAGCCCTTCTGAAATTAATGACTACATCAAAACTGTACCATGCGGGGCAAATTGATTGTATGCATTAGCATTACTCAGTCACTCCCTTTCTGTGTCACAACAATGGTGATATAGTAAAATGCAAGATAAAGAGAAACTCTCACAAGGAGATGTGAAATGAATTCAGCTATACCAAAAGTTTTTATACTGAAGATACTAAAAATGAAGCTCTTACTATGTACTCTGTATGCAACTATAAAAATATTATACACACCACCAAATAGAGGCAATATCCACATAATAAATTGCAGAGCCAGGTAGTAAACGACTGTAGCAGGTTCTATTGACCACCTCACCTACACTCTGCCCATTAATTCAGCTCTTCTGAGATTTATTATGTGTCTCAGAATCTCTCAAACTCATCCAGATCAGAACTTTAAACCACATCATCACATGTGTATTCTCTAGAGAGATAGCACTATGTTGTGCACAGTATATATATAATCCTGTACATATACGCGAGCACACACATGCATACACACAGCTAGATAGATAGAGGAGCTTTAGACATAACTGGGTCATTTGCTTATTTTTTTTTAGGTTAACTTTGTTTTCAGACTGGGAAAGAGCACTGGGAAAATAACTCTTTCCAATCAGGAAGAAGCTTACCTGAAAACTCAGTCTGATTCAATTTCCAGTAACAATCATATTCTCCTAGAGGGAAGTTGACTTTAGGGAAGTTTGGTCAAGGTGAAATTGTAATATAGCGAATATCAGTTTCAATGTGAAGGGCAGAATAAATGACTTGGGAAGACTTGCCAATATCCATGCTAATCATAGCAGGATGTAAAATCTTGGTTAAACTTTCGATATCTAAATTAAACAACATAATTTGATACGGAAATGGTTGTTACATCATCCTCAAGCTGTGAGTTAGCAAGGCATCAGTTAAGATAACAAGCCCTCTTGTTACAACTATAGTCCTTAGTTTTAACTCCAAAATACTAGTTGTAAAATCCTCGCCCCATTCAAATCTATGGGACGCTTGCACGGACCTCAGTGGAGTCAGGATATCACCCCAAACATATGTTCTGGAATAATACAGGAAGGTCTAGGGAGAAATAAGCTTGCTGTGGAGTGTGATTAATGGTTATACATAAAATGTGGGAAAAGACTATCCTTGGATAGTGTTACCTCAAGTTCACCTGCCACACCAAGAAAAGGGAGTATTTCTAGTTTGCAGTACAAACATTATAGAAGGCGGAACAGTTTTTATAGTATCCTATGAGAGTTTAACTATTAAAAGCTGCATGCAAATTCAGCTGGTGTTTCTATGGCCAAGACTCACATCTACTTATTCACAGCTCACCTTTCATTCTGTTCTGAATCCACAGGGATAAATTGCACTCAAATTAAAGTCTGGCTTCATTTCTTGTAGCAGCTCTTGACTTCTATGAGAGCTGATCCCACTTGTGTCAGGCATGAATTTGGCTTACTATATCTAAAACTGAAATCTTGATCTTTCCTTTTAAAGTACCTTTTCCTCTCCTAAGCTCTGGTCTCACTGACTGCACCACCAGCTTCCCATCACTCAAGCTCATCACATTAATGACATCTCGGACTCCTCTCCCCCTTTTCTCCTCTCAGATCCGGGCCCTTGCAAAATCTTGTTGCTGTTTCCTCCGCATCATCAACAAAGTTCATTCATTCCTCTCTATTCCTACTACCAATATGCTAGCCAATGCACTTAGCTATATGTCCTTACTGCTGCAGCCTTCTTCTCCCTGACTTGCTGTGTAGAGGATCAAAATAACTCTGTTCATTGAACTAGTGGTGCGATAAAGGAAGACAGAAATAGTCAGTTTTTCTTAAAACCAAAATGTTTAATTACACCTGGGGTCGGCAACGTTTGGCACGCGGCTTGCCAGGGTAAGCACCCTGGCGGGCCGGGCCAGTTACCTGCTGACATGGCAAGATTCGGCCAATGGCGGCCCCCACTGGCCGTGGTTCGCCGTCCTCGGCCAATGGGGGTAGCGGGAAGCCGCGTCCAGCACATCACTCGCCCGCGCCACTTCTCGCCGCCCCCATTGGCCAGGGATGGTGAACTGCGGCCAGTGGGGGCCACGATCAGCTGAACCTGCCGCGTCAGCAGGTAAATAAACTGGCCCGGCCCGCCAGGGTGCTTACCCTGGCGAGCCGCATGCCAAACGTTGCCGACCCCTGAATTACACGAGACACAAAATAAACTAACACAGAGATCCCTTTCCCAAAGTGATAGAAATTCCAAGACATCCTACTGTATCAGAAAAAACAACTAACATGGCTACTCCTCTGAAACCTGTTACTATATCAGAGTAATTAAAGGCCAAAAGCTATCCAAACAGGTGAGTGCCTCTGGGCCTCCTACCTGTGTTCCCTGCAGGTTTTGCTACCAGTAGACACTACCTTCTCGCTTAATGCCATCTTAATTACAGCCATCTGAGAATGAAAGGAGTCTAATTTATAAAGGCTTCAGACCCCTCCCCTTTTTCATCATACTTTGCTAAGGAGAGAGCAATAGTTATGCCTTCCCTTCCCCATCCCATCTGTTACCAGAGTGGCTCAATCAGTCTTAGCTGGTTACTCTGCTGACTTTAACACAGACCACACCTGCTGTGCACCACACTCTGAATCCATTCTTTAGGTAGGGAGATAAAACTTACCACAATCTGCTTCCCAGTCTTATCCTCTCTTTGACCCACCCTTGTATCAGATCTCCAGTCCATAGGCGTGGAGAACAAGTAAAGCTTGTTATCAAGCACTAACACTTTCCCCAGGTCCTGCTCATCGTCTCACCTGGATATTCTTGCTCCAGTTCTGCTATATGTCTCCACCAACATCATCTTTCTTTCCTTACACTCTGACCACATCTGCCATTTCTTTGAATTTCTGCACTGTTACTTCCCCTTTTATTCAGCTAAGTTCAAACTTTTTCTATGCACTTTCAAAAACAAATGTTAGTATTTGCCCCCAGTTGCATCCCTGCCTTCATCCCCTCCCTTAGCTCTGTTGCCAGAGCTATTGTGCCTATACCACAACCCTCTGGTCCCTAAACTCCAGTCACCATTTGTTTCATCCACCCTTTCCCAGCTTTATGCCTTCTTTCATAGCAGCATATGCATGTGGAATAGACTCCCTGTTACTATACAATCACCTTCTTCAAAAACCCAACTTATTCCATTAAGCACTCCACTTATAATCATATAAACTGTGCTATGTTCCTTCTTACCTTGTACCACTATGACTGTAATTCCTGTTAGAAAAGGGCCTGCGGGCTGGCACATCACAATTTGGAAATAAGACGCAACATTCAAACAGCAGGGTGTACTAATCATTGGAGAAGCTTTCCATGGGAACTGGCAAATTCTTCACTGCTTGGAGTCTTCATATCAAGACTGGATGTCTTCTAAAAGGTATGTTCTAGTTCAACCCTTAAGTATTGGGCTTGATAGTATTTACTGATTTAGCAGTGAAGTATAATTTCTTCCAGAGCAGAAATTACTGGGTGAAGTTCTATGACCTGTTTTATATAGGAACTTGGACTAAATGGTCCCTCCTGGCTTTGAAAATCTATGGACAGTGCCTGAAAGTGAAAATAAAGGGCCTTAGTGTAACAGCAAATCAGACCCTAAAGATCCCACCAAGTGTACAGCATGGGATACACTTATAGAACTATATAAATATTATTAGTACTAATGCACAGATATTCTGGGTCAGCCCTTGCTCTCGGTTATGCTGGTGTCCATCACAGGTAACTCCATTGAAGGCAATGGACTCAGGATTTACACTAATGGAAGTTGCAAGCACAGTCTGGCCCTTTGTGTTCAACACAGATAACTACAACAGGCTGTATAAATCGGAATCATCTGTAACCAAGGATACCAAATGACCCTTTCTCCTAACAAATTCTAAAACAGGATTAAAAAGAATAAGCGTTGTGCTGGAGCAAAAAGGCATGAAGTTAATATTCCTGTAAAAGGAAACTATAAAGGCTTGGCAATAGGTGAGGGTATAAGGTGCCGCTGCTTGGAAGCACACTGAATAATGCTATTAACAACAATAATGACGTAAAGAACGTTCCTTTGTTTTTTAAACGACTCATTCAGAACTTTACATCCACAAAAGTGTCTGGGGGGAATCTGCACATCTCCTAGAATAGCTCATTAGCCAGGGGATTTTATTCAGCACAAAATTAGCACATTTTAGTAATCACATCAATTCAGTTAGTAACAGGGAACAAAAGAAATTCATCTGTGTGTTTTTTAATGCAAGCCTTTCCAATCAGGAGCAATAAATATGGAGAAGGCCATAGCGATTTACAGATATTCAGAGAGTATTCATTCTGCTTTTTTGTGACAGAGTGATGATGACTGGAGCCATCTATGTGACAGTGCAGTTATGGGATCCATGAAAAGCATGCCTATAACTGATATTAAAATAACAGAAAGTTGATGATGCTTAGTCCTGCTTACATTACTAACACAGGTGAAATCCAGGTCTACTGAGTAAACTGAGCAACATATGGCCTCTGCTATTTTTGATCTGTCCTATTCAGATGCTTAAACCAGATCTATATCATATCTGAGCTCTAGAGACTGCAGGCTGCTTCCTTTGCTATGCTCTGGGACAATTGAGCATATCATTCTCATAATTTGTAACATCAGTAGCTACAAATGGCACATTTTACCATCAGTGTCAGGGCAGAAGGGCAAACAGTTTAGGCATGTGAATAACTCATTTACTTTACAAATTAAGGCTCTACATTACAGTTGTTCCAGATTTCCTGCTTTGGCTTATTAACAGCTGTGCAACTGGTGCTTTGCTTTGCACATCCCATGGAGTCCCTAACCAGTGCTCTCTTTTGGTTTGTGTTTGGCCTATTTTCATTATCCCATGGTGACAAGAAGAGTAAATGGAAGGAAGTGATATGGCTGCTATGCTGTGATACAGCTGGTGTGCAGAAAGTCACACCTGTGAATATATCTGGTGTGTGTTTGAGGAGTGTAACAGCCACAGGAAAGCTATGCTTTGGCCACTGTAATGAAAAAGGTCTGAGCTCAGTGGGAGGAAACATCCTAGAAATCTTCAGCAGATGCCATATGCAGTAACAGGTTTGCATTTTAGCTGCATTTAAAGAAATTCAGATAAGTCAGAACTAAACTGCTCTTAGGCAAACTTTACCTTAAAGATAACTATACAATGAATGAATAAATGAGTAGCTTAAAAAGGCTGATGACATCGTGAAAGAGAGGACAGAAGATGACTTAGGGACTGAATGTATGCATGACACTGATAAACATGGTACTGAGTCTAAAAGAGAATGTTCAGGAGGCGAATTGTTGAATGGAGGATTAAGTACAGGCTGGGTGAATAGTATTGATGATTACATACGGTCAGTAGATTGCCCTGGAGGACACTTTTTGCCTGGCTGTTGAAAATAGCATCACTGCTCATTGCAGCTGAGGCCTCACTTCTTGTAAATGACTTCAGACATAACAGGATTAGTGAGACCACAGCTTCATAGTCAGGTGAGGCTATGTTTGTCACTCAAGATTCTTCTATTGAGCCTCTGCAAACCCATCTAGCTGAGTTAACGAGGTTCTCTGGGCAGCTGTATGGTTAATGAATACAGATGATTAATGCAATATTTTTGCTGCAGCAGCAAGCTCTGGAAATCAGCTTATTGTGAAAGAAAACAGGGCTGCTTTTGTTGTGAAAAAGATGCAGAAACACCAAAATGAGCCTCTCTATTATATATAATCAGCTCAAATATTCAACTAGTATCATATGACTGAGCAGCATTAGACAATTCCAGGTACTTGGCTATCAACAATAGTAAAATGAATAATCCACCTCAAAGCCTTTGTTTCCTCTCTACTCTTAAGGTTACAGGGACCACAGACATCCCCATAAGCAGCATGCTATTTTAAAATAATTTATTCCCTACTCATGATAAATATTACAATTCTCCCCAGATAATACAGAACTGGGACTGCTATTCAAATTCCTCTCCAGCATTTTACCAGATTAACTGTTGTTGTCACCTGACATCCACAGCTGCATTGTATAATCAGAGTTGGGAGAGATAACAGAGGCATGGGGATAACTGTGCTTGTAATGTACTGAGTTGTATTTTGGTGTTTGTAAGATACTATTTGAAATGTTTCAGTATATATGCGTGGTGTTTCCATTGCTGGCTATGGAAAATATTGGTATTAATTAAAAATATTACTTATAAAACCCTATCAAAGTCATAACCGAAAACAAGGGATTTCACAGCTGAAGGGGCAAAAAAAACTTTGGGCTGGAGTCTGGCTCTTTTCACTGCTCTTGCAGGCAGCAGACATGTAAACAGCCCTATAGGCCCCCTTATAACCACCAGCTCAGAGAGCATTCTGGGAGTTGGAGGTGCATCCTCATAGCACATAAGGCTGTGGGGATTCTCAGCTGCTGTGGAGTGACCCAAGGGCAGCTCTGAGGGGAGGCACCTGCTGTTCTACTTTATGCTGAGGGACACCACAGTCCCTGATGAAACCCACCACAGGGAAGGTGCCAAGCTACCTTTGCCCCCCACCACTTGGATTGCATGTTCTGGGCTGCACCTCCTAGAGGCACAGCACCATGTCCTTTAAACACTGCTTTGACTCTTTTCCTTGAGCCGTCAAATAGCCCCTTTCCATTTAAGGAAATTCTTGCTAAATTACTTTTAAAATGAAGAAAACTGAGCTTTTTTTAGACAGAAGCCAAAGAGAAGGAGAGCCTAAATCTTTATCACCCTCATTACAAGGCAGGTGATTGTAGACCCTAATTTACCTTCATCCCAGACCAGTCTATTATCATGCTCTCTTTTTACTTTAGCAATTTGACATCAGAGGAGCTGAAGCAGGATAAAAGAACCTTCCCTTAATGCCCCACCTACATAATTTCACGCTTCTTTGTTACATGGGCCTTTGCCATATATTATCAGGCAAGTGTCACACATTGAGGTCCTAAAGGGTTAAGAGACACTACAATATCTGTGGGGAAAATAATCCCAGCTGGCTGCCAACCAGTTTGGCAGCGTTTGTCTTCCAAAGAATTTTTTTCAGCAAAGCCCTTAACCTCTGAAAGTACACTGTGTTCACGAGTTGCTTACCACCTCTGCTGCATCACCAGCTAATCAGCACTTCTCCAATTTACATGTTCCTCACAGCTGCTGTGGGAACACTCTGCTTTTGGTGACTGCTTTAAACTTTAGAATTAAATAGAATTTGGGTGTGGGAACTCTGCTGGGGGAGGGGAGACTAGATGCGGTGTAGGAGTACAAATTGAAAGAACAACTTTAGCAAAGTAGCTGGGACAGTGTTAAGGGAAATCTCGCTCTACTGTTAAATATTTGTGTATTTGACAGTTTTGTAAGCTTACACCTTTTCAGTACTTTCAGATCCTTACTTGCTTTTGGGTGTTCTTAACCTTTAAGCTAAAATACTATTTAGTATTAAATATAAAGAACACTATATTACAGCCCAAGTCCCCAAGCTGGCATTAACTTCTAAAAAGAAGGTGAATTATAACACTGTAAGAGGTTTCTTAATGAAGTCACTTTAGGGTTTGGAGGTTAACAGTGTACAGAGCCATAATGATGTAGCCCACTGCTGTAGCTAGCAATATGCTACCTTTTGAATTATCTGATGCATTCTGTTCTTTAAAAGAGTTTCATAATTCTCATTTTCAAGGAAGTGTGTGAACATTTGGGGAAAGTATGAGGTTAGGGGAAATTTAATGTGGCTGACTTCCTAGAAGAGGGACCACTGCCCCACACCCATCATAGTGACAGAGTGCTCATGTCCTTTTGAAGTAGATATTTCTGCACTGTGATTTTCTTCACTAACATTCATAGGGTTTGGTTGTGTAAGAGAGTAGCTTCTTGCCTACAGCCTTGGAATTTTGTATGCAGCTTTTAAACAGAAATTAGACAAGCCCAAGCGAGATAATTACCCCAGACAAGGGGATATCATAGAATCACTCCTTCACAAACCATGCAGAATGCAGCCAAGCATAGTACAGAGGCAGTTTCAACAAGGTTTTGTTTTTTTTTTTTTTTTTTTTGGGGGGGGGGGGAAGATTGCTAAAAGTGTATATTTATTCAGCTCCCTTGCACTTTTCTTCTCAATATTAAAATTTCCCCTGGACAACACCTACACTTTGAACATCAAGAATCAACCATTCCTACTCCAACTATTACATGGGAAAGAGTGATTACAGATACTCAGACCTCCATAAATCTCACTTCTTTTATGAAATAAGGCATCTCAGCACATACACAGTTGGCCTCCCCATTAAAATAAAACCAAAAAGTTACACTCCAGTACCCTGCTCCTATTGATTTATAGGGGAACTGGAAAAAAATCCAATAGACTTATCCTTAGTATATTCTGTTTCATTTCCATTTCTTTAGAACAGAGGTAGGCAACCTATAGCACGCGAGCTCATTTTAGGTGGCACTCACACTGCCCGGGTCCTGGCCACCGGTCCAGGGGGCTCTGCATTTTCATTTAATTTTAAATGAAGCTTCTTAAAGATTTTAAAAACCTTATTTACTTTACACACAATAGTGTAGTTATATAGAAAGAGACCTTCTAAAACCGTTAAAATGTATTACTGGCATGCAAAGCCTTAGATTAGAGCGAATAAATGAAGACTCAGCACCTCACTTCTGAAAGGTTGCCGACCACTGTTTTAGATTATATAGTACCTGGGACAGAGAGCATGTCTGTCTTTGTCTGCGAGCAGCACCAATGTTACTGGACCAGCTCTTCAGCTGGGGGTAAATCAGTGAAACTTTGACTTCAGTGGATTACTATGATTTACCCCAGCTAAGGACTTGGCCCATTGTCAACTCCTAACTGATAAACACAGCGATCAGAAAGCAGAACCCAGAAAGACACCAGAGATACTATTTTTTAAAAACTTTCATAATAAAGTTTATTACATTATTTTCATTAGAAATATTATAAAATAGAATATTCTGCCCAGCAGAAAAATAATGCCAGAGTTTAAAAACCCTGGGTTTGTGCAAACAGTTTGTGTAAACATAAGAAGTCAAGTGTTCAGGTTCCATCACAAAATACAGTAAGTTGCTACAAAAATAAATTTGGTCACTCCCAAATAGATTAAAAAACCCAGATGTCTTCACATCTCTCTCTCTCACACACACACGCGCACAGTTAATGCTGTATTTATATCTGAAATGGGAAGGATTTCAGGTAGCCCTTTAAAACTGGATTGAGAGGGATGTGGTTTAAATTCTCTCTCCCGAATGTTGCCACAATGCTTTTCCGGCAGAGCTCCTGCAATGGCCGTAAACGGACTTTGCGTAGTGGGGTGACCAGCACCTTCCTCGGGGAGCTTATATAATGTTCCAGTAGCTTAAAGAGACAGTCGAAACTCTCCTTGCTGCCATCCAGGCTGAAACGCCCAGCCTGGAAGTTTATTCGGATGCTGGTGGGCCCAGTAGCAGTCTTAACACTGATGGCAAAGAAGCAATTTTTTTGTCTGCTGTCCCTGATGAGGAAGGTGCCCTCAGGCTCAGATTTCAGCTTCTCGTGGGCTGCGCTGACAGTCAGTGGACCCCAGTAGAAGCCACATGCATCCAGCAGGGCACTCGCTCGGGTGATGCTACTGAAATCCGCCTGTGAGCGGAAAGTTCGGAAGTGTGTGTCGCTCTGCGCCTGCCCAGTGTTGGACCGAGCCGGGCCATGGTAACCTCTAGGCCGAGAATGATCCCGTGCTGGAGGGTCAAGTCGACATCTTGGGTCTGCTGCAACTGCATTATCTGCTGCCACCTTACTGTGCGCTACCATTCTATAGACTAGACCAGCGGATGCGGTCTTCCATAGCGTCAGTGGCCAGGGCAGTGCAGCTCTCCAGCGGCTATTCTGAAATTCCAAAAGAAAAGAAAATATTAGATCCTCAATCTGCGTAAATTAAGTGACAATCTTCCACTGATACCCCTCTGCTCCCTTATAAAATGAAGCCCTTACTCTGTAAATTTACACCCAGCAAACCACTGATTAACAGCATCACTTTCTGGCTAGGTTAGCAATCCATTGCTCTTGCAACATCTGACGCTCAGAAGTATCCAGCCAGGGAAACAGTTACAAATGATGCGGTTTTCCTACTATTAGTCATAGAAATGCATCAGACTCTGGATCGAGTTGACTGATAGTAAGCTTTGAAAAAGAGATTCCCTTCTATGTATATCCTTCTCCATAAATTCTTTAACCTTGCATAAAACCACTTATTATAAAACTACTCATTTGCTCTCTTCCCCCTCCCATTTCCCAGATGTAGATGTCTGAATTCAGACTGTATTGTTCTTTGCATTATGTAGGGAAAAAAAGCGTGGCTAAAGGAAAGGTAAACTCTGCAGCTGTGTACAAATCCCCAGAAAGTGGATGGAATTGGCTGAAATGAATGGGTGGCATTGTGTGATTTAAACGTGATTGGCAGTGCAGTTTGTAACCCTGCCAATTTACACATAATCCTACATCTACTCTCTGTTCTTCAATCAACTGGAGAAGCAGCCATAGAAGTCCATTTCCCATCCCTTGTTCCACCCCCCAGGGATATCAATGTTACCACCTCACTAAGCCTACACAAAGCAACCTCTATGAACCCTTAAAGCATTATTCCTCACTCTCTCTTTTTTGTATTGCATGCACTTTAAGTGGCCCAATCTAAATTGCTTCCTATTGATATATCTTTCAGCACCACGGGCCAAATTCATCCCTCGAGTAATTCTTTTGAAATAAGCATGGTTGTACCAGCAATTAATTTGGCCTCAAACGTCTACACCGACAGCATGGTTCGATACATCTCTGCAGGCTGCCTTGACCTTACTGGAAAGCATAGATTTTAGGATTTATCCCTACAGTCAGTTATAGATCTGCACTGGCAGACTGTTGAGAAAGCTTGAGGCATTCTCAGAAATGAATCCCCACAGCTGTCTCACACAGCAACATGCGGACATAGATGCAGAGACAGCACTTAGCTGGATTCCTGTCTCTGTGAATGTGACAGCCGGACATTTGAGTTTAGTTTCATTTAGATCATTTTACTGACTGAAATAGCAATCATAAAATCCTGACATTAGCCGATAACTTAAAACAAGCAAAGTATGGTTAGGTTTTCCTTGTATGGCACATGAAAGAAACCAATGTCAGCTTTTCTAATCCTTGGGTGAGGATCACTATTCAGCATTCAAAGTTTAAAAAAAAAAAATCAAGGCACTCTGAAGGGTGGATGCCTTTAGGTTTAAAACAATAAGATTCTCTAGAACCATTCACCTCCAGGAGAAACAAAACTTTTTTTTTTTTTTTTTTTTTTTTGGGTGGGGAGGAGGAGTACACAAGAGGAGGTCTATGCACTTCACTGCCGGTAAGCTTAAAAACAGCTGCTTTCCTGTGCCTCATTGCAAGGTCCCAAGGCAGTTTTTCCTACGCGCAGAGGTTTTGCCCTTGTGTCCTTGGCCAAAGTTTCCCCATCCCGGCCCAGCTAATGCTGGTCTGTCAGTTCGCCGCTGCGCTCTACCCCAGAGGTAACTGCTTTTCAATGATGCCGCAGGATAGACGCGTCGCAAGGGGTTTGGGAGTCCTTTTGGCAAGCAAGGTGTTAGCTAGAGACTCAGCGTTGTGCAGTATTATTATGATTCTGCTACCTTATATTCCACCGATCTTTAGCTCTTTAAAACCCGCCAGCGTTGTGCAGGCTCGTGTGTTCTTGCGTCAGGGCCAGAGATCATTCGCCGCGCTTGGGAGCTCACGGAACGCTTCTCGCTGGAAGCGGACTAAGGCTCGCTGCGCTCCAGGCTAAGGGACACCAAAGGCTGCGCGTGGAAGCCCGCTCGGGACTGCCCTAGCAATGGCTTACAAAGACAGCGTCCCTTACCTTCTCTGCCCTGAGCCGCAGGGATCAACGCTGCTCCTTGAACGGGCACGGGGCACCATAAACCCGAGCTGCGAGCACGGCCGCCTTGCAAGCCCGTAGCCCCCGCGCGGCAGTGGTGCACTCGTAGGCCTGGCCCCAGGAATAGCACAACCATAATCTGCCAGCGAGTCCTGCCTGGCGCCTGTAGCAATCCCAGCCTGCTAGGGGCTGCGCGACGCGCTGGAGCTGGACTGCTCTGCCTCCGCTCATCGCTCGCAATTTTATGGCTCGGGCTGAGCTCCCCGGGCGGCTCCTCCCTCCCTCCCTCCCTCCCCTGTTCAATTCGCAGAAAACACGTGGCCGCTCACTTTCACTTTCCATCTGCGTCAGGCGGCTGCAGCTCGCGAGGTTCGGGCCGGCGGCCGGGCGGGGGAGGGGCGCCAGCCTATTGGTTTCGCTTCCAGGGAACCGCAAGTGCCAGTTCAAAGGAACCCTGGCGCGGGCCCGGAGCAGCCCGCCCCGCCCCGCCGCTTCCTCAGAACAGCCGCGCCCTGGGCGCTCCCGCGAGCCTGCCTCGCGCCGGGCCCGGGCCGCGGCTGGTGGTAGCCCGGCTCCTGGCGCGCCTCGGAGAGGCCCGGGGCTGTGGGGGCGCGAAGCCTCCAGTCCGGAGCCCTGCGGGAAGCGGCCGCTGCAGGCAGGTTGGCCCCCGCCTGTGGGCGGTGCAGCGCAGGGGGGGCTCCTGGGCGGCCTGCTTAGGCATCCTAAGCCTCTGGCCATCATCACCCAGCCTCTTGCTCCGTAATAAAGGGGGGGGGCTCGCCTCCCCCATCCCCCCTTTGCCTCGTGGCTCTGGGCAAACAGGGCTCCCAGTCGCCAGTAAGAGGTGGCTAAAATCATGTTGGGGAAACTGAGGCAGGAGGAAACGCTGGAGGGGGAAGGGTGGCGGGATGGTAACGCACCACAGCACCAGAGACAGGTAATAGAGATGTGTAGCGACGCGAGGACCAGGCCGCTGGTGCAGGCTATGAATGTACTGGGGCGAACACAGGAGCAGAAGCCAAGAAAACAAGAGCAACCCGCTGGGGTGGAACTTCTAGTGGAAGGGCAGAGGGCTCCTCAAAGGTAGCTGGTCAACATGGATGCCCTGGTGATTAGCACTGTGAGTTATTAATTAATTAATTGTTAATAAAAGTAATGTGTTAAATGCCATCTAAAATGTGAGGCAATCAGGCAATAGTTGTATAATAACGCAATGGCAAACCTGGGGTAGTTTTCTCCGACTCCAATAGGAGATTGGAAATCCTCTTTGAAACCTTGTTTTAGCTATTTGCCCTAAACTATGCCAAAGTATGTCTGTTCCCTGAGCAGGCTCGGCTGAACTTGAGCTCACCCTGAGCAGGAGCTTTTTTAAACAGCACCTGTTTAAATGGCAAGGATACCTTTGTTTATTTCAAAGCTGACTATGTCCCAAATGCTAGCTCACCCACAGTCTTGCACAGAAACTGAGTCAGCCAATTGTTAGTTTTCATGAAAGCAAGGAGAACACAAGCATTTCACTGCAATTTCTGCAGGCAGTGCCGGCTCCAGCTCTTTTGCCGTCCCAAGCGGTGAAAAAAAAAGAGAACAACCCGATCAAGCTGCTGCAGAAGTGCCGCCGAGGAGCAAGACAGTGAGTGAAGGACCCTCCACCGAGTTTCCACCGATCCAGAGCAGGCCGATTGAGCTGCCACCGCCACCGATCCAGACGGTGCTGCCCCTTTCCATTGGCCGCCCCAGGCACCTGCTTCCTTCGCTGGTGCCTGGAGCCGGCCCTGCCTGCAGGCTACAACTTTGTACAATGAGAGGTAGAAATTATGGAGACACCAGTCCTCTATGCTGAAGATTTGGGTTGAGTTTTGCACTTAAAGCAGAGTTTTAACATCTTTGATATATATGAAAACTACAGCACATCCTCCACAAAATAAAGCGCTTACCGTATGAGCACAGAATGAATAAACAGTGATCTTTCATGCCTGCAGGGTGCACGTGCTTTGGGATGTATGCTTTCCGTCTGACAGAGGAGCCTGGTGTTCTGAGGTGGCTGTTACCTGTTGTGAGCAATCGCAGGAGTGAGATTTTTTTCCCCCTTAATGGTAGCTGTGGTCTTCTGGGACCATACAAAAGTATGATTTCCGTCTGACAGAAGGGTGCTGGTATCACCCATGAATTCCTAGTCTGGGATCAATTTAAGGGAATGTGTTTTCTGCTTGTTCTTGAGTGTAAATATTCCTTTCAAAGTCCTTCCACATCACAGGCAGGACTAACATGATGGTGATGTCATGGTTTGCAAAGAATTCAGTGTTAAACTTGTAGATTCACACTGTGGTATTTAGACCTTGATCTTCAAAGGCATTTAGGCAACTAACTCCACCTGAAATAATTATCTTTGAGGATCTGGGCCTTAGTTACCTAAAGAGGCTCCTGGTGGTTTTGTTCCATATTTGGATGGTAGATATAACAAACCAACTCAGTATGAATTGTATGTATTGTAATCAAATATACAAATCATCCTCTTCCAAAGAATTTCTGAGCAATTGAGCTTCATGTTTGCTTTTTGTGCGTATTCATGCTAGTGAAGCTCAAGTGTGTGAATACTGTGGAAAAAGTATGCAAAAGTATCAGGAACATGGTGAACTGAAATTTTCTTTTGAATTTGAATATATGTTAGTGGAAATTGGTTTGCATTGTTTTCTTAGCTGCAGTGAGTACAGTCATCACAACTGAGCTGATCTATTGGGTGACTGTCGCTGAGGATTATCTTTTATTTGTATTGTGGTTGCATCTAGAGTCCCCAGCCAGTATTAGAACCCCATTGTGCTAAGTGCTCTGTGAACCTATATAGTAAGACGTGGTCCCTGCACCAAAGAGCTAACAATCTAATTAGACCAGGCAGACAAAGGACTTGAGGGTAAAGAGATGTGAAGTGACTTGCCCAGCCCCAGGGTCATACAAAAGGTCAGTAGTAGAGCTCAGATCTCCACATAACCATGTACCTCTGGAGCATGGAGTTGGAGTGTTGCTTCTCGTTTCCCCTCAGGTATGGGGCAGCTTTTGCATTGCAGCCATCATGCAGCGTAAGAAGAAAATGTTACAAGCATCTTCCAATTGCTATAAAAGCTATATGCGGCTAGCTATAGGCAAACAAGATCAGGTGAGAGGAAGGGGACAGCTGCTTAGCTACTGTGTTTGTTTTTTTTTTTTTTTTCTGCTGCAGACTGCAGGGGGAAAATCCCTGGTGTGCGTGTGTAGGTACATCATCAGGCACTGGGTAGAACAGCAAGCAAAGGTCTCTCCAGGAGGGAAACAAGGAGGACTGCCCGAAAAGGTAATTCAGGTCTCGTGGCTCAGCAGGAGGGAATGTGGAGGTCACAGTTGGTAGCTGTGGGTCAGAGCTGGGTGAGGCTCAAAGAAGCAACAGGACTGGTCACTCAAGTGGGAGGAAGTGACGTGAGTAAGTGTATAGGCTTGGACATTGTGAAAGCCATAGAGAGCTGCTTCCTGTGAAAGTTGGCAGCAGCCTTAGGTGATCACAGCTATACCCCAATTGCCTTGAGGGGAGGTAGTCAGAGACCCTGTGGTGCCCTCCGAATTGTTGATGATACTCTCCTATGTGACAGCCTACGGTGGATATTCATTTTGTATAGTGAAGAGCTATTACAACTGGATGGAGATTATTCCTTCCTGACAAAGTGTTGTAGGGGCACTATTCCACTCTGGATGGAGGAAACATTACAAAATGTGGCCACGGAGATGGTCATGCCACCTCACCCTATATGTGCTTTAGAATTCCTGGGGATCCTCATTCTTTTAATCACCCCTGCCTCCCAGGATCCCTCCATCATTCCTTCTTCCTTTGTTCCATCTCCTCTTCCCCCACTCACTCTTTCCCTCCCACAGAAGGTGACCAGATATTTAAAATGAAAAACAGACTACCAGAATTTTGTTGTTGGAGAGAGGAGTGGAGAAGATGCTCATAAGAGGGTTTCGCCTGCTGGAGTGGACAAGGTCATATTTCACCCACTAGAGCAGAGGTTCTCGTGACAAATTTTTTGGTGGCTTCAGAGTGAGGCCATCAACTCTTGCTGGTGGCCACACTGACGCTTTTCCCTAAAATTCTTAATTAATTTTAGGAAAAACAAATAAATATGCATGTATACACATCCAGCTCATTGTAATTTATTTATGTAGGGTTTTTTTTTTTTTCAGACTCAATAAAAATAATGCCGTGAAAAGTGGTATTTGTATATTAGTTAATATCACTTTTCACAGCAAGTCCTGGTAAGTTAAGACCTGGATGGGGGGTGAGGCAGTGGTGGTCAGGAAGGATGGATGGGGGGAACCTGCCACCTCATGGTTGGAGGTATGGGTTGGTGCCTGGGGTTGGGGGTCTGTGCCCTAGGCCAGCACCCATTGGAGCTCAGGGTTGGCGCCCACAGTTTGGCCAGGGCCGGGGATCGGCACCCACTGCCATGCAGCTGGGGGTCAGCACCCAGAGCCGGCATCTGCTGCTGCGCAACCGGGACTGGAGGTCGGCGTCCAGGGCCAACACCTGCTGGAGCCTGGGGTTATTGCCCACTGCTGTGTGACCAGGTCTTGGGATCTGCACCCAGGATTGGTGCCTGGGCCTGGGGATCGGTGCCTGTGGCCAGCACCTGCTGGAACCCAGGGTCGACATCCAGGAGCAGTGCCTGGGGTCAGGGACCAGGGCTGGGCGTCGGAGCGCGCGGCCGGGGTTTGACTGCCACCACGGTTTGGGGCTGGCACTTGGGGTCTGCCACATGGCCAGGGCTAGGAGTTGGCATCCAGAGCCCAAGGCCAGCGCCAGGGATCTGCACCCACGGCCGGCAGCTGCTGGAGCTCATGGTTGCTGGCCAGCGACCAAGGTTGGAGTGCATGGACTGGGGTCAGCACCTGGGGCCAGCAGCCACAGGTGAGATTTGAAGTTGGTACCACACGGCTGGAGCCAGGGATTGGAGCCCACCACCGCCGCGCAGCCAGGGGTTGGCATCTGAAGCCCCATGGCTGGAGCCCTAGTCTGCAGCCAGGCTCCCTAAGTCCCCGCCGCTCCAAGCCCCACTATGCCCCTCATCCCCGCCCCACCCCGGTGAAAACTCACCTTGCTCCTTCAGCGTTGTTCCCCACCTTTCTCCAGAGACATGCAGAGTGGCGCATCCAGACGCAACAGGGAGAGAGTGGGAGGGGCCAACGCTTTGCTGCCTCCCCTCATCACCGCCTAGGAAGCTGTCATGGCCGCAGGGAAACCCCCTGGTGGCCGCATTTGAGAAACAGCGCACTAGAGGGCAGTAGCGCACATAAACAGCTGATACAGGTTTACAGACCTGCACTGAAATGAAGAAAGAAGGCTTCATATTACTGCAACAGGACCCCCTAGAACTTGAAGTGTGTCTGGCAATTCATATGTTTCTGGTCTGTGTTTTATTATGTTTCTCACGGGGTATTTCTCTGTCATACTCTTCTCACGGGGTATTTCTCTGTCATACTCTGAGACGCACTGGGCACTCATTAGAATCCATCCTATCTGGTGAACAACTGCTTCCTTATCAGACTGTTCAAAACTCCTCTCTTCCGTATTCAAAGTAGTGTTGCCAACTCTGATGGTTTTGTCATGAGTCTCACGATAATTGTTGTTTTCCTTAAAGCCCCAGCTCTTGGAGTTGAGTGATGATTTCAGCCTTCATTCTTAAAGAAAAAGTGCCTTTCTAGCACTTGCATCTATGAAAAAGCTTCAAAATGTGACCCCAGCGCACTGTAAAGGCTCAAAAAGCAGACGGCAAATAAAAAGAACCCCAAATCTATTACTTTTATGTAATCTCATGATTTTAAAGCCAGTCTCATGATTTTTGGTGAGCCTGACTCATGGTGTTTGAACATTTGGGGTTGGGAATACTGTAAGTGTCATTTCTACTGCATAACCCTGGAGGGACCAATCCTGCTCGCCTTATTCAGTGTTAATAGTCTCACTAAAGTCAGTGGGCAGGAGGTGGAAAGAGGAGTGGGTGGGGTTATACAGTGGCCCCTTCTTCCCCCCGTCCCTTGGGGCTGGGAGATAAGATGCCTAGCACTGTCTGACGCATTGGAAGGGGCATGCTGGAGCCCTTGTTTAACCAAGTCCCTTTGGTCCCTGCAAAGGACAAATTCAGCTTTCATTTTAAATCAAGGACCCAGCCCTGTTTCTTGCAAAGACAAACTTGGAATCAGAAACCAATTGCTAAGAAGCCTGCAGCTGGGCGCCCCTGCTGCAGCAGATTGGTGAGTGGGCAGGACTCCCCTGAGCTGGGGGTGAGGGAGGATTTCCCTGGGATGCTGGTGTGAGGAGGGTGGGTAGTTGAGCAGATCTGTCCAGGATGTTGGTATGGGAAGGTTGTGGGGGGAATAAATTCCTCCTTGTGCCTGCCATCCCCAATGAACCCAACAGGTTCTGATTCCCACAGAGAGGACAATTTGGCCCTGCAGAATCAGTTCAGAAAAGAATTCAGCACCTTACTCTAGCTCAGTCACCTATTTTTGAGAGCTCAGCCAGAACCTGACTGAAATATTGTGGGGCTTAATGAATTATTGGGGCAGTGTGTGTGTGAAGTATCATTGTTCTCCTGTGGACCTGGCGGTACCAAATAGACAACCAGCACTGAAAATTATGTTAAAGTAAAATCAGTATAAGAGTGTTATTTCTGCAAGCAGTATCAGAAGACACCAGACTGATTAATAAAAATGTTCTTTCCTACACCATGAACATTGCTATTTCCAGAAAAGAGCAATCCAAATAAATAGATTCATTTATTATTATAAGACGTGTTAGTGTTAAGGTAGTGCCTAGAAACCTCAGTTGAGATTGGTTTCAGAGTAGCAGCCGTGTTAGTCTGTATCCGCAAAAAGAACAGGAGTACTTGTGGCACCTTAGAGACTAACGAATTTATTAGAGCATAAGCTTTCGTGGACTACAGCCCACTTCTTCGGATGCATATAGAATGGAACCTATATTGAGGAGATATATATACACACATACAGAGAGCATGAACAGGTGGGAGTTGTCTTACCAACTCTGAGACAACTCCCACCTGTTTATGCTCTCTGTATGTGTGTATATATATCTCCTCAATATATGTTCCATTCTATATGCATCCGAAGAAGTGGGCTGTAGTCCACGAAAGCTTATGCTCTAATAAATTTGTTAGTCTCTAAGGTGCCACAAGT
>NC_048307.1:22674903-22912708 GCF_013100865.1 Trachemys scripta elegans | reverse complement strand
TTACATAAACAGGACAGGTGAAATATTATCATGTAAAGCAACCATAAACACATGAAAAGACCTAGGTTTACAATTTATGATTAAAACTCTACTATCTACACAATATACATAGACATAACATGTAAAAACTTAAATATCTTAGAAACAGTAGCCCATCAGTTGTTTTAATTGTCATATTTTAATTCAGCACATCAAAATACATAGTAAATAGCACATTTAATCTCTGAAGCAGACGACTTCTCAAAAATTGTAGACCAGTGTTACATGACTACCCTAAAGTCCCACTGGGGGATCTGTAAAATATCTGGGACATTAACCCAGTGGAAGTCAGGTTACAGAGCCACTAGCTAGCGCCTTAACCACAAGACCAGCCTTCCTTTCTTTTAACTGTTTTTTTTTACCCTTCTCTCAAATCTACAGTTTCATTTAAAATGAAACCCCTGAAATCTGAGCTCTTTTGATTGTGTATGTAAATCAAACACCACACTATTTTTGGAGTCTGTCTCCACATGCATGGAAACCAGTAGCTCCAAGAAATGTGTGAACTTTCCTCATCCTGCTTAACTAGCTATTAACATCAAAGTCTGAAGCATTTAAATGTTGCACTGGTGAAAGCTGGCAACTCTCATGTGGCTATCCATTCCCGTATTTATCCTCATATTCCAGTCATTTGACTACTTCTGACCACAGCAACCCAAGCACAAAGCATCCTGATGAGTCCAGCTTTAATTTTGACTCGCAAGGCCAGATTGTCGACTGTCTGCCTCCGATCTCTGCCCAGATGAAAATTATTGTAAAAATTACTCACTTTCCACAGATGTAAGTGACCACGCCAGATGTGAGACAGTGGAGAATCAAGCCTTTATTAGTGTCCTGATGGCAGATATGTTGCTGAATGGGTAAGTCTTCTTACTCAAAGAATAGAAACACAGTATGAAGTGTTATGAATCTTTATCAAGGCTTGGGGGAATAGTACTTATAGCCAGATAAGAGCTAGCCAGTCTATATGGAACAGTAACTTATGCCTAAAGTTAGAATTTGTGGTGTTCTGCAGATAAAGCTTCCTGTAGATTTCCCCACCCCCACCCCCTCAGTCTTTGCCACATAAATCTGTATTGCTCTTGCCTGTTGAAGCCAAGGGTTTAGGAAGATTCAGAAAGGTTAGACATATCTATGGATAATGAGGCTAGCCACAGTGACATTTGACAGGATGGAAGGCTGTTGTCTTCAGGGGAGCCTGTGTTATGTGAACTAGCCCCTGGGATTCAAATCTCCCTTCCTTAGGCTCTGAAAAAAACAGCCAAAATGTTTCAAAGCTATACACTGTCATGCTTCAGGGCCTAAGGCGACTACTAACTGGGGTTAGCAAGGGCTAGATCCTCAAAGATATTCAGGTTCCTAATGGCTACTGAGATCAATGGCAGGAACCTAAATACTTTTGAGGGTCTGGGCCAGAATGCTGCCGTTGGGCAGGTTATTCCATAATTGTTCATTAGAAGGGGGTTTGCTGCTTCCTATGGAGCAGCTTGGTGCTGGCCAGTAACAGAGACAGGATACTAGACTGGCTGGAGAATGTGTCTGAGCCAGTCTGGCAAGTCCTGTCTTCCTATAAACTCAGCCAAATCTACATAAACTTGAGCCTTCAGGATTCAAATACTAACAGTTACTAACAGGAAATGTGGTTTTGGTTTTCCACTTTTTGGTAGTGTGGACAGCTTTTTTGGTAATTAGGTGATTTAAAAAGGGAAAGCCTCAGTTTATTGGTGAAATCATTGTGTAAGGCCAGCTTGCTTTCTGGTGGTTTGTTCATGCAGATGAGATGTTAGTGTTTTGGTTTGGTTTTTATGGGGTGTGCCAGAAGTGACAATAACCTTCTGAATTCCTTATTTCCCTGTTGGTGCCAACTTGCATAGCTAGCAGACTGGTCCTGTGCAATAGAAATCTTAGCCCAGGCATATTTTTAAGCACAACCCTCTTTTTGTAAAGGTAGGTTGGCTTAAGACACTTACTTTCAGTGGCTACGTTTACCATCAAAGTTGGTTCTATTTCCTGAAATTGGTTTCTGATCCTCCTGAAAGACTGAAACTGTGGTTTTGCTTTTTTTTTAAAGGTTGATTTCGGGGAAACTGAACTGCATGCATGAAACTGTAAAATATCAACTGTACAGATAAACTGTGGTAGCAAGATTGTTACTCATATAACCAGCCTCCAGTTCCCTGAATTCCAATTAATTCCCTGCTTCTAGTAACTGGTGACAAACAGCTCACACTTTGGCTATTTTCTGTTGAACTTTGCCAATGTGTGGTTGAGTAGAGGGATGAGGGTGGGTGGGAAACATTACACTCTTTCTTTAGAACCGGGAGGTACATTCATTTATTTTACAACTATGGGCTCAGTTGATTTGGGTCAGAGCCATCCTTGGTTGCATCATGCATGCACCATCTTCATGTGATAGGTTCTCTGCACACAGTCTATACTTTTGGTGCAGCCTGCGCTTATTCCGAGTATAAATAGACCCTTTTAATTCATTCAGCATCCTCTCTCCTGTCTACAAGTCTGTCTGATCCCTTGCCTATGCATTGAAAGGAGGTGTCGGGGATCAATCATCTAAAAAGTAGAAGAGGCAAATGTAGTTTGTGCTGCGTAGAAAGCAACTCCAATCCTACAAGGTGCTGAATGCCTCAAACTCTCATTGACTTCAATGGGATTTGAGAGCACTCAGTACCTTGTGCTAGGTGCTCACACATTGCAGCATTGGGCCTAAAGCTTTTATTGGTCATTAAAAAGAAAATTAAGTGTTTCTAGTCTCTAAAATCCAGGGTGCCCAAATTTTGTGACAGTGAGTGTGTAACTGTCAACTTCCCAGAAGCCTGAGGACTGAACCTAATTTGCATATACAGGCGCATACTTAAAAACTCAACAAGAAACAACTGCATTTATATGATTAGCTTGTATTTGTATCTTCCTCCCTGGGTTAATTCCTATCCCTTTTCCAGGACAACAGGAGGTTCCTGACAACACTGGAGTGGGGGGATGGGATATATTTGGGGGATCCTGTGCAGGGGAGTCACACCCCTCCTGTTCTGTGGAGTTGTGCTCCATGAGGGGTTACCTACACCCCAGAGCGTAGGAATGATTTAGGGGGTGGGCAAAGAAGGGATGAGTGGGGATCTTCAACTAATCACTCCTCCCAGAGAGCAAAAAGGGTTAGTTCAATTCTGAGGCTGTGGAGCAGCTCCATTGTTGTTGTACGGCCTTGGGGAAAGCATTCCTTCCTCTTCAGCTTTAGTCAATTCCCATGCCAGCTCCTGCTGGATTCCCTTGCACATATGTCTATGATCTAATATATTTCAAAACAATATAAAAATATGTTAGAGGAATGTTTTTAGATTGCAAAATCAAGCATTTAAAAGTTGAGAAATGCTAGATTTATAGTTGCCCGTGCAACCTTCATTCTGCCCCCATGTGCATCCAACCTGTGCACTGAATGAGCTACGGTCCTATGGAAAAAACACGATGTGATCCTGTAATTAAAGATCACAATTCATAAACTCAATAGGGCAAATTACAGTTGCATGGACCACTAGACGGGCCACAACTGCAAATCTGGTATTTTCTAACCTTCATATGGTTGCCTTTGCAACCTAAATAACATTCTTTTAATATAACTTTTTGTGTGTAATTTCATAGGTTTTTAAGATCAAATTCTATTATGCACAGCTAGAACAATTCCACCCCCCATTATGCATCATCAGCAGAATTTGAACCCTGAGCCTTCAGCAATGACTTCTACCATTCGAACAAGACCAGTTACATTAGCCAGATGCAGAAGGCTGTTATCCCAGATTCTGGGGGATGGGCATCTGGCACCATGTGCTAGGCGCTTGGATGCAATCCACCTGTGCCCTCACTCTCCCATCGCAGGGCCAGGAATTGAGGGAGCTCTTGCCTCATGTAGTGGCCCAAGTGAGGCAGATGAGAAATTGAGGCCATATGCTTATTTTAGATATAAGCACTTTTGTACGAGTAAAACTGTGTCCATGCTGGAGGTGTCACCGATTGTAACTATACCAGTTAGACACAGCTAAAGCAATACAACAATGGAGTGTAGCCTCTGTGCAGCTCAGCCAAATTGGAATCGAATTTCCCAGGACAAAGGGCTTGGCTATAGGGCCACTTAGTGCCCAGCAGGCTGGGGTGTAAATCTAAGAGCACTAACCAACCCCATGCTAACTGCTGCTGCTGCTCACTAACAGTTCGGTAGCACACTTTGCATACTACTGTTTGAAATGGGAGTAGCTCAAAGCACTCTACAGAATGTTCATGCTTGGCAGCAGGGTGCACATGCCCGGTTAGTGTGTTGCAGATTTACCCCTCACCTTGCTGGGCACTAACTCTTCATACAGCTGAGCCCAAAGATAAGGCACTTCTCTAGCCGGATGGGTTTCCCCTTGCTGAATGTCAAAGGCCTGCAGCAACGGAGGTGTTAATGTGTCTCCAAGAAAATGTCACAAGAATCTTTTATAACTGAAAGTGTGAGACAACCTAAATATAGCTACCCTTAAAATGTAGAACTGTCTTTATTCCTGTGAATTTTTAATCCTAAAACACCAAACATATGTTGTTTCTAAGATGATAAATCAGAATAACAAATAATATGAACTCTTGCCTTTTCCATAGTAACAAAGACACTTGTGTTTCACAGAACCCTTTAAAGAATAAAGGCATTAAAGCAGAACTGTAACCTTCCCCTGGCATTCCAATTTCAATCAACATTTGTGCTTAGTTTATTTTCTTGCTCATTCAGCTGTTGGTTTGTATTAGATAAAGTTTTAGCACCATTCCCTGCCATCCTGTTTTAAATAATAATAATCTCAATGAAGAAAAAGGAAACAGACTGACAAGTGTCTGACACAAGAATCGGTGTCAATTTGTAGTTAGAACAGGACAATTCTTGGTCCAGGGATGATCTAGTCTAGTGGATGGGTCACTGGATTTGGAGACAAGGCCTGGATTCAAGTCCCAGCTTAAGTTCAGGAGTCCAGTGTGATCTTGGACAAGTCATTTAATGAACACTTTGCTTTACTTAGTTCCCCATCTGTGAAATAGGGATAATACTTCTATACCTCACAGGGATGTTATGAGGAGGGAATCCATTAATAACTGGGAGGTACTCAAATACAATGATGAAGATCTAGAAAATTGGCTTTGGTTTGTGATACCAAGCAAATGACTTAACCTCACAGTGTGACTTACTCTACTCACCTGTAAAATGGGTACAATAATACTGATCTACTTCATGGGTTATGAAAATTCATTCATGTTTCCAAAGTGCTTTAACCAGCTTGGTTATATCTGTGTATCAGAGCTGGCCAGAAAATTTCCCACTAAACATTTTTCAGTGTGAAAATGTTTCCCATTTTTTGACAAGATCCAACACATATATGGCAATGTGTAAACTTAAGCCTGTGAGGAATTCATTAGTGGGACTGCTCGCGTGCTCAAAAGTATAGATGAGTTTAAGTACCTTGCTGAATCAGAACTTATATATCTATAAGAAAGCCTTCACTCACTAACACTCTCTCATAATAGCAATACATAGAAACAAATGAAATCCCACTGAGAAGAATCAGAGATACTTGGAAACTGTCTGCAATGGATGTATCCACATCATCGATGATGATAAAATGATGATAAAATCGTCTACTGAGCTAAGTCAGGTGGCATAGCTGGAATGTAGCTCTGATCAAAGAGATAGGTGGTTTCCTGCTAAACAATACTCCTCACTCCTAAGAACTCACTGTGACTCAACTGTTGTAGTCACTGGGACCTCACAGTAGTGTTTCAGTGAGGTATTTTTGCCTCTAGTTTTGCACCTATTCAGGGTGGGCCTATTCCTTTCCTCACTTGACCTCAGGGAGGAATTTAGGCCATTATTTGTTGCCATTTAAACAGTGATCTTAAGTTAGACAAACAAGATGTCTAACTAGTTAGACAGAATCTCTTACTAGTTAGCTTGACGGCAAATGCTCCACTCCTGCAGAGGGATCTACATGGGGTAGGGCTTGGCCGGTGTGGATCCCTGAGTAGGACACTACATCTGTAAATCCTATTCGGTTTGAAAACACTTTGGGTCTGTCACTTTCATCAGTTTCACACCAATGTAATATCATGGACTAGAAATAGAATCGCCCCTGATTTCCTCAAGTGTAAGTGAGAGACGGATTCTGGGCCATGTTAGATTTATGATTACTTTAAAGAGTGTGTGTTGATGGGCTTGTTGAGTGGAAGGAAATTAGCTAATTGGTTACCACATGTTTTCTGATGTAACTACCATTCCTTCAATAACTGAATCTCTTTGGAAAGACATGGTGGAACTCAAGCCGTTGTGCCCTTAGCATTATGACAGAAATAGATAGTCTGATCAGATTTGAAGGTCAGCAGCATTATAGAATGTCACTTGTCTTAAAATACCTATGTTTCAACTGTCAAATGTCATCTCCCTATTTTTCTGGGCTCTTCATTTTGGTTTCTCTTCTGTCCTTAAGCTTTGTCACTTTCATTAGTTCATCTTAACTGACAGTTCCCTCTTTGTGGCAAACCGTTCTCTGTCTGCAAGGCTTTAAACTATTGGACTGACACAGGTAAGAAACATATATTGCAGATAGTTGCATGCAGAGCTGCTGGGAGATTTGCAAGGCCTTTTATGAGCTAAGTTAAAACCAGCCCTTATGCGATGTTCTCTGTTCTCCTCCTGTCCTTACCCTGCCCTACCCTGCCCTGTATCTTGTTGCTTCTTTCTTTTCACATTCACATCTTACCCAGCTGATCTCCTCTACTGCGTTTGCCCTTTCCCATTCTTTTTCTTTGCACTTCCCTCCTTATTATCTCACCTCGGCCTGGCCCCCGACTCCCTAGCACCCCACCACCGTGGGAGATATGCTGCTTTGGTGTTCTGTTTTACACCTTTCTCTGTGAGAACTAGAACACGGGCATTAAAGTCCCAGTGTCCCAAGAGGTTTGGAATAGTGCCCAGGGGAATTCAGGAGAGTGAAGGATGAACAAAGGTTTGTACAGTGTTTCCAGATTCTCAGGTGAAAGGCGCTGTTGAGTATCAACGCAAAATAATATGCTCATTAATTATGAATGAGTGGGAGGTCACTGGCAGCTTTTCCGTCTTGTGGGTTTTTGTGTAGTTTTTTCTATTACTCATTTTTCACACAAGGGAAAATCTTGTCTCCTCTGGCCCTGAACACAGCAGAATCACTATGATGCTGCTGTGCAGAAGGAAGAGGAGGGTGAATATTGAGTCCCACCCCCTCCACCACCACGGCTCTGCGGGGACCTCTTCTGCTGTCAAACCACAGAGTATTGCAGTTAGGGAAGGGGAGTGCTAGAGGCAGGGCTTGTGGCTCCGTGCCCCCACTAGCCGCACAGCAGTGGGGCTACTCCTGTATTGCAGCTTTGAGGTTGCTGTAGCGGGTATGGAACAGCTTTTCTCTCCTTTCAGCTCTCCACTGGCCCTCAGGGAGCGCCCAGCCTGTCTACTGGGACTGTGCATAATGTCCAGAACATGACCCTGAGGGAGAGGGAGATCCTGGTCACACTGGGCTGCATGGCTAAGGCAAGTGACTGTTTACATTGCTGTATGCCAAACACTGAAAAACATGCCCCAGAATGTCCAGCGCCCTCTAATGAAATCTGGAACCTGAGTTTCTTATCCCACAAAAGCATTTTCCCCTCCACCCCCAAGCATAACAGCTGACAGGGCCATGGCAGGTTTCCATAGTAACCTACAAAGCCTAGAAGGAGCAAAATACACATGATCCATTCAAGGCTCTGTGTATGTCCAGGTTCCGCTATAGCTGCCGGCTTTCAGGAAAGGCTGTTGGTAGCTGGCTCCTCTCTCTATCCAAACACAGCAAGATCAGGGTGAAGCAACTGAAAGGCTCTTCAGACAGTGGGATCCGGCTGGTGAAAGCAAGCTGGTGACCCATTCCATTCCCACATATACACAGGTCCCTCCAGTAGATTACCCCATAATACTCCTCTTTCATAGATATACCTGCTTCCTTATTAGATCCCTGACCTTTCTTGTGTACTTCCCCAAATTCACAGGAGTGAGACACTTGGCCAATTGGGGTGCATGCCTCATGACCTCTTCTCTTTGCTTTCCTTCAGCTTTTAGCCTGACTCTTTCATCACAGTCTGTAATGTTTCTTTTCCATTTAATGGAGTCTCAGGAATATTCCCTAATCTCTTGCTCTCTCGGTAGGATATCAACTGAATATTTTTGTCAGTCATTCTTTGCCTTCTAGAATTTAGTCTGCCTTCTCCTCCTGAGTCCTGAGTTTGCTTATAATCTGACAATTCGTCTGTGACTCCTTGCTAGTGAACTTCCTTTATGAAAAGTTCAATCTTGTATTTTGACTCAGGTTAGCAAGCTGTCAGTAAAATCAAACCAGCTTTGTCGTTCATGCAAATTCTTGTGACGACGACACAACTCCCACCACCTTCTTTCTCCTCTCTTCTCCCTCCCTGGCTCCCTCTAGTGCTCACAAGCATGTACTGCATTGCCTCACCATGCTCTGTGCAGTAAGGCGTATACAGTAGAACCTCAGAATTACAAACACCTTGGGAATATCGTAACTTTGAAATGTTCGTAACTCTGATCAAAACATTCAAAACTTTCAAACGTTTACAACTGAACATTGACTTAATACAGCTTTGAAACTTTACTATGGAGAAGAAATAATGCAGCTTTCCCTTTATTGTTTAGTTGTTTATGTTTAACACAGTACTGTACTGTATTTGCTTTTTATTTTCTCTTCTTCTTTCTTTTTTTTTTGTCTCTGTTGCTGCCTGTCTGCATATTTCCAGTTCCAAATGAGGTGTGTGTTTCACTGGTCAGTTCATAACTCTGAGGTTCTACTGTACACCACCCATCTTCTCTTTAATTAAAAAAAAAAGAATTAACATGCAACAAATTAATTTCCAAGCATTCCATACTTAAATAATCACTTTAGTTTTTCTCAATAGATACCCAGAACTCTCATCCTCCTACTTGATATGCACACTCTTATTTTAATCTTGAACTTGAAAAAAGTTGCTAGGCTACATGGAGGAGGGGGGAGATTGCCTTACCCTTCAGCATTTACCTGGGAATGGGGGGGAGGGAGCAGTGGATAGGCAGAGCCATGGCTTGCTGGTAGGGTGACTAGACAGCAAGTGTGAAAAATCAGGACATGGGGTGGGGGGTAATAGGAGCCTATATAAGAAAAAGACCCAAAAATCAGGACTGTCCCTATAAAATCGGGACATCTGGTCACCCTACTTGCTGGCTGCCAGGCCTGGAGCATGCTGAGTCCCCTCCCCCAGAGGTTGTTGTAAATGACTCTGCCCTCCCTGCATGCAGATGGGGAGCTGTAGCCTGTGGGAGGCATTGTGCGTCTCTGAGGAGCAGTGCAGCTCCACCCCACCCATTGCTACAGGTGGTGGGTTAGTCATTTACATCATAAGGGCACCATCTGACATGTGACCTGCCTTATAACTTGCGCTGGATCATGGGTTTCAACGTACATCAGCATTCAGTGATAGCAGCACAAGAGGGTGTCATGAATTCAATCATAGCCACCAACTGGATCTTTATCCTCATGGTGGACTTGTTGTTGCACTTGCATTCCCCTGTCTGTCTATAAACAGCTGTTGTCTCTTTTCTTATACTGAGATTGTAAGCTCCTTAGGGCCGGGACTGGCTTTTTATTCTGAGTTTGTACAGCACCTACCACAATGGGCCCAGGTCCATGACTTGGGCTCCTAGGTGCTACAAATAAATAAATATAGCTGGCAGCTCATTCTCACCTGTTTAGAGATATTCTAAGATAAGGGCCTTGATTCCACCAGCCTAACTCATGTTGAGAGCGGTATCCTACTCTGCAAGCCATCAGGGGTGCCGGAACGAGGGGAGGGGGGGGTCCAGTGCCCTCCCACTTTTTACTGGCAGTAAGGGCAAGCGATGGGCGGGGGGGAAGGGGAGAGGAGCAAGCAGGGGGTGGGGATTGGGGGAGAAGAGGCAGCACCAGAGCAGGACCTCGGGGGAATGGGCAGTGTGAGGGCAGGGTCTCAGAGAGAAGGGGCGGTACAGGGGTGGGGGGGGCCACAGTTCGGGCTCTGTTGCCCCTCTCCCCCACACTTTTAGGGACCTTCTACTGCTCCTGCGAGCCATTCCACAAAAGGACTTTCTCACAGAGTATGGCACTACTCAACATGAGTAAGGGGGGCAGAACTCTTCATTCAGTTATAAAAATGCACCTACCTGTGGACTGCTTTTGAGTGAATGGAAATGCAGCAGGAACACAATTCTCTTGGTACATTGACCTCGAGTGACCTGAACAATGTGCCAAGCCAGCCTTCTTGGATTCAACTCAGTTTCTATTTCTTAAACTGTGGGCAATTTAGTTTTAGTTTGTGAGCCCTGATTCTGAGCTGTGGCTCCTGTGCAGCCTTAAGGGTGGGTGGCAAAGGTGTATTTTTGCCCCGCCTGGATTCTGGGCCTGGCCCATCTCCTGTGTAACTTCCAGCAGCCCCCTGGTTGCTCTAATTTATGGCAACTATCCAGAGCTACCTGGGGGCCACTGTATAGCCCAGAATAGCCAGAGTTTGGTGTGCGCCAGCTACACCTTCTACTGTCATCAATATGCCCACTCCTGCCTCAAGCCAGGCATAGGGGACAGACATAGACCTTTATGCTGGCTCTGTGCTGGCTTGGGAGATCCTGTACTGGGGGTATTCCTAGGGGCTATCTCCATCAGCTTTCTGATCACTTCATGCTACTAGAACAGTTTACAGAGACAAATTACAAAAGAGAGGAGGTTCAGAGTTTCAAAGACGTTAGGTACACAATTGTAGATCTAATTTATGCACAGTTATTCTGATTATATAAATCACTATAACAGGCAATTTGAAATCAAGAGTCATAATAAGTGTACATGCAAATTAGAAATGCAACTGCTCTTTCATTTGGATGCACACCTGGGTACCTAATTAGCTAAAAAACATGGCCTCAATTGCAAATTAGCTGTGCCACAACACTATATTTCTTGCACTAGGTTAAAGCACTCCATTGCACACAGTTATTTTAGCACTAATTCAATTTAGCACATATGCATGTTGTATATAGTTGATAGGGCCTTCTGCTGAAATAGACAGACCATATTGAGGGGAAAAAGGAAATAGAGAGAGCCAGAAAGCCACTTAATTTTACTTGTGTGTATTTTATATTTGCATGCATCTGTCATCTTCATAGGAAGTTCTCTTTTTACATACCGTACTTTGCAAGTTCCTATAAAAGTCAACAGTATTACTCATTTTCCAAAGAAAACATTTAGTTTCGTATTTAGATAGTTTACTGCAAAGCACCCTCTGCTGGAAATCATTAGCTGGAACAATTATATTTTCATCGTAACTACTGCTTAGAGCTGGTTGAATAGTAAATCTCTCCTCCCCTGATTCATGCATATTTTTGCACATAGAGATGCTGAGTTTGGACCACCATGACTTATGGGAGCAGTTTGTTAGTTGTTCACATCATGAAAATTTGGCGATTGCAATCGCTATAATTTTCATAACCATTTAGTCATTTGACAATTTAGCCTGGAAATTAATTATTACCTTGTTTAAGACATCTATCCAGTTAGATGAAACCATATAATTGTCCTGTATTTTCCTCCCTATAATTTCTTTGTACATATTATCATTTGTTCTCATCAGTGAGCAAGTTAATGTAATTAATGTATATTTTTCATTATCTTTCTTTTCACAAAATAATAAAAACTTTAATCCAAAAAATAAAAATGGAAAAAAATCCTTTTACTTAGTAGTCAGAAAATTCAAACTTTTTCGAGTACCAGAAGTGAGGTCAGGTCCTCACTGGATATCACAAGCCGATTTTTGGATATATGCAGGGCAGGTTCACACAAGATGAAAAGGAGAAGGTATTGGGAGATCATAAAGAGGAATAATAATAATAGACACGACTTACACAATGCTTTCATCTGTAGATCTTAAAGCACTTTGCGGAGACAGGTAAACATTTTACATGGGGAAACTGAGGCACATATAAGTTATTTGAGAGGAAGGATGGTCCAGGGTTAGGTTACTAAACTAGGACTTTGGAGACCTGGATTTAAATCCCCGCTCTGCCACAGACTTTCTGTGTCACCTTGACCAAGTCACTTAGCCTATCTGTGCCTCCGTTTCCCCTCTGTAAAATGGAGATAATAGCACTTCCTTAACTCACAGGGGTGTTGCCAGAATAAATACTTTAAAGAGTGTGAGGCATTCAGGTACTACAATAATGGGAGTCTCTAACCGTGCCTTAGTGGGTCACAACTGAGGATGCCAAATTCAGGATGAACTGCTGAGAAATAGGGCAAACACAACCCAAAACTGGTGGTTATTTTTTTATAAGATATACCAAACCAGCCACAAAAGTAAACTTCTGTTTCACTGCACTGGCTAACAAGAAAACATAAAGGCAGTTTCCTCAGGCATTCCAGTTCTTATATCACCACCAAAAACACTGGATTCAGAGATAAGTGGTTCTTTACAACCAGTCTGATCAAATACACCTCTACCTCGATATAACGCTGTCCTCGGGAGCCAAAAAATCTTACCGCATTATAGGTGAAACCGCATTATATCGAACTTGCTTTCATCTGCCGGAGTGCGCAGCCCCCCCCCCCCCTCGAGCACTGCTTTACCACGTTATATCCAAATTCATGTTATATCGGGTCGCGTTATATCGGAGTAGAGGTGTAATAGGTTCTTCTGATCCCAAAGGACCAGCCACACACCCAGGTCAATATATAACTTAGATCTTATCCAAAAATCACACCGATGCCAATCCTTTAGTATCTAAAACCTAAAGGTTTATTTATAAAAAGTAAGAAAGAAATGTGAGAGTTAAAATTGGTTAAAGGAATCAATTACATACGGTAATAGCAAAGTTCTTGGTTCAGGCTTGTAGCAGTGATGGAATAAACTACTGGCTTAAGTCAAGTCTCTGGAGTACATCGACAGCTTGGATGTGGTAGAGCTGGCGTGGCACGGGGTGCATGCTTAAAATTTTTTTACTGATAGGGGTGCGCGATCAAAAAAGTTTGGAGACCACTGGTACAGCTGATGGTCCTTAATGGGCCATCAAGCAGGCTAGGCAGTGCTGATGCCAACTGTCTGGGGATGTCACCCAGAAGCATAGCACAAGTTTGAAATACGGACATATCTATAGCTCATAATATAAAGGTGATACAAACATATAAACAACATTATCATATCTGGCAAATTATAACATTATTGCAGCTATTTTACATGGCATATCTGGCTGTGACTGGTGTTCCAGTGTGGGATAGCTATGGTCATTCAATTAGGGTGAACTGCAAAGAAAGGGGCGGCCAATCCCCATAAAGTTGGTGGGTATTCCAATACTTATAACTTCACGTACAGAAATGATACATGCATACAGATAGCATAATCATAACCAGCAAAACATAACCTTTTCATAGACAACTCACTCGACAACCTTTATACAATATTTGCTGCAAATATATAACAATGGTCGCAACAATGATCTATATGGTTATATTTTAATTATATATTGTCACAGGGTCATAGAAGTACCTCAGATAGGTTTGGGATGGAGCTGTGAGGTCTTCTGTAGCTTGTGAGGAGAGAGAGTCTGGAGCCATCTTATCCAAACAAAACTGAACCTTAAAGAAAGTTCATGTTGAGATTGTAGGAAGAACTGCATTTTAGGCCTGTCCTTTTGTTCATCCATAGAACCAACTTGAACTAATATGAGTAAGATGGGCTATGCGTGATTCCTGAGGTACATGGAATGATAGATAACCCAAATTCAGAGAGAACTCATTTCAGACCCTTCAAAATGGTGTGTATGTATCTTTTACATTTTGTGTTGTGAATTTAGAAGTTAAAGATAGGTTTCAGAGTAACAGCCGTGTTAGTGCCACAAGTACTCCTGTTCTTCTTTTTTAGAAGTTAAAGGCTTTTCCAATCAGATATTTGCTGATTTATTAGTTTCACTCACATATATGCTCTGACCTTAAGGCTTGGGGAGGAGAGCGAGAGCTGTGTGCTGCTAAGTGCAACAATAAATCAGGTTGTCCCTTTCCTATCCCTTGCAGGTCAGCTGCCTGTTGGAGGAGGAATCAGTGACACAGGATATTCTCAGGGTACGTCTATTCTGTGATCGAAGGTGGGACTGTAGCATACCCATGCTAGCTTTAATCTAGCCAGCATGGCTAAAAACAGTAATGAAGACACTGCTTCAGTGCAGACTATACAAGCCTGCCCGGTACCTTGAGTACATACTCACATTGCTAGCCCACACCGCTGTCTGTGCCATCATGTCTTCACTGCTATTTTTAGCTGTGCTATCTAGATTAAACCTAGCATAGATATGCCTTCGTGAACTGCAATCACACCTTTGATTGCAATGTAGACATATACTAAGTAGAACTTGTTGCTCTCACGCTATATATGCCAGTCCTTGGACAAAGGTGGTCATAAATGGCATGCAGCCATCTTTCAGGCATCTCGGCCAAAACATCAATGTTCGCTTCCTAGGGAACAACTGTGCCTCAAGAATTGATTCTTAGCAAGATTAAGACAGAGAACAAACTCCTTAACTGTTTGCTACAGCTCCCCCACAAGGAAGCCACTTTTCTAAATTCACAACACAAGCATTTCTTCAAAGACTGAACTGTGGTCACATACTGTACTCAGAAAAAGAACTTGGAAGACTATGTGTAACAGCGCCACCTACGAACACCTGCTGTAACAATAATGTAATGACCCTTCTGTAAACTCCCTTTTTGTCTATGAAATTCAAAGGACTTAATAATGATAATGAATGAGACCTCACAGAACCTCTGTGAAGGTGTAAGTATTATCAGCCCCTTTTACAGACAGGAAAACTGATGCACAGGAAGGTTAAACAGTGTATCCAAAGTCACACTGCAAATCTGTGGCAAAATGAGGAAAAGAACCTGGTGATTTCCATTCCTGTGCTTCAACTACTAGACAAAAACAAAACCTGGCATATTTCTGAGCATACCTGGCTTCCTATCAAAAACGTGCAGAACTTTTCTCTTTTCCCATTTTCAGTGCAAAATTAGTCATTTTGCTGAAACTTGGAATGAAGTAAAATTGGTGTGTGTGTGATGTGTATGTATGAAATGCAATGCACCTAAAGGGGGTGGGGGGGGGAATCCATGATAGTCTGCGAAATGAAAATCATCAACTTTGCACAGCTCCATAGTTCGTTTAGTTTGAAAAATTGTGACAGGTGTGCCATAAAATCAAACGCTGGCCAAATGGTAGGGGGGAAAATGCATTGAATTGATGTTACATGCTAATAAATCCATTTTTAAGTGGTTTAATGTAATTATATTTCCAATGACAATGTGAACTAATTAAAAGTTTCCTATAATATACTGTAAGTACAGCATGTGTCCTACTGAGGTTAAATGAGTATTTAATCTTAGTGATAATATCCTATAAATGCTAAAATTAGTGATGGGCCTCAATTGGAAACAAATCCAAATATCCCCCAAACTTTGGAGAGATTAGGAAACCAAACCCAAACCCAGATCTGGATTTGAGGGTTACAGTTCATCTCTGTATGGGATGAGCCATAAACCTGGATGCAAACAAACCCAAACTTCATGTGGCTCTGTGTACACTAACCATTTGAAGTACACAGCTGCATTGCAACTCTGCTCAAATCCTCTTCTACTCTAGATTAATGGCAAAGTCGACCCAGCCCCCATCTGTGTGAGTGAGGAGGCTCGCTGAGCAGCAGAATGGGCATGCCTTGGCAAGAGCAGGCAATACTCTGAAGGTAGGGGTGGTGGCTGTTGCACTCACTGGTCTCCAGTTGGAAAGAGAGAACTCTTTCACACTTGGCTGCATCGCTGCTCCCTCATGAATGAGATGGAGCTAAGGCTGGCCCAGTCAGATTCCAACCTAGCCCACTTGAAGCCTTGTGCTTCTAAGCCATCAGTTCAGTCTGGGCCAGGACACTAGTGACAGAAAGTCATTGGACAGGACATGAAGCAATGAAAGACAGGCACAGGGATGGATTTAAGCAGCAGGCCACACCTTTAACAAAGGGGTGGGGTGTTATACGCCCACCCTCTCACACAGCAGTCATTTAACTGGGTCCAATGCAGGGTTACAGGGTTACATGTAACCAATAACTTGGCTCGGGGAGACTCTCTTCAGCTTATCCCTAGGACTCAGCTCACATCTGAATTCTCTTGCCTCCCCCCCTGCTCCCATGAGGAGGACCACAGGGTACCAAGGGAGACCTCAGTCTGTGAAGACTTCAGGACTCCCTTTCTTATGGGCACATGATCCACCAGCAAAATCCCAGGTCTCGCTTATCTCTGGAAGCTGTTTCTCTTCAGGCTTTATGTCCTAATATTACTTCCCAGTCCTGTTCCCTACCCAACTGTGCCTCCACAGTACTGTGAGGGAGGCAAAAACCCTACCAGACCTTTGCCAATTGAACCCAGCAGAGAAAAAATTCCATCCTGAGCCAGACAGTGGACCAGAGCTAATTTGGCAGCTTTACCTGCTTATCCTTAAAATCTGGATAAAGGAGGAGATATCCAGTGAAATGCGGGATGCCCTGATTGTCACCCTCTTCAAGAAAGGGGAAGGTGGATTGTGGAAATTATCGTGCTATCTCCATCCTAGCCATTGCAGACAAAGTTCTGGCATGGATCCTTGCAACCCACCTTTTGTCCCATCAGAAGAAATTTTACCGGAGTCACAGAGTGGTTTCTGACCATGTTGTGGAACTGTGAATATGATCTTCACAGCACGGCAGCTGCAAGAAAAGTGTTGGGAGCAAAACTGATCACTGTACATGGCTTTTATTGATCTAACTAAAGTCTTTGATTCAATGAATCGCCAGGCCCTCTGGACTGTACTTTCTAAGATTGGATGTCCTGATAAATACATCAATGTCCTAAAATTGCTTCATGATAACATGAAAATGACTGTTCTGAGCAGCACTGGCTCCCAGAGTGAACCTTTCAAAGTACAAACAGGAGTCAAACAGGGCTGTATCATCGCTCCAACCATGGCATTCAGATACTAATTACAGAGATAGGGGCCATATAAGTACCTAAGGGAAATCAGCTGAATTACATTGGAGGAATATTACCGTGTTGCTGTCCATGCTGTAACAGCAGATACGTGAATATTACTCTCATTGGCTCTCAGTCTAACCCGTCCTTCGTAAACAACTAATTCACTTCTGAAGGCCAGTCTTTAGGATATACCTGCACTTATGTAACAATGTCCTGTATGGCTCACTATACACATGCCTTTGGGATTAAATAATAGGGCATATAACTTGCAATATAGGTGCAGGTTTGAGTTCAAGAACAGAAACCAAACCTTCTGCCACCATTCTAGACAGTCACAGCATGCCAACAACTCTCGTTCTGAGCTGGTGCAGTTTAAAGGGCGTCTTCCTAACTATCAGTTTACAGCACATGGCTACTGCAGGAGAGATTTGCAGAAGCACAAAGGCAGCTACAGTGATTGGTAGCAGGGAAACTCCCTTTATGAGAACGGAGAAAAGGGCACAACAATAAGTGATTTTCACCTTAAAAATCATGAGATGAATGGACAGGGTCCTGCGTCTGCTTTCACTTTTGTTCCCTTTGGTTGGGATTTTTTTTTCCTGAGATGATCATGCCTCCAACCAAAATTCATGGCAGTAAATCATGACATTTATAAGAAAGAGAAGAGAAAGTAACCGCAACTGACAGAAGATGTGTGTAATGGTTCACTGAAGAGTGAAGGCATCTTAATGGGTGAAGGCAGCTAGTGGCAAGCATACATTTGAGGCAGGGGTGGGCAAATTTTTTGGCCCGAGGGCCACATCGGGATTCTGAAACTGTATGGAGGGCTGGGTAGGGAAGTCTGTGTCTCCCCAAACAGCCTGGCCCCTGCCCCCTCCCACTTCCCGCCCCCTGACTGCCCCCCTCAGAACCCCTGACCCATTCAACCACCCCTGCTCCTTGTCCCCTGACTGCCCCCTCCCAGGACCCCCTGCCCCTAACTGCCCCCCCCCCGGGACCCAACTCCCATCCAACCCCCCCGCTCCCTGTGCCCTGTCTGCCCCGACTCCTAGCCACACTCCCACCCTCTGACAGGACCCCCCAGGACTCCCATGCCTATCCAATCCCTCCAGTTCCCCGTCTCCTGACCCCCCCCCCCACCCCAGAACCTCCGCCCCATCCAACCGCTCCCTGTCCTCTGACTGTCCCCCAGGACCTTCTGCTCCTTATCCAACGCCCCCGCTCTCCGCCCCCTTACAATGCTGCTCAGAGCGGCAGGACTGGCTTATTGGAAAGCCTGGGAAGTGGGCAGGTGCAAGCTGTGATACCTGCATGGCAGCATAACTGCGGGGGAGGAGGGACAGCAGGGGAGGGGCCAGGGGCTACCTCCCCAGCTGGGAGCTCAAGGGCTGGGCAGGACGGTCCCATGGGCTGGATGTGGCCCGTGGGGCGTAGTTTGCCCATCTCTGATCTGAGGCATAATGCTGTGACCTTGCCTGAATGAGGACTGTCACACCCACAAGTGACAGCAAAATCAAGCCAGCTATGACAGAGGTGGAGATTTTTCACACTCCTGAGAAACATAGCTATGGAGATGTATGTTTTCAGTCTAGACCAGGCCTTAGACTTTTCCTGGTATAAAAGTGTCATTAAAATACCACACACCCCTAGCGACCCCACTATACCAGCAAAAGTTTTAAGTGTAAATCTGTGCCTAACTTCCCCATCTCTAGCATGGGGATCCATCCCTACAATTTGTTATAAGGATAATTACATTAAGGATAGTGAGTGAGGCATTCAGATGATGATGATGGGCGATCACTCATTACCGAGTACGATCATCTTCTATGGGAGTTATGGGCTCTCAGGTGGCTAATGAGGCCAATCCTTGAACCACGAGTTCTATTGCAATGAGGGCAGATGTTTTCAGGCTCAGCAGGAGGATGTTGACCATGCCTGGAAGCCAGTGTCTCCTTCCTCCTGTGCCTCTTGTCCTCTTCAGCTTGTCATCGAGTAAGTTCAAAATGCAGGGGACCATCACATAGGACTTCACTCCATTTTAAGTGATCCTGGGAAAGTGTCTCCCAAGTGTCAATGTCAATATTACACTTTTTTAGGTTGTCCTTCAGCAAGTCCTTATAATGCTTCCATTGTCCACCCACGTTATGGTATCCTTCTTTCAGCTGAGAGAAGAGGACCTGTTTTGGGAGGCGATGGTCTGGCATCTGGACAACGTGACCAGTCCAGCAGAATTGCTGACGGATGATCATTGCCTCGATACTGATGGTCTTTGCCTCTTCCAGAACACTAATATTGGTGCGCCTGTCTTCCCATTTGATCTTCAAAATTTTATGAAGGCAGCATTGATGGTGCCTCTGAAGGACTTTCAAGTGGTGTCTATAGGTTGTCCAAGTTTTGGACCCATACAACAGTGTTGGAAGAATAATGGCTTGATAAACAAGAAGCTTGGTGTCTGTTCGAATGTTGTGATCTTCAAAAACCCTGTGCCATGAACAAGAAAAAGCTACACTGGCACAGCTCAGGCGATGTTGAATTTCTGCATCAATATGTTAGATAAATGTCTATCAGGGATGGTCTAGACAGCATTTGGTCCTGCCATGCGGGCAGGGGACTGGACTCGATGACCTCTCGAGGTCCCTTCCAGTCCTAGAATCTATGAATCTATGAATCAATATCTGCTTTGGATGAAAGATGACTTCCAATGTACAGGAAATGATCAACATTCTCCAGTGCCACTCCATTGATTTTGATAGATGGGGCATGTAATACCTCATTTGGAAAGGGCTGATAGAGCACTTTAGTCTTCTTGATATTAAGAGTGAAACCAAGACATGCGTAAGCACTGGCAAACACATTCAAGATAGTTTAAAGATCTTTCTCAGAGTGAGCAAAGATTGTGTTGTCATCAGCATACTGAAGTTCCACAATAGATGTTGGGGCGATCTTATTCTTGGCTTTCAGCCTGATAAGCCTGAACAGTTTTCCGTCCATTCTGCAAATGATTTCAATGCCAGCTGTAAACTTCCCAGCAATTAGGTAAAGAATGACAGCAATAAAAACCGCATTTTCATATTTTCTGTCTTATTATCTATCACTTTCCTAATGATTCCTAACATTGGTAGCTTTTTTTAACTGCCACTGCTCATTGAGCAGATGTTTTCAGAGAACTACCCAAAATGACTCCAAGATCTCTTTCTTGAATGGTAACAGCTCATTTAGACACCATAATTTTGTATATATTGTTAGAATTTTGTTTTCCTATGTGCATCACTTTGGATTTATAAATATTGAATTTCATCTACCATTTTGTTGCCCCATCACCCTGTTTAGTGAGATCCCTTTGTAACTCTTTGTAGTTTTCTTTAGACTTAACTACCTTGAATAATTTTGTATCATCTGCAATTTTTTGCCATCTCACTGTTCATCCCTCCTTGTCCAGATCATTTATGAATATATTGAACAGCACTGGTCCCAGTACAAATCTCTGGGGGACACCGCTATCTATCTTTCTTCACTGTGAAAACTGACCATTTTTTCCTACCCTTTGTTTCCTATCTTTTAAACAGTTACTGATCCATGAAGGGACATCCCTCTTATCCCGTGACTGCCTACTTTGCTTAAGAGCCTTTGGTGAGGGACACTATATCCACTGGATCATCCTTGTCCATATGTTTATTTAACCCCCTCAAACAATTCTGATAGATTGGTGAGCATGATTTCCCTTTACAAAAGCCATGTTAACTATTTCCCAACACAGCGTGTTCATATATCCATCTGACAATTCTGTTCTTTACTACAGTTTCAGCAATTTGCCTGGTCCTGAAGTTAGGCCTACCGGCTGTAATGGTCAGAATCGCCTCTGGACTCGCCATTTTTTAGAAATCAGTATTGTACTAGCTATCTGCCAATCATCTGGTACAGAGGCTGATTTAAGTGATAAGTTACATATCACAGTTAGTAGTTCTGTAATTTCATATTTGAGTTCCTTCAGAACTCTTGGATGAATAACCTTGGGTCTTGGTGACCTACATAATAGTAGCTAATCTGAATCTAATCATATCTACCTATGAATTACTTTGTCTACCACTGTTCAGTCACTTCTATGGTAAAAGTTGGGCAGTATTTAACAACACACTGCAACATTGTACAGTAGATTAGGACAGAAAGTGAAACTCACTGAATCCAGCTGGGATCGCAGAGTGAAATCATGTGAGTTATAGTTTCTCCAAGACACCAGTGGTAACAACCCTGATCTTCTAAACAGTGCCATCAGTTTTTACTGGCCTGATTTTCATATAGTTAGATGCACTATTTTAGTAATTGCACATAGACATGACCAGTCGTGATTTGAAATGGCAATTTGCAGACACAGTAATGAGTGAGTGTGGAGTTGCAATATTTATGTGCTGTAGCAGGGTGGTCACCTGCTCCTGCCTTAAAAGGCTTAAATCAGCCCTGGGAGAGTGCTGAGGATGTTAGAGTGTTGCTGCTAGGAAAAGGAGCAAGCCTCGGCTGATTGGGGAACCAGCCACAAATGTGGCCAGGCCCCAATCAGGGCCTAGCTGGCCCTTATAAGCAGTTGAGAGGGATGGGACTGGTTGCTGGGAGCTGAGCAGGATATTTAGACTGGAGCAGGGCTGGGGAGCGGCCAGAGGAGCTGGGGAGCTCCGGCCTGGAAAAACCCTAGGCTGCAGGCCTTGCTAAAGGCTGGAAAAGGTACTGGGGTTGCAGAGGGCAGCCCAAGGGTAGGGAAAAAGCAGGTCCAACCCCCCCCCCCATGCTGGTGATGAGTGGCATTTACACTGCGGTCTGCCCCAGTGAATGGGGGCTAGATCGAGACTGGCAGTAGCCATAGTCTGAGGCGAGGTGGGGGTTTCCTGGGAAGGGGAGACCCAGATCTCTGGGGATACTGCCAGGGGGCAGCACCCTGGCCTGCAAAGGGCACTGGGGTCCAGGAGGGACTCGGGCCCAGCAGCAAACAGGACACCGGCTTGCAGAGGACGCTCTGGAGGCTCGCAAGCTAATTCCCTGGACGACCAGCAGGAGGCACCGCCGGGTGAGTTGTTGCCCCGTTACATGTGCAAACTTCTATACTTGTCTGCATGCTTAAAGTTCTGACAATCAATCCCCTTGATGACCAGGACCTTGATTCTATATCCAAAAGATGGCAGGTCACTGTTTTGGTTCTGCTCTTTCTCCTTTGCACTGCTTTGGTAGCTCAATGGAGACTTAAAGATGCCCTAATGAGCCCTGAGGACTTTGTACAGCTGGAGTAATTGGCTCTACTCCATCCCTTCCAGTCCCCATGGTGTAGAAAGGGGGTGTGACTGGCCTGGGTTCGGCTCCAGTGGTCTCCACTGGTAGGTTAGCCTTTAGGGAGCCATTAGAAGATAATACAGTTTTAAGGGATGGAGGCGTGAGTAGGGATAGGAATCTTTCCCCCCTTCCTCAAATAAGCAGAGTGTTGCTCCACCTGCACATATCTCTGATTTAGCACTTCCAATGTAGCAGCACCTCCAACAGTCTGGGGTGCTGGGTCACTAAAAAAGAAAACCAATTCATTTTGGATTACTCGAATGCAAAAAGCTGCAGTGGCCTGTATCAAGCAGGAGGTCAGATTAGATTATCATAATGGTCCCTTCTGGCCTTAAAAGCTATGAAAGAAATTAAAGTGATAATTTAGGACAAAATCTACTACAGATTAATTTCGGGTATCTGCAAAAATAATTATCTGTAACCACAGTGTTATCTGTGCTTACAAAGATAAAGTGTGGTTAAAAACATTGCTAGAGTATACAAAGCTGCATTAGTAGGAAAAAGAAAATGTTAGTTTCTCTTTCACCTGGATGCCTTCCCGTAAATCAGGCTGTGTGATCAGCAGCTGAGGTTCAGGAGTCCAGGTGGGTTTGGTTTGCAAATTCATGTTCTTGTTTCATTCTCAATGGTTAGAAAGTCTCTCTTATCTGAAATTGATATGAGCTTAAATTGTATTAGAACTATTTGAATTTAAGAACTTGATTTTCATGTCTTCAAAAGCACAGGACACAGTGCAAAAATGTGTGTGCGATTTCACGCCTAATTTGCACAAACATTTACCATGATTGTGCATGCAAATTAAGTATTTACATGTGTGACTAGCCCAGGAGGCATGTTCTGCCCATTTGCCCTTGTGAATAAACAATGACTGCAAGTACTCATAAGAGAGCAAACAATTGTGGGTACATTTTTATACATGGACCTGCACTTCTGAAGTTTTGCAGATCAGGTCCATTGGCTTTGCTTTTGTGACTTATGACTAGGCCTTTATCATCCAGCTTTTTCTTATTATGTCATTCTCTCTCTCTCCCCCCCCCCCCCCACCTCCTGATTGGTTAAAAAACCTGGAGTCAGATCGTCCTTGGTATGAACTGGTGAAGCACCCTTGGTTTCAATAGAGCTAAGCTAGTTCACACCAGCTAAGAATCGGCCGCTTTATATTCCTGTATTGCTTGTAAGATGGGACATTCAAGATTCAGTTATCAGCCTCAGCTGTTCAAGATTTACTGTGTTGGCAATAAATAGTCTGATCCCCATCCCATCAAATTCTTATTTGACCCTACCTGTTCTAGACATAGTGGACACAGATGTTCCTTAATTGGGCTGGAAAGCCTTAGTCAAATGTTTAATAACAAATGGTGTCCAGAATACAAACCAGTATCTTTGCTTAAAATCAAGACATGGCGGAGGTTTGTGGCATTTAATATTAAAGTACATTTTTGATTTGACATTACCACTTGAATCTGGGAGATTGTATCAGTAAATGGGCTAGATATTTCCAACTTGTGTCTTAAATGACCAATTTGTCTTCAAAAAATACCAGAAGCCCAACCCCCTGTGCAAAAATGCACAAGCAATTGAGTACTAAAGTTGTGCACTCAGTGAATGTGCTTCTGTGACGAAGGCCTGCACGAGACCTGTCTACCATGTAGATCTTACTTAAGCCCTGTTCTGAGGGATAGGCCTTGGGCAGCCCTCTGCACTGGGGTGAATTTCATCCAGAATTGCCGTTACTGTACACAGCAATACTCAATATGCATGACAGTAGCCATATTTTAGATATTCTGTTATCAATTTGCATGTGTAAATGCATATCATATAAATAGTAAATGCATTCTAAGGTTGGGCTTGCAATCTCACTCTCATTTTGCACATCGCTGTATCCCACAGATAGTTTGAAAACTGGGCCTTAAAAGAGTAAGAAGGAGGAAAATTGAGTTCACTGAGACACCAGTCCTGCAAAGCTCTTAAGCAGACACTTAACTTAAAGCATGTGAGTAGTACCATTGAAAGGGCCGTAGGCAAGAGATTCCCTATTCTCTACTTCAGTTTGCAAGCTGCGGTGCATGTACCACTGGGGGTACACAGAGGTCTTCCAGGGGGTACTCAACTCATCTAGAACAGTGTTTCTCAACCTGGGAGTTGCAACCCCCAGGGAGGTTCTGGGATGGGTTTAGGGGGGTTGCAAGTGCAGGGCCAGCATTAGGGGTGGCAAGCAGGGCAATTGCAAAGCTAAGTTACATGCATCAGCCCTGGGCAACGGGGCTCGGCTTCAGACAAGACTCACAAGTGAAAAACAGGCTTAAGTATCACACTGAAATCTAAGTACAATATTTATATTTCAATCAATGTATTTAATTATATGATAAAATGAGGAAGTAAGCAAATTTTTCAATAATATTGTGCTGTGACACTTTTGTATTTTTATGTCTGCTTTGTAAGCAAGTAATTTTTAAGTGAGGTGAAACTTGGGGGTACGCAAGACAAATCAAGACTCCTGAAAGGGGTACAGTCATTTGGAAAAGTTGAGAATCACGGCTTGACCTTATTTCCTCTTTTCACTCATTTGTACTTTTGCACAATTTCTCAGTTGTCCCTTCTACATTTATGCACTGCTTCCTCCTCACATAGAATCTACAAACCACCTCACTTCCTTGGCTTTGATTTCTGCTCTTACCTTTTGCACCTGCCAGTAACAACTTATCCCTGATAAATACTGAGTAATACTCAGGGCTGGCCTTATGGGTGGGCAACCACAAGAGGCAAGGAGCAGGGTGGGCCTGGAGTGAGAGGCCGTGGAAGGGAGCTCAGAGCAATGTGGGGAGAGAAGGCAGCGGACGGGGGGTAAAGGGGTGGGGACACCAGGGAGGCAGTGGGGACTGGGTGGGGACAGGGGTGGGGGGGCTGAGCCTGGGGAGGTAGTGGGGGCCAGGGGCAATGGGAGGATGGGTAGGGAGCCCGGGTACGCAGCAGGGGTCAGATGCTATGTGAGGGGAACCTGGGGAGGCAGTGGGAGCCGGGGGGGATGGATGGGGAGGCAGTGGGGTCCAGGGGTACCAAAATACAAATTCATCCAGGGTGCCATTTTCCCTAAGGCTGGCCCTGGTAGTCCTTTTAATTTCCATTTGTTTCTTCCTCCAGCCCTGTCGCTCAGTGAATAGTGAAAGAAGCAACTTTCAAAGTTTAGATCATCCAATCAAGGACCAAAAACAATACCATGTGACTTAGGTGACCAATCACACATCTCGAATATAAACTCATTAAGTCTCCACAAGCTCTTTATTAGCATTTGACTCAGTATGCTAATAGACTTCTATAAGAAACATAGTACATAATGGGCCACTAGGGAAATACGTCTCCTACGTCCTGTCTGGAGAAGTTTGTCTCAAGGCATGCTACCTTTGAGTGACTTGTCTGTGATGTTTTACTCCATATTCTCTATGAAAATATGCTTGTTATGAATATGACATAACTGAGATGTACTTAATGCAAGATGAGTCTTGTAAGATATCATTGAAAAGGTTATAATTTACTGAATGTGATTATCCAATTTGTATGCCTGTATCATTTCTGTATCTGAACTTAGGAATATTGACTATGTATCTGTATTTCAACTATGCTACTTTGGGTGGCACCTACTGCTAACACTTGAGGTACAGCAATGGAAAAGCCAGACAGGGCTGATGGCTAGGGTTACCATATTTTGTGCCTCCCAAAGGAGGACACTCCACGGGGCCCCGCCCCGCCCCCGCTCCCTCCCCAAAGTCTCCGCCCCCTCCCCTGCTTCCCGCGAACATTTGAGTCGCGGGAAGCCTGAAGCAGGTACGGGGGAGTGTGGGGGGAGGAGGCGCGGCCCAGGCTGGCCCCAGCCCTAGGGTGCCGGCCCCGGGCCCGGCCCCCAGCCGACCACCCCCAGCCCGCCCAGCACTGCGGTCCCCGGCCCGGCTCCCGGGCCGAGCAGGCCCGGCACCGCACCGCCGGTCCCCAGCCCGGCCCCCGTCCCGTCCCCCGAGCCCCCGGGGCCGGCCCCAGTGGAGCCCCCGAGCCCCCGGCCCGGCCCCCCCGAACCCCCGGCCCGGCATGTCCCGATTTTCCCGGACATGTTCGGCTTTTTGGGCTTTCCCCCCAGACGGGGATTTGGAGTCCAAAAAGCCGGACATGTCCGGGAAAATCCAGACGTATGGTAACCCTACTGATGGCCCATCAGCGAGGACAATGACTGTGAAAAGGCTTGGCCTTCCTGGGGACTCTCCATACAGCCACTGACTCATGGAGGCTGTGATACTACAGAGTCAGGTGGGCTTGTCACCTGATACTAAAACATTACCTGGGACTTCTTGTAACTTTCCACTGCAAGGGAACAAAGGATTGGGGAAGAAAGGATTCCCGCCTTATGTAAATCCTACTTAAGGGTGAGGAGGAAGGCAAATGTGACTAGGGAACAGGAGCGTCTAAAGGGAGTTTTGCAAGGGAGTTTAGAGGGGGAGTCTGAGCAGGGGCTAGAACTCAACATTCTTTAAACTTAAAAGCCAAAAACACCCCCTTGATATAAACAAAACAACAACAAAGAAACCACCTGCAGGAGTAAAAAAAGAATGCAGGCAAAAGTCCAGCAACAGAGTTGGGGCTACCAAGTTTATTGCACCCAATGCAGCATGTATGATTACCTGCCTTTCGGCAGGTGGCGTATGTGTGCATTCAGTGCAAGGAGCTCCTGGACCTCAAACCATGTACAGGCTTTGGAGACCAGAATGGCTGAACTGGAGGAGCTGAGGGAGACTGAGTGGCATAGGCAGGGCACGAGCACCCCAGCGCCAGTGGGTGCTCATGCCCTGCCGCCTCTGGCCCCGACTCCACCCTTTCCCCACCCCTGCCCCACCCCCATTCCAACCCCTACCCCAAAGTCCCTGCCCCAACTCTGCCCCCTCCCTGCCCCTATTGGACCCCTTCCCCAAATCCCTGGCCCTGCCTCTTCCCCCTTCCTCCCAGCTGCACAAAACAGCTGTTTTGTGATGCAAGCGCTGGAAGCTAGGGGGAAAACCGGGCACACGGCACCCTCAGGGGAGGAGGCGGCGGTGGAGCGGAGGCAGAGGTGAGCTGGGGGGGGGGAGAGCTGCCGGTGGGTGCTGAGCACCCACTAATTTTTCCCTGTGGGTATTCCAGCCCCAGAGCAACCACGGAGTCGGCGCCTATGCAGTGTGGTACATAGATGAGACTTCCCAGGACACAGTAGAATGGTCCTACCCCCGCTCTAACAGCCTCTGTGCTGTTGAGGAGGATGAAAGTCCCAGGGAAGGAGAACATCTAACTGGAGCAGAGGGAAACAATCCCCTAGTTGGGACCCTCCTTTCAGACGATGTTGTAGTATCCTCTCACACTGAGAATACATCTCCAGGGGAGGGAACTCCAGCTATTAGGAAGAGACAGGTATTAGTAATGGGCGATTCGATCACACTGGTCTACAATTTTTGAGAAGTCGTCTACTTCAGAGATAAAATGTGCTATTTATTATGTATTTTGATGTGCTGAATTCAAATATGACAATTAAAACAACTGATGGGCTACTGTTTCTAAGATATTTAAGTTTTTACATTTTATGTCTATGTATATTGTGTAGATAGTAGAGTTTTAATCAAAAATTGTAAACCTAAGTCTTTTCATATGTTTATGGTTGCTTTACATGATAATATTTCACCTGTCCTGTTTATGTAAGACTTTAAAAATCAGCAAAAGGGGTTATAGAAATAAAATTTATTATGAAACAAAAGGCAAAATCTATTATGTACATAGTTTAGTCCTATTCAGTGTCTACTCGGCGCTTCTTGGCTTGTCTCTTGTATTCATGAAATGGAGCATCTCTTGTCACTGTCCAGCAATAGTCTGCAAGCATTGATGGGCTCCATTTGCCCTGATAGCGTTTCTCCATTGTTGCAATGTCCTGGTGAAATCACTCGCCGTGCTCACCGCTCACTGCTCCGCAGTTCGGTGGAAAAAAATCTAGATGAGAGTGCAAAAAATGTATCTTTAGTGACATGTTGCAACCAAGGCTTTTGTATGCCTTGAGGAGGTTTTCCACCAACAACCTGTAGTTGTCTGCCTTGTTGTTTTCGAGAAAATTTATTGCCACTAACTGGAAGGCTTTCCATGCCGTCTTTTCCTTGCCACGCAGTGCCTGGTCAAATGCATCATCTCAAAGAAGCTCATGAATCTGAGGACCAACAAAGACACCTTCCTTTATCTTAGCGTCACTTAACCTTGGACATTTTCCACAGAGGTACTTGAAAGCTGCTTGTGTTTTGTCAATGGCCTTGACAAAGTTCTTCATCAGACCCAGCTTGATGTGTAAGGGTAGTAACAAAATCTTCCTTGATTCAACAAGTGGTGGATGCTGAACACTTTTCCTCCCAGGCTCCAATGACTGTCGGAGAGGCCAATCTTTCTTGATGTAGTGGGAATCTCTTGCACGACTATCCCATTCGCAGAGAAAACAGCAGTACTTTGTGTATCCAGTCTGCAGACCAAGCAAGAGAGCAACAACCTTCAAATCGCCACAAAGCTGCCACTGATGTTGGTCATAGTTTATGCACCTCAAAAGTTGTTTCATGTTGCCATAGGTTTCCTTCATATGGACTGCATGACCAACTGGAATTGATGGCAAAACATTGCCATTATGCAGTAAAACAGCTTTAAGACTCATCTTCCATGAATCAATGAACAGTCTCCACTCCTCTGGATCGTGAATGATGTTGAGGGCTGCCATCACACCATCGATGTTGTTGCAGGCTACAAGATCACTTTCCATGAAGAAGAATGGGGCAAGATCCTTTTGACGGTCACGTAACATGGAAACCCTAACATCACCTGCCAGAAGATTCCACTGCTGTAGTCTGGAGCCCAACAGCTCTACCTTACTCTTGGCTAGTTCCAAATCCCTGACAAGGTCATTCAGTTCACCTTGTGTTATGAGATGTGGTTCAGAGGAGGAGGATGGGAGAAAATGTGGGTCCTGTGTCCTTGATGGTTCAGGACCAGAAGTTTCATCCTCTTCCTCTTCCTCATCTGACTCAAGTGAGAATGATTCTGGTGCATCAGGAACCAGCAGTCCTTCTCCGTGGGGTACTGGGCGTATAGCTGATGGAATGTTTGGATAATGCACAGTCCACTTTTTCTTCTTTGACGCACCTTTCCCAACTGGAGGCACCATGCAGAAGTAACAATTGCTGGTATGGTCTGTTGGCTCTCTCCAAATCATTGGCACTGCAAAAGGCATAGATTTCCTTTTCCCATTCAACCACTGGCCAAGATTTGATGCACAAGTGTTGCAGCATATGTGTGGGGCTCACCTCTTGTCCCGATCTCCAATTTTGCAGCCAAAATAAAGGTGATATGCTTTCTTAACCATAGTGGTTATACTGCGCTTTTGTGATGCAAAAGTCACTTCACCACAAACATAGCAGAAGTTATCTGCACTGTTCTCACAAGTACAAGGCATCTCTGCTCACTTGGGCTAAACAGAAATGTGTCCCTTTGCAAAATCAAACACTGACAAATAAGAGAGCACGACACTGTATGATTTCTAGAGATGATATAGGGCAATTTGTTCAGCAGAGTGATGTAAGCTTCGTTATGATTGCATCATCCATGATTTCTAGGAATAACATGATGCAATTCATATCATGTATGACGCAATACCCTCTTCGGATTGCATCATTCATTGTTTTGCCTAAAAAGCAAGTACTGTCCAAACCCAGTCATAGATTTATTCATAGATGCAGTCAAAGATGTATTTTAGTCATTTCTGGTTTAAATTGAGATCCCTTCCCTTTCTAACTCACTTATCCTCCGCCATTCCCAAGTCAAGGATCGTATATACTGACCCAATAGCATACCTTGAAAACTAGAGCCAATCAACAATTTTAAGCATCATTTTCGTTCTCAGTGACCCAGAATTAGTAAAGTTTGACTACATTTATTTCAGAAGCATTTTGGCTGTAGAGCAGTGTCATTAGAAACATAGCTGGGTTTGCGATAACCAGGAGAATCGCATTGTGACTTGTCTGCCTAGTGCGAAGGTTGCAGATCTCTCAAGACATCGCGATAGACTTATGCGTAGTGCTGGGGAGGAGTCGGTGGTCATGGTATATGTAGGTACCAATAACATAGGGAAGGATAGGAGAGAGGTCCTGGAAGCCAAATTTAGGCTGCTAGGTAAGAGACTGAAGTCCAGGACCTCCATGGTAGCATTCTTTGAGACGCTCCCAGTTCCACGCACAGGGCCAGTTAGGCAGGCAGAACTGCAGAGTCTCAATGTGTGGATGAGATGATGGTGTAGGGAGGAGGGGTTTCGATTTCTTAAGAACTGGGTTCAGAGTAACAGCCGTGTTAGTCTGTATCCGCAAAAAGAAGAACAGGAGTACTTGTGGCACCTTAGAGACTAACAAATTTATTAGAGCATAAGCTTTCGTGTACTACATGAAGTGGGCTGTAGTCCACGAAAGCTTATGCTCTAATAAATTCGTTAGTCTCTAAGGTGCCACAAGTACTCCTGTTCTTCTTTTTAAGAACTGGGGAAACTTTTGGGAAAGGGGGAACCTATACAGGAAGGATGGGCTCCACCTAACCAAAATGGAACCAGATTGCTAGAACTTAACATTAAAAAGGTTGTAGAACAGTTTTTAAACTAGGGGCTGGGGGAAAGCCGACAGGTGCGGAAGAGCACGTGGTTCGGACATCCCGTAGGGGAGGATCTATTAATAGAGAATCTCTGTCCTAGTGAGGACGAGAGGATAAAAAATGATAAAATACAGGCAGGATCTGTTCACAAACAGTCAAATAAGAGTCCCATTCAATTACATCCTGTAATGGCAGATAGCTAAAAGGAGACAAGATTTAAAAATGCTTATATACCAATGCTAGAAGTCTAAATAATAAAATGGGTTAACTAGAATGCCTTGTATTAAATGAGGATATTGATAAAATAGGCATCACAGAAACTTGGTGGAATGAGGATAATCAATGGGATACAGTAATACCAGGGTACAAAATATATCAGAAGGACAGATCAGGTCATGCTGGTGGGGGAATGGCATTCTATATGAAAGTGTAGAATGAAATGAAGTAAAAATAATAAATTAATCTCTATGGATAGAAATTCCATGCTCTAATAAGAATATAGTAGTAGGGATATATTACCAATCATCTGACCATAGATTCATAGATTATAGGACTGGAAGGGACCTCGAGAGGTCATCGAGTCCAGTCCCCTGCCCGCATGGCAGGACCAAATGCTGTCTAGACCATCCCTGATAGACATTTATCTAACCTACTCTTAAATATCTCCAGAGATGGAGATTCCACAACCTCCCTAGGCAATTTGTTCCAGTGTTTAACCACCCTGACAGTTAGGAACTTTTTCCTAATGTCCAACCTAGACCTCCCTTGCTGAAGTTTAACCCATTGTTTCTGGCTCTATCCTTAGAGGCTAAGGTGAACAAGTTCTCTTCCTCCTCCTTATGACACCCTTTTAGATACCTGAAAACTGCTATCATGTCCCCTCTCAGTCTTCTCTTTTCCAAACTAAACAAACCCAGTTCTTTCAGCCTTCCTTCATAGGTCATGTTCTCAAGACCTTTAATCATTCTTGTTGCTCTTCTTTGGACCCTTTCCAATTTCTCCACATCTTTTTTAAAATGCGGTGCCCAGAACTGGACACAATACTCCAGCTGAGGCCTAACCAGAGCAGAGTAGAGCGGAAGAATGACTTCTCGTGTCTTGCTCACAACACACCTGTTAATGCATCCCAGAATCATGTTTGCTTTTTTTGCAACAGCATCATACTGTTGACTCATATTTAGCTTGTGGTCCACTATAACCCCTAGATCCCTTTCTGCCGTAATCCTTCCTAGACAGTCTTTTCCCATTCTGTATGTGTGAAATTGATTTTTCCTTCCTAAGTGGAGCACTTTGCATTTGTCTTTGTTAAACTTCATCCTGTTTAACTCAGACCATTTCTCCAATTTGTCGAGATCATTTTGAATTATGACCCTGTCCTCCAAAGTAGTTGCAATCCCTCCCAGTTTGGTATCATCTGCAAACTTAATAAGCGTACTTTCTATGCCAATATCTAAGTCGTTGATGAAGATATTGAACAGAGCCGGTCCCAAAACAGACCCCTGCGGTACCCCACTCGTTACGCCTTTCCAGCAGGATTGGGAACCATTAATAACAACTCTCTGAGTACGGTTATCCAGCCAGTTATGCACCCACCTTATAGTAGCCCCATCTACTTTGTATTTGCCTAGTTTATCGATAAGAATATCATGCGAGACCGTATCAAATGCCTTACTAAAGTCTAGGTATACCACATCCACCGCTTCACCCTTATCCACAAGGCTCGTTATCCTATCAAAGAAAGCTATCAGATTGGTTTGACATGATTTGTTCTTCACAAATCCATGCTGGCTGTTCCCTATCACCTTACCACCTTCCAAGTGTTTGCAGATGATTTCCTTAATTACTTGCTCCATTATCTTCCCTGGCACAGAAGTTAAACTAACTGGTCTGTAGTTACCTGGGTTGTTTTTATTTCCCTTTTTATAGATGGGCACTATATTTGCCCTTTTCCTGTCTTCTGGAATCTCTCCCGTCTCCCATGACTTTCCAAAGATAATAGCTAGAGGCTCAGATACCTCCTCTATTAGCTCCTTGAGTATTCTAGGATGCATTTCATCAGGCCCGGGTGACTTGCAGGCATCTAACTTTTCTAAGTGATTTTTAACTTGTTCTTTTTTTATTTTATCCGCTAAACCTACCCCCTTCCCATTAGTATTCACTATGTTAGGCATTCCTTCAGACTTCTCGGTGAAGACCGAAACAAAGAAGTCATTAAGCATCTCTGCCATTTCCAAGTTTCCTGTTACTGTTTCTCCCTCTTCACTAAGCAGTGGGCCTACCCTGTCTTTGGTCTTCCTCTTGCTTCTAATGTATTGATAAAAAGTCTTCTTGTTTCCTTTTATTCCCGTAGCTAGTTTGAGCTCATTTTGTGCCTTTGCCTTTCTAATCTTGCCCCTGCATTCTTGTGTTGTTTGCCTATATTCATCCTTTGTAATCTGTCCTAGTTTCCATTTTTTATATGACTCCTTTTTATTTTTTAGATCGTGCAAGATCTCGTGGTTAAGCCAAGGTGGTCTTTTGCCACATTTTCTATCTTTCCTAACCAGCGGAATAGCTTGCTTTTGGGCCCTTAATAGTGTCCCTTTGAAAAACTGCCAACTCTCCTCAGTTGTTTTTCCCCTCAGTCTTGATTCCCATGGGACCTTACCTATCAGCTCTCTGAGCTTCCCAAAATCTGCCTTCCTGAAATCCATTGTCTCTATTTTGCTGTTCTCCCTTCTACCCTTCCTTAGAATTGCAAACTCTATGATTTCATGATCACTTTCACCCAGGCTGCCTTCTACTTTCACATTCTCAACGAGTTCCTCCCTATTTGTTAAAATCAAATCTAGAACAGCTTCCCCCCTAGTAGCTTTTTCAACCTTCTGAAATAAAAAGTTGTCTCCAATGCAGTCCAAGAATTTGTTGGATAGTCTGTGCCCCGCTGTGTTATTTTCCCAACATATATCCGGATAGTTGAAGTCCCCCATCACCACCAAATCTTGGGCTTTGGATGATTTTGTTAGTTGCTTGAAAAAAGGATGGTGATAGTGACTGAAATGCTCAGGGAGATTAGAGAGGCTATTAAAATAAAAAACTCAATAATAATGGGGGATTTCAATTATCCCCATATTGACTGGGTACATATCACCTCAGGTCAGGATGAAGAGAGAAAGTTTCTTAGACCTTAAATGACTGCTTCTTGGAGTAGCTGGTCCTGGAACCCACCAGAGGTGGCAATATAGTCCTAAGCGGAGCACAGGATCTGGTCCAAGGGGAGAATATAGATGGACCGTTTAGTAATAGTGACCATAATATAATTAAATTTAATATCCCTGTGCCAAGAAAAACAGCACAGCGGCCCAACACTGTAGCATTTAATTTCAGAAAGGGGAACTACATAAAAATGAGGATGTTAGTTAAACAGAAATTAAAGGGTACAGTACCAAAAGTGAAATCTCTGCAAGCTGCATGGAAACTTTTTAAAGAAACCATAATAGAGGCTCAAATTAAATGTATACCCCAAATTAAAAAACCTAGTAAGAGCACCAAAAAAGAGCCACGGTGGCTAAACAACAAAGTAAAAGAAGCAGTGAGAGGCAAAAAGGCATCCTTTAAAAAGTGGAAGTTAAATCCTAGTGAGGAAAATAGAAAGGAGCATAAACACTGGCAAATGAAGTGTAAGGGGAAAAAAAAAACAATTAGGAAGGCCAAAAAAGAATTTGAGGAACAGTTAGCCAAAGACTCCAAAGTAATAGCAAAAAATTTTTAAGTACATCAGAAGCAGGAAGTCTGCTAAACAACCAGTGGGGCCACTGGACGATCGAGGTGCTAAAGGATTTAAAGGGCCCGGGGCTCCCCGCAGCGGCTGGAGCCTCTGGCCCTTTAAATCACCGCCCAAGCCCGGCTGCCGGAGCCCTGGCGGGGATTTAAAGGGCCCGGTGCTCCAGCCGCAGTGGGGAGCCCTGGTCCCTTTAAATCACCGCAGGAGCTCTGGCAGCTGGGATCGGGCAGGGATTCAAAGGGCCCGGGGCTCCCCGCTGTTTTACCGCGTTGTATCCAAATTCATGTTATATCGGGCTGCGTTCTATCGGGGTAGAGGTGTATATAAAAAAGTGTTTTTAATGTATAAGGGGGGATCGCACTCAGAGGCTTGCTGTGTGAAAGGGGTCACCAGTACAAAAGTCTGAGAACCACCGATTTTAGGGTAAGAATTTACATTTTTGTAACCCATTTCTTAAGTATATTGAGCTTAGCTTCAAATTTTGCTGACTAAATAAAGCAATCTGTTTTGGTCTGTCAGCTATCTCCTATATTCACTTAAAATTCACCTTTTGTAGTTAAACTTATTTCTTGTTTATAATATAACCCAGGTTATGTAACTTCTAACTGAGGGGGGGCAAGAAGTTGTGCACATCATCCTCCACATTGAGGGAGGGGGCAAATTTCATAAAACCTTTGGGTTTGTACTCCTAAAAGGAAGTGGGCACCAGAGTGTTGGGGGTAAGCCCCTAAGGCCGAATCTTTCCAGAGCGGATCTCTGTCTCGCTGTGCAGCTGGGTGTGGTCCTGCCTGTGTGCTTGGCTGGAAGAGGCTCATGAGCCTAACCCAGCAAGGCCAGGTAAAGGGGGCCCAGCCTGTCAGAATAGGCTGACTCAATAGCATCCCAGCACATCAGGTGACACCCCAAAGGGCCCAAACCCATCACACTGCCTTTAACTATAAGGCCTAGAGAACATAATTTTCAGTATATCGACACAACTCCTCACGTATTTTCTGTACGTACATCTTGCAATGAGTATGATGATTGATGTGACACAGGCTTTCATTCGGGACTGCACATGAAATTCTTTTGGTGAAACCAGGGGATCGCTATACCCCTATGTACTCCTGTGCCCTCTGCCAGATGGGATCAAGAGGTCCATGGATCACAAGAATAGGTTAAGTTTGGGTCGTGGTGGGGACAGCAATTAAATTGCCAAGTATGGTAAGGTTGGCTTTGCGTGCTGAAATTTCAGCCCTCTCTGAGGTTGGGACTGAGCCAGCTCCTGCACACTCATCTGCAGCACTGTGGGGGTATCTGTCATTGCGTTGGCAGCCGTTGTAAGCGGACTCCCTGCGTGTGTCCCCCACGGACACCACGTGCAGCATGCACTACATTTTTTTCCTGCAGCAGCTCTCCAGCAAGCACATGGGGAGGTGGTGTTTTGCACCTGTTGTACTGTATGGGAGTCCTGCAGCTGTTGCCCCTTACCTTTCTCCCCATTGGTTCCTGTCTGATTTACATAAGGAAATATCATGTGTAGTGCCAATTAAGACTGATAATTTTTGAGGGATCCCATCAATTTTTTGGCAGCATTTCACTGTGTAAGAATTGGCTTCTGATGCAAGGCTGGTTTTATGTTTGCTGCTCACAGTTACACTCCTCCTCTTCCAAAAGTTGCTAAAAATCTCATCTATGCAGGGTTATCTATCAGCTAATACTCTGGCAGATCACTTAGAGTTTTCATGTCTCACCATACTATTTGCTTGTCTCCTAGATTAGCATTCTAGACAAATCGGCTCCAAAGTTTAAAGGAAAGGTAGCAGAATCTCATATTAGGAAGGTGGAATGTCTGATTGTTAACCTATTAGCTTGGCACTAATTAAAAGTCAGTGGTGATAAAAATGCCATAAAAAGCTGGAGGCTGAAAATATTTTCCCACATCTGGCTCTAATATTTTGTCAGTTGATCACGGCAGCATCTTCTGCGCAGTGCAAAAGCAAGGACCAGCAAAGTATTAAATTTTACAGATGTGTGACTGATTTATATTGCACCAGCCACACACAACTACATAACACAGTGCTTTCACAAAATGAAAACGCGTGACCTCTAATAAGAGAACCCTGGTCCTCTCCCACAACCTGTCTGCCAAGCTGCTGTCATCTGAATACAAAGGAAAGGAAGATGATTTAGCTTGGATCCCTTTTTCACTTACAGAAAGTAACTCATTTTCATGAAGTACTGTTGTCAGCCTTGTTCCTATTGTACTTCATTTCTATAGACTACTTCCTTTTACTGAAAAAGGATCTGAAAGAAACAACCCTCTCACTTGACTCTACTGTTTACAATATGGTTTGGGACAGTAAGGCCCAGATCTACAAAGGTATTCAGGTACCTAACCCCTCCCATCTCGCTCTCCCCCGGCTCAAAGATTGTTCCACTGTGGATACTTAAATAGTCATTGAGTGAGAGAGAAAGAAAATGACTCTGTAGGCTAGTGGTTAGGACATCTATGTGAAGGTGGGACTCTTTGGGAGCCACACATCAGAATACCCTACAGTGGTTAGCACACTCTCCTGAGAGGTAGAATTTGAACAGGGGTCTCCCTTCATAGAATATCAGGGTTGGAAGGGACTACAGGAGGTCATCTAGTCCAACCCCCTGCTCAAAGCAGGACCAATCCCCAACTAAATCATCCCAGCCAGGGCTTTGTCAAGCCTGACCTTAAAAACCTCTAAGGAAGGAGATTCCACCACCTCCCTAGGTAACCTATTCCAGTGCTTCACCACCCTCCCAGTGAAAAAGTTTGTCCTAATATCCAACCTAAACCTCCCCCACTGCAACTTGAGACCATTACTCCTTGTTCTGTCATCTGCCACCACTGAGAACAGCTGAGCTCCATCCTCTTTGGAACCCCCTTTCAGGTAGTTGAAAGCAACTATCAAATCCCTCCTCATTCTTCTCTTCTGTAGACCAGTTCCCTCAGTCTCTCCTCATAAGTCATGTGCTCCAGCCACCTAATCATTTTTGTTGCCCTCCACAGGACTCTTTCCAATTTTTCCACATCCTTCTTGTAGTGTGGGGCCCAAAACTGGACACAGTACTCCAGATGAGGCCTCACCAATGTCGAATAGAGGGGAATGATCACGTCCCTCAATCTGCTGGCAATGCCCCTACTTATACAGCCTAAAATGCTGTTAGCCTTCTTGGCAACAAGGGCACACTCATATCCAGCTTCTCGTCCACTGTAACCCCTAGGTCCTTTTCTAGAACTGCTGCCTAGCCACTCGGTCCCTAGTCTGTAGCAGTGCATGGGATTCTTCCGTCCTAAGTGCAGGACTCTGCACTTGTCCTTGTCGAACCTAATCAGATTTCTTTTGGCCCAATCCTCTAATTTGTCTAGGTCCCTCTGTATCCTATCCCTACCCTCCAGCGTATCTCCCACTCCTCCCAGTTTAGTGTCATCTGCAAAGTTTCTGAGGGTGCAGTACACACCATTCTCCGGGTCATTAATGAAGATATTGAACAAAACCAGCCCCAGGACCGACCCTTGGGGCACTCCGCTTGATACTGGCTGCCAAGGAGACATTGAGCCATTGATCACTACCAGTTGAGCCCGATGATCTAGCCAGCTTTCTATCCACCTTATAGTCCATTTATCCAGCCCATACTTCTTTAACTTGCTGGCATGAATACTGTGGGAGACAGTATCAAAAGCTTTGCTAAAGTCAAGGAATAACCTATCCACTGCTTTTCCCTCATCCACAGAGCCAGTTATCTCATCATAGAAGGCAATTAGGTTAGTTAGACATGACTTGCCCTTGGTGAATCCATGCTGACTGTTCCTGATAACTTACCTCTCCTCTAAGTGCATCAGAATTGATTCCTTGAAGACCTGATCTATGATTTTTCCAGGGACTGAGGTGAGGCTGACTGGCCTGTAGTTCCCTGGATCCTCCTCCTTCCCTTTTTTAAAGATGGGCACCACATTAGCCTTTTTCCAGTCATCCAGGACCTCCCCGGATCACCATGAGTTTCCAAATATAATGGCCAATGGCTCTGCAATCACATCCACCAACTCCTTTAGCATCCTCTGATGCATCCGGCCCCATGGACTTCTGCTTGTCCAGCTTTTCTAAATAGTCCTGAACCACTTCTTTCTCCACAGAGGGCTGGTCACCTCCTCTCCATGCTGTGCTGCCCAGTGCAGTAGTCTGGGAGCTGACCTTGTTCGTGAAGACGGGCAAAAAAAGCATTAAGTACATTAGCTTTTTCTACATCCTCTGTCACTAGGTTGCTTCCCTCATTCAGGAACGAGCCCCCACTTTCCTTGACTTTCTTCTTGTTACTCTTAACATCCCTTGGTAGCTGCAACTCCAAGTGTGAGTTGGCCTTCCTGATTTCACTCCTGCATGCCCGAGCAATATTTTTATACTCCTCCCTGGTCATTTGTCCAATCTTCCACTTCTTGTAAGCTTCTTTTTTGTGTTTAAGATCAGCAAGGATTTCACTGTTAAACCAAGCTGGTTGCCTGCCATATTTACTATTCTTTCTACACATCGGGATGGTTTGTTCCTGCAACCTCAATAAGGATTCTTTAAAATACAGCCTGCTCTCCTGGACTCCTTTCCCCCTCATGTTATTCTCCCAGGGGATCCTGCCCATCAGTTCCCTGAGGGAGTCAAAGTCTGCTTTTCTGAAGTTCAGGGTCTGTATTCTGCTGCTCTCCTTTCTTCCTTGTGTCAGGATCCTGAACTCGACCATCTCATGGTCACTGCTTCCCAGGTTCCCATCCACTTTTGATTCCTCTACTAATTCTTCCCAGTTTGTAAGCAGCAGGTCAAGAAGAGCTCTGCCCCTAGTTGGTTCCTCGAGCACTTGCACCACGAAATTGTCCCCTACACTTTCCAAAAACTTCCTAGATTGTCTGTGCACCGCTGTATTGCTCTCCCAGCAGATTTCAGGGTGATTGAAGTCTCCCATGAGAACCAGGGCCTGTGATCTAGTAACTTCTATTAGTTGCCGGAAGAAAGCCTCGTCCACCTCATTCCCTGGTCTGGTGATCTATAGCAGACTCCCATCACGATATCACCTTTGTTGCTCACACTTCTAAACTTAATCCAGAGACTCTCAGGGTTTTTCTGCAGTTTCATACCAGAGCTAGGGTGACCAGATCAGAGAGATAAAATATTGGGATGCGGGGGCGAGCAAAAAAACAAAACAGTTTCGCTGCACACAAAGGGCCCGGGGCCAGGAGCGCAGCGCAGAGGCTGCTCTAGCCCTGCGGCCCGCAGGGCAGCGCGGTGGATCCGGGCGGGGGCAGCGCGGAGCGGGCAGGGGCCGGGTGGGCGGTGCAGGGGTGGGGGCCGAATCCCTGCTGCTGCCGGGGGAACCCCGCGCCTCTCCCTCCTGCTCTCGGCTGCGCTGCGCTCCAATGGCTGCGGCTCCTTCCTGGCCACATGCACTGCCCTCCCCACGGAGCCTCCCACCCCCTGGGCACATGCGGTGCACGTCTTGCCGCCGGTGGGGAGCCCCGCGCCTCTCCTGCTCGGCTGCGCTCCAGTGGCTCCTTCCCGGCGGGTGCCCCATGTCCTGACCAAACATCAGTCGGGACGTGGGACAAAGAAGCAAATATCGGGACAGTCCCGATAAAATTGGGACGTCTGGTCACCCTAACCGGAGCTCTGAGCAGTCATACTGCTCTCTTATATACAATGCAACTCCCCCAACCTTTTCTGCCCTGCCTGTCCTTTCTGAACAGTTTATATTAATCTATGACAGTACTCCAATATTCCCCCTTCTAGGGGGAGAATTGCAACTGGGTCCCATACATCACAGGTGAATACTCTAACCGTTGGAATAAAAATTATACGGTAGGCACCACCTCCTCTGGCGATTTTGTGTGGAGTGTGGCAGGAGCTGAATTCATTCCTGCAAGAAACTACTTAAATTTCTAAGCTGCCTGACTCCAGGCAGTGGGTTCCCATTCGTGGATTGCTAAGCAGAGAGAGACACCTATCTCTGGGAAAGGGGCAGGGCTTAGCACACAACCTTGTCCATGGCATCTCCCACTTGGCTAGCTCAGGCAGCTCCTTGCCTAGCATTCTGGCTTTTGTGGACAGTGTTCTGAGCTGCCTATCTCTTTCCATTCATTGTATAGGGAGCCTAGGTGCCTACTTCCTACTTTGTGGATTGCAGAGTTGTTCCTGTAATTTTCTAAGCACCTAAAAGTTCAGCACCGTTACTCTCAATGTTGTAACAACTGAGTCACTTTGTGGACCCCACCTTCAGTGTCCGGAAGTACACAAAGTATTACAGAATCTGCATACTGACACTAGAGCTGTAGTTAGCACAATCCCTAGGGGATGCTCCTCTGAAGTTCTGGGGCTGGCATCAACAATGTTTCCTAAATCATTTGTTTTGAGAGTTTCTAGGCCATTCAATTGTTGTCATTTTAGCCCACATGTTGGTTGGTCTTATGCATCATGTTTCATCTTCCAGTCACCTACAAGTCATCTATCTAATGTTAGTATTTTTTTAAAAAATCAGTGACAAAAGTCTTGGTTGTTTGAATTCCATAACTGCTTTTAAAAGTTGTTTGAAAACTAGTGTGGCTTGCCAGACCTTTTGGGTTTTTGGGGAGAGAAATTATGAAGAAGATAACTCAACTAACTCTTCTATGTAACATTAACCAAGGGCTGGGATAGAACCCATCAGACAGAAGAGATGGAGTATGTTGTTGTTGTTTGTCAATACAATGAACTTCTGGTCTGGGCAAAAGTGATTTTCTTTTCTTTTTTTTAATTTGCCGTTTCTGCTTATGAAAAGCTGCTTTCTATTTTCAACAAAAAATAGAGGGGAAAATTAAAGAGGCTTAATAGGTCAGCTGACACTGTGATTGGTGTGTAGTGGGTGAAGACATAGGTGTTGGGAAAAAATTTCAAGCCGCTTTTTCTTAAAAAGCAAGGATCATAGTCTTTTCTCCTTTACCCTACCACCACCCCAGTGGAGTAGTGCCAGTTGTAACTGGGGAGAATTTGGTGCCAAATATCTATTGGACTATATATAATATTTGTGTTTGTATTGTCTGAGTTTATTACCCAAAGAATATGATCCTCTCTCTCATTGGTGTCAATGAGAATAATCTGGACCTCCTCGCCAATTTTTTCAAAGCATGACATATGGTGCAAGAGTGGGCAGAAGGTGATGGCTTGCTTATTTTTTCCCAAGGTTAAACGCAAGATCAAAGCAACAAGTAGGCTAAAGTAAACAAACAAAGCACATAAAAAAAGCAAACAGGAAAAGGTTAAACAATCAATTAAAACAGTTTTGTTGGACACCCCCCTCTCCTCTGACTGGAGTCTGTGTGTGTCCCCTCCCCAGCGAGCCCTACTCATGGTGCTTTACCGCAGGCAGCGTGGGCCGAGCAGCCCCCTCGGCTCTAAGGAGAGAGCAGCACGTACATAGCGGCCAGGCCTTAGCGTGTAACGCCCGGGCGGGGGGCCCAAAGGAGAGACCCCGGAGAGCCAGGGCTGGAAAGGGCTGTGCTCAGGGGCTTTCTCCCCACGACAATGTGGGGCCCTGAGGCTAACCACGTGCTAGCGATGGGGCCGCGAACCCCCCGCGCCCTGAGGTACAACCGCACCCGGGCAGCCTGTGGTTAGAACCCCGGGAGCCCTGAGCGCGCACAACCCTCCGCCCCCGACGGCAGCCCGGTGTCCGCCCACGCCCCTGCCCGCCATTGGGCCCTGTGCTGGGAGCCCCTCCCCAAGCGGGGCGGCAGCCAGGCCCGGGCCGCGCTGGGGGCAGCATGGCAGGGGAGCCGCGCAGCCCGCCGGTGAAGGTGCTGGCCGCCCAGCTGAGGCAGTGCCGGCGGGCCGCGGGCGGGCCCTGGCTGCTGGGACGGGAGGAGGCCGGGCAGGGCCCGCTGGCGGTGCCGGTGGTGTGGATGCAGGGCACGGTGCTGGCGGTGGAGGCCGGGGGCGCCCGGGGCGGCTCGGCCCGGCTGCAGGACGAGAGCGGCCCCTTCACGGTGCTGGGGGTGGAGCGGGTCCCCAAAGGGCGGCCGTGCCTCAGCGCAGGTACCTCCTCGGGGGGCGGCGGCGTGTGGGGGACCCGCATAGAGGGTGTGTACTCCCGCCTCGAGGGGCCAAACAGTCCGGCGGGGGGGGGGGGACCCCCCACGTCCACTGCCATTGTGGGGGGAGCTGCGCCTGCCCCGTGGGGTCCCCCACACCAACTGCCACCAGGAGGACCCCCCCAGCGCCTTCAGGGGGAGGAGCCCTGCTCCTCCTGTCCCATGGGGAACCCCACACACAGGGGGGCCCCACTGTTCCTGCCCTATGGGGACCCCCAGACACAACTGGGGGGGCTTACTGCTCCCATGTCTTGGTGGGTACTCCCCACATGCTGGAAGCCCTACTGTATTTGCCTTGTGGGGTTCCCTGCACACACACACCTGGGAGGGTCTACTTCTCCCACTCCATGGGTTTCAGTCCTAGGATTCACACGCATACACACAGCGACTCACTACATGCATGCAAGGGGGTTATATTGCAGAGGATAGGCAACCTGGAAAGATGTTTATGCCAGATGCTTTCAGGCCCAGATGTTCAGTGCACATAATCATATCTCCAACATTTCGAGAGGGTAAAGTATGCTTCAGGACTAGGAGGCCCTGGCAGCGCAGGTGGGTGCTGCCCCCTTGGTGGGGGTTGGGTGCTGCTCCAGTGTGGGGAGGCCCTGGTTGGGGCATTACAAAATGAGCCTGTACCACGCTCAGCACACAACAGCAGGTCCTGATGAGGCTCAGCTATCCACTCCAGGCACTGCAGGCTGGCCCCTGGCGCACAGGGTCGCGTTGCACATCACGGCTCAGGATTGGCCTGTCTGCCCCCAAACTTGTATGAATGGTGCTGTTACCTATCACACATGGTCACAGTGCCATTCTAATTTCGCACAGTCAGAGGGCCAGACACACCTGAGCATCACTGGAACCCTGTGTGTCAGGCGCCAGGTTATAACACCTGGAGCATGAAGCCAAGCCCAGCCAGCCCCATGAGACAGAAGCATCTTCAACCAGGACAGGAGGTTGGGGGGTCAAAAAGTCCTGCAAAAGTTGGGACTGCTGGGAGGTATGTATAATTGTTGCATGGGGGAAGGAATTTCTTCCTAATTCCCACCTGGTGATCAGTTTATGCTTTGAAGCAGGAGGATGTAATAGTCCACCATATATGAGCTAGTGGGACTGCAGATGCTGTTCTTACTCATACTAATACCTAATCCTTTTTCTTAAATGTATGGCCTAATTTTGTGACATGGTAAGAAATTCTCAGCTCTTCACACTATCAAGCCTTTGATGACTCTTAACATTTTTTCTCAGAGGCTCTGCCCTGCCTCGCATTTTGGCAGGTTTGAAACAAAATAATTGAATAGTTTAAAATGAAATAATATTGTTTCCTGAGCAAGAATAATGAAAATGTTGAATGTTAATTGTTTTGTTTTCTCTTTTCTAGGAAAGTATGTAATGGTGATGGGCTTGGTACACTCCTGCAGTCCAGAGCCTATTCTTCAAGCTGTGAAGATGACTGATCTTTCTGATAATCCTATACACAGGAGCATGTGGAGTTTTGAAGTGGAGGATTTGCACAGAAACATTTCTTAGATACTGGGTATTTTTGTCAGCAGCCCAAAGGACCTGGAAACATATATGTTTGCTTTTACACCACATGAACCTCAACTCAAAGCATTAGACTCTCAGGAGTAGTTATAGCCTCATCTGGAGAATGCTTTGATAGTCAAATAACTTTAGTCCACTAACTAACAATTTTAAGAGTTATGGACAGGAGACCAAATTTACCATTGGAGAAAATGGGTACAGCTCTACTGACTTCAGTGAATTTGACTGAGATTCAAGATTTTAGAGATCTTTATGCTCATGATAACTCATAGGGAGATGGTTCATTCTCTGCTCCAATAATGTTTTATGCCAACAGACTAAACTGCATTAACTTTCCAGATAATAGTGGGTATTTCAATACTAGCTCCATTATTGTAGCTGTCATGTGTTAGAATGTAGGGCTAGGCAGTCATAGTACCATATTCTGTCCTCCATTTTGCATAACACTCTTGCTGCCAGTGTGAATTCTATACCTGGAATAAGGGCAGAATGTGGTCCATACTGTTTAGATTGTGTTTATGGTAAGGAAATGGTACCTTGGCTCCATGATTTTTCTTTCAATAACATCCGTATCCAGTTTGCTTTGTTGACAAGACATATGTCTTTTCTAACTGTAACCATAGTTCGGTTCCTAAAACTCTGCTGGTACAGCATTCATCTCTACAATATTAAGAGTAGCATGGTAACAAAACCTATACTTCCAGTAAACTAAACAGGGATTTGACACAAACTCACAGGGAGTAGATTTATCCAGGTCCAAAAAGTAAGTACTCTCACCACATCACACAGTAAGATTATCTCAGCCTAATTATGCATCTTTATATTAAGTTTTCTTTCCCTGGAAAGACAGTGTTCCAGCATACACTCTCTCTTTAAAGTTACTGTTAAACGTATATTATTTTTACCTTTGTTACACTTGTCCTTTACAGGAAGAGGATGTATGATACTGCTCTTTTGCCCCCAAAATATTGTATTTGGTCAAGTTTCAATGATAATTCATGTGTCCTAAATAAATACCACGTTATCCATATACTGTAGCTCTGTAGGTTGTGGGGAAAGAGACAAGTTCAACAGTATCAAATAACAATGTTAACTAACTTTGAGCCTATGAAAACAAGCTTTTTGCCTTACTATAAACCACAAACTGAATTTAAGATCAGGTATTGCACTTTGAACAAAGCTTTTTCTCACAATTCTATCTTGAAGTAAATATTGCATATTTGCAGAGGCCCCTTTGAGGGTGTTGATGAAAGCACTTCGATTAGAACTTTGGGACTGCATACTTCCATCCTTGAGTGACCATGTCACTTCAGAGGCCTGGGTATAACTGAGAGGTTGTATTAAATGAGACCTTGTTGATTATATGTGGGATAAGCCAAGCCGGGTGTACAGAATTTTGACAGTATGGGTTAAATTTTTTTTTTTTTTAATGTTTGGGGAAAAAGTCCACTTGTAAAATGTATCCTGCCAGCAAATTCTCCTCGGTGTCAACATTGTCAGACAACCATTTTTAGTTGTTTTGTAACAGGTCCCTTCACGTCTTAATGGTTCTTATTCTAAGAACTTGAATTTCATCTCAGAATGAAGAAAAATAAAGTTCACCTTGACATGCATGGGAATTAGATTGTGTGTAAAAAGTTTTGATGAAAAGGGCCAAATTCAAACCTTGTGTAAGGGAGTGCAACTCTGCTGGCTTCAGTAGACTTGTACCACTTACATCGCAGCTAAATATGTCTCAAAGACCTTTTACTCATAGTTGGCTAGTACATAATGCAACAGATGTGAGTAGTGCATGTTCATTAAATGTATATCTCAGAAGCAATCTTTACTCAGTGTTGACTTAAATATTGCTGACTTGAATTTAATTAGCAATATCTCTATATCCTCCCCACCCTCCTGGTTCATGAGTCAGGGAAGCCCCAGGGATCCTGCTGACGCTCCGGCTGCTGCCAGGGGCAAGCTCTGGGGTTCCCGCTGCCACTCCTGTCACTGCCGGGGGGGAGGGGAAACCCAGGGGGCCAGCCACTACTCCGGCTGCCCTGGGACCGCTGCCGGGAGACACCAAACTGTGGCGGCTCCCACTGCCCCCGGGACCACTGCTCAGGCAGTCCCCGGGGCCAGCTGCATCAGCCACTGCTTGGACAGTCCCCAGGGCCAGCCACACTCTTCACTACAGAAATCACAGAGCCCTACTTATGAGCAAGCTATGCAGCTCTAGTTTTGGGTTATTAACTATTCTATTCCTTAAAGTTGAGATTGTCCCAAACTAAATCACTAGATCTGATCACCCCAAGCTTTGGGATGTTTCAGAATCTACATGTGGATCTAAACTTTGTAGTTGGAGTTCTCTACTTCTATAAAAACTCAAAACTGGAGACAAAACTCTTGGAAAATTGGTGACCTTTGTTTGGCCTAAAGCAATTACTATATTTGACAATCGTTGGCTTGTAAAAGTTGCCTAACTGTAGTGCGGCTTCAGAGTTTCTTTGTAACAAAAAGCAACTTACGAAGTATACTGCAAAGATTTTATGTGGATTTTTTTTATAATAGCATTAGATGGTTAGACCAGCCTGAGTCGTTGAAACCAGGTTCTTTTCTGGGAACTCAAAACTGAAACAGGTTCCTAAAAAAGTTGAACTTGGAGCTTGTTAGCAAATGAACAGTTCTCTCTTTTCAGAGCTTTTGCCCTTGCTTCATATTTATAAAACAGCAACAATGTTGTGTTTTGCTCAGTGAATTGCTGTTGACTAGGCACGTGGACAATATGTCCCAAGTTTTATGGTATTGTCTGTGGTGCTTGTCTGTGGTTGTGTAACTTATTGTGCAACAATGCAAGTGGTGAAATAAGTTTCCTTCAAGTCTTTCCATTTCCTAGTCCACACACTGACTTTCTTTTTCTAGAGCCTAGGACTTGGAAGGGGAATGGGAGGTGTCCATGTGAATTTGAGTGCTTTGGGGTAAATAAAGGAAATAAGAAATGCTTACTATATGAGTTGTAGGCACTAGAAATACTGAGTACTCACTATTTTTCAAAGGGCTTGATACTCTACATCTCCCTGCAGGGAAGGCCAGTATTGATATGTATGGTTGTTGAGGTACAATGAAGTGAACTGATGTAACTTACCCAAGCTGACACAGACTTTGTGATAGATATCAGTTAAGAACTCAGGAGTTCCTGGCTCTTGCATTGTGTTCAAACTGCACACCTGGTCTGACTAAACCACACGCTTACTTGAGAGAGCATTGATATGTTCCTTACACAGCCTTTCTGCTGTTTGCCATTTTACAGTCTCATTCGCATACTAAAATACTGTCTTTATGTGAAGCATAAATATTTCCACAATACCTTTGGCAAAAGCACTTCACAAATCAAGCTGTCCTAAAATTTTCACTAACAACTTACAACATCACTAGTCCCATTCTAGTTAGCAGCTTAGTGGCCAAGCATCATTTTTTAAATACCTAAAATCCTGAAACTGCAGGTTTGAATAGAAGCAGGGTCAAATCCCAGTGACTCTGAAGGGACATATTCTAGGAGGGCTTGTGACTTCTGAGAATCATAAAAAGATTTTAGGTGGTCTGAGTGATGGTTTTTGTTCTCTCATAATCTGTGGCCACTGCATGTTTTACTCTTCTTGTCATGTTCTATAGATGAAATAGCAATGCACTGCTGCCATTTTAGCTGCAGAGCTCCCTAAGCCAGTCAACAGGAAGTGCAAGAATGTGTATTTTGCACTCTCCTCCCCAAAGGCTCTGCCAGTTTGATACATGAAAGACCTGATCTGACCCAGTTCAGGGAGCTACTTTTCCATCACGATGGCATCCTGCCATCGTTTCTGGGGAAGCTATAAATTGCCCACTTAAAAATCATCAAGAAGAAAACTTACCGTGCAAAACAGTAACACAAGAATGCTTAAAAAATGATTGGCCTGTTTTGTTAATAGAGGAATGGATAAGAAAGATATTACAGGTTTCAGAGGTTGCTGCTGTTTTAACTCAACAGTATTTTTGTACAGATGTCTACTTTACAAGAAGCACTGCTCGATGGGTACTTATTGGCATCTCTGTTGGCAGTCTCTGCAGAGAATGGGCATGGAGAACGGAGTAGTCCCTCCAAGACACAGCTGGTACACAATTATGGGGCAAAGTGGGGAAACTTGTGCTGCTCTTGCCCATGCTGTACTTATTCTGTGGATAAAGCAAGAACGTCAATTCAACCCTAAATTCACCAGCAAATAATTTATTTAAAAAGTAGCTTTGTTTTTTAAATTGGTATCTTGTTTTCAGTAAGTGCATTGTACAGACACTTTTAGAACAACCTGTTTTTCTTTCTTGGTTTGAGTTCTATATTAATATCACTTACAGTTTACTTTGTTGTTAGGGTGTTTGGAAAGAAGCTTTTCAGTGTTTGAACAGCAGAGATAGGAGGCAAAAATCAAAAGTTTTCTGTTGAACTTGGTGTTAGCACCACCTCCTGGTCATTCAGTGGCATGAGTGTACTGGTAATACATGTCAGCATAGCTCAGTATGCATGTATGACTTTAGGTATATTACTGAATGCCTGTTAGCTTTCTCACATATTGTACTGATAAGTATATGGATGCTCACCCTTTCATTTCTATAAGGTGGATAGATCTCAGAAAGGCTCACGATGGGTTTAGTATTGCCCATCACACCCCAATTGTATATCATATTTGACATTGTTTGTAATATAAAATGTGGAATATTTAAACACTAATTAAAGAGTAATGTTTTTTGATGGTTACAGTTATTTTAATGTATTAAGGCATGATGCAGTCTGTTAAACAGGTGTTGCATTTTGTGCCAGAAGTGTCCGCACCTTGTACATCACCTAGTATCTTACCTATCTTGCAGGGGCATGATGTGACTTAATTTTTTAACCTGTGGAAAGCATTTTGAGCTTGCCAGATACTACAGCAGAACAAAATACTCCACCACTAGGCTTTTGCTTGGCACAACCCATTTGTCAGTGTCTTGCTTAATCTCCTCTGGGCCTTCTTCCTTCCTCTGTGGGTACAACCACTCAGTACACCTCCACAAGGTCCCTCTTAAAGACTCCCTTCTGCCTTGTCATCTACAATTTCTGTGTATAAAAAAACTCCTCTGTCTACTTCTCTGTATGTCCTTAGATTGTGAGCTCTTCAAAGCCAGAACCATCCTCTTCTTGAATGTCTGGCAGGGGCCTAGTACAGTGTGGATGCTAAACTAATAATTGGCCTCAATCTCCAGTGTGGGCTCTAGCTGTACTTTAATATAAATACTAAAAAGTATTAATTTAAAGCAGCAATGAGAGCTCTTATTAATTTTTATCTGACTGTTCTCATACTCTCTTATTCTATGTGCTGACATTTCATGTTGTCCTTGCAGTTCAAATGTTTCCATGAGTATGATCTCAGCAGGCATATGAGTGCTTGGAATTACCAACACAAATTGGCCAATTTTTTTTTTTTTTTAAAGAAGAAATTTGTATAACAAAGTCACTATTCACCATTTACAAAGCTCCTATAAATCGTCAGACTAACTTCCAAATAATTTCATGGCAACCTAATCTTCACATGTTTAAACCTCAGACTTGCTAGCACCACTTTTTTGATCAGCATGGGTGGGATTTTTTTTGTCTTCCTAAAACTATGGTATAAAACCACACTGTAGACAGTCTCTCAAGGAGCTTAGACCTTGTTTTTTGTGAGGGGACGGGGAGAGTCCCTGTCCACATTGGTTAGAGAAACCAGGCTAGCAATGGTCATATTTAAATGCCTTAAAAACAGCCCTTACCATAGTTTCATATATGTGCCCTGAACACGTATCTACTCCCAGGAAGTCTCCTATGCTTGCAAGAACTCCCACTGACCTGAATGGGGCTTCCAATCTGCCCATGTGGAGCAGCTTTGCAGAATTGGGCGTGTACAGTGGAAGAAGCCTCTCTATTAACATCAAAACTGTATTAGAACCATGATATGGAATTGTACATTAGCTCTGTGAATGCTGCTTAAATATGATAAAATACATAGTGTGCACAGGACCTTAGAAACTAATAAGGTTGGCAAAAATGGTGGAGCCATAGATCACATCCTGGATTAGAAACTTTTTCTACTGTCGAGCTATGTTAGCCATGAAACTGGGGATATCCCCATCTATTCTTGGATAAACATCAAGGACAAAGGCAAATCATTCTTGTTTGAACACCTTGGAAAGACAGCACCTACTCTCATCCATTGATACAGGTAATGTGGAATTTGACTGTTTATCTAAGGTATTATTTGTAAAGCACCTATAATCTTGCTACCTAGATATGAAAGAAATAGTGTAGCAGATAAAAATCGCAAAGAAGGAAGTTTTCCTGTTTCCATACCATCACCATGGCCTTTTGCCCAGCAGACAGGCACATGGATTTGCCTGCAAGTTAAAGCCATTTTAAAATGTAGCTATTTGTTTGGAGTACTCCATACCCTGTCTTTCCCCTACTCCTCTTTGAAATCAGTTGTTATTTATAGACACAAATTATAAAATAACTCTGGCCATCAATATGACTTTACTTCTAAGTGATTGGACTTTTCAGAGACCATAAATGGAGAGCAAACTGCAGAGTACTAATACAAAATGGCTGTGTGATGAGATAGATAGATTAGATAGCTCTTGAGTTTAGTAATGCTTTTGACACAGTCCCACATGGCATTCTCATAAGCAAACTAAGAAATGTGATCTAGATGAAATTACTGTAAGGTGGGTGCACAACTCGTTGAAAGACCGTACTCAAACAGTAGTTATCAAAAGTTTGCTGACAAAGTGGGAGGTGAGTCCTGGGTCTTGGAATTTTCATTAATGATTTGCATAACTGAGGGGTGAGTATGCTCATAAAATTTCAGATGATTCCAAACAGGGAGGGGTTTCAAGCACCTTGGAGAACAGAATTACAATTTAAAATGACCTTGAAAATGGGAGAATTGGTCTGAAATCAACAAGATGAAATTCAATAAAGACACGTGCAAACTACTTCACTTGAGAAGGAAAAATCAAATGTACAACTACAAAATTGTGGGTCACAGGCTAGGTCGTAGCAGTGCTGAAAAGAAGCTGTGGGGTTGTGAAGCACAAAGAATATAAATCAATGATCTATTCCAATTGTGGGAAAGGCAAATATTTTGGGGAGTATTAACAAGAGTGTCATATGCAAGGCACTGGAGATAATTGTCTCACTCTACAGTAACTCCTTGCTTAAGATTGTAGGTATGTTCCTGAAAAATGTGACTTTAAGCGAAACAATGTTAAGTGAATACAATTACCCCATAAGAATTAATGTAAATGGGGGGGAGTTAGGTTCCAGGGAAATATTTTACACTAGACAAAAGACTATATATACACACACACACACACAATAAGATTTAAACAATTTAATACTGGCACACAGCGATGATGATTGCAAAGCTTGGTTGAGGTGGTGAAGTCAGAAGGTGGGATATTTCCCAGGGAATGCCTTACTGCTAAATGATGAACTAGCAATTGGCTGAGCCCTCAAGGGTTAACCCATTGTTGTTAATGTAGCCTCACACTCTACAAGGCAGCACGAATGGAGGGAGGGGAGACAGCATGGCAGAGAGAGACACACACACACACCGTGTGTGAGAGAGAGAGCTGCGCATTGCCCCTTTAAGTATGCTGACCCCACGCTAAGTACACTGCTTTTTTAAGTAGCTTGGCAAGTTGAGACAGCAGCTGCTGTCGGCAGGCTCCTTCCATCCTGAGTCCTGTTGTATCCCCCCTCTTCTCTATGGAGATGGGGTAAGCGGGGGGAAGGAGCAGGGGGACACCTGACAGTACCACCTCTTCCTCCCCCCCGCCCCTGCACAGCAAGCAGGAGGCTCTGGGGAGCAGCTCCAAGGCAGAGGGCAGGAACCGCACATGGCACTGGGGGAAGGAACAGCTTAACTGCCTGCAATGGGTAGCCTGCTGGGCGGCTGCTGCACAGGGAACTTAGGGTAACTGATGGGGGAGGGGAGAACCTGCTGGTCCACCCTGGTTCCAAGCCCCCACCAGCTAGCTCCAACAGACTGCTCTTCCTGCAAGCAGTGGCCAAAGCAGGCGGCTGCCAAACGATGTTATAAGGGAGCATTGTGCAACTTTAAATGAGTATGTTCCCTAATTGAACAGCAACATAACAACGTTAACCGGGATGACTTTAAGTGCGGAGTTACTGTACTTGGCACTGGTGAGGTCCTAGATGGCGTACTGTGTGTGACACTTTAGGAAAGATGTGGACAAATTGGAGAGAGTCCAGAGAACAGCAATGAAAGTGATAAAAGTTTAGGAACCCTGACCTCTGAGGACTGGTTGAAAAATCTGGGGCATGTTTAAGCTTGAGAAAAGACAACTGATGGAGGGACCTTACATAAGAACAGCCATACTGGGTCAAACCAAAGGTCCATCCAGCCCAGTATCCTGACTACTGACAGTGACCAATGCCAGGTGTCCCAGAGGGAGCGAACCTAACTTTCAAATATGTTAAGGTCTGTTATAAAGGTCTATGCCTACTGAAGGTAGGACAAGTAGTAATGGGCTTAATCTGCTGCAAGGGAGTTTCAGGGTAGCTATTGGGGGGGGAGGGAGGGGTGAATTGACAATAAGGGTCATTACGTGCTCAAACAGATGTCCAAAGGCTGTGACTTTCCCCTCATTGGAGGTTTTTAAAGATCAGGTTGGACAAACACCCATCAGCGTTAGCCTAGGTTTACTTTGTCCTGCCTCAGTGCAAGGGCTACAGTTGATGACTTCTTTTGAGCTCCCTTCCAGCCCTATAGTTCTATGATTCTGTGATATAGCTGTCCTTTCCCCAGCAATACCTTACTTCCTATCCGCCTTGTTTCTGTTACCTTCCCACAGTGCAGTTACCTATATGACCTTTTTCCCAGCATGCTTTTCTAGGGAGCTGGCCCTTTATAGTTGGCAGAAACAAACAGCTGCAGCCTTACCATGGCCATTTTGGAACTGATTACTGCTTCCTTTTCTTTCCTAGCTGGTGAGCACTTTTAATTCTTGTTATATTTTCTGTGTTTTGTGTCCAAGGAGATGGAATGTTCTCAGAGACTGCAAAATGATTTGGGGGGGGGCTGTGTAGGGTTACCATAGCTAATAAATAAAAAAAGAGGACCCTCCACAGGCCCTGGCCCCCTCCATTTCCCCACCCCCCAACCCCGCCCCTTCCCTACCCTAACTCCGCCTCCTCCTCCCTCCCACTCCCAGCCACGTGGAAAGGGCTGCCCGAGCGCTACCGGCTTCACAGTTTGCCGGGCAGCCCCCAGACCCTGCGCCCCCGGCCGGCGCTTCCCCAGGGCAGGGTCTGGAGGCTGCCCGGCAAACCATGAAGCTGGTAGCGCTTGGGCTTCGGGCAGCCCCCTTGCCTCTGGACCCTGCACCCCCAGCCGGGCACTTCCCCTCCCGGGCTCTGGCGGTGCAGGGTCCGGAGGCATGGAGGCTGGAGGCTCTGCTCCTCCCCTGACTCTTCGGCTCTGTTTAAGAGCCGAGCTGCCCCAGCACTACCGGCTTCGGGCAGCCCCCATGCCTCCGGACCCTGCGCTGCCGGAGCCCGGGAGGGGAAGTGCCCGGCCGGCGGCTGGGGTCCGGAGGCAAGGGGGCTGCCTGAAGCCCATAGCGCTTGGGCAGCTCGGCTCTTAAACAGAACCGAAGAGTCAGGGGAGGAGCAGAGCCGCCATTTTCCCGGACATATTCGGCTTTTTGGCAATTCCCCCCGGACGGGGGTTTGAGTGCCGAAAAGCCGGACATGTCCGGGAAAAAGAGGACGTATGGTAATCCTAGGACTGTGTGACTGTAGTAGTGTTGCGAGGGACAACTCACTTACTCGTTGGTTGTGAGGCTATCTTTTCTAGAAGAAATGGCTAATTAAGATTCTCTGTAATGGAGTTTATGTGAAAATGAACAGTTTCTCTTACACAGTTTCTTAGTGAAATAAATTATACTGATTGCCTGAACCAATCCAGTTTCTCATTTACATAGTCATTAGCTGGTGAGTAAACAATGCAGTACTCACAAACTACTGGACATCTCTTGGCACTGATGTAAATGAGCTGAAAAATCAATATATTCTACTTCAGAGGTAGTGTGAGCTAGTGGTACAGGGCAAGCTGGTTTCTAGTCCCAGCTTTGCCACTGACTTGCTGTGTGATTTTTTGGCAAGTCCCGTAACTTTATCTTCCTCTGGTTGTGATGTGAAGGCTGAGACTGCTAAAAGTTCCAAGTATGATTTACTCTCCCTATTCATTGGTAACCAATGTGTCTAATCATCTCACTCACTCACTCATGCCCATCACCCCAATCTGGGTATGGGCCGCCTACCACAGATCTCCAGAGTCCTCTATCCTGGGCCATTTACTCTAGCTGGTTCCAGGTATAGCCCATTTTTATACTATCAGCCTGAAGGTTGCATTGCTAGGTGTTTCTTGGACGGGTCTCGCTAATGCCTAGTAGGGTCAGGTTGTTGCTCCTCATCTCTGCTGCGACCTGCGCCGTCTTTCTTGAATTGTACATGGTCCTCACGTTCCATGTACCAATGGTAATCCTCCTAGTTGCAAGAAGGGTAACCAGCTTAGTGGCTTCCTCACGACTTTCACCATCCAGCATCATGCGTCTTCGAGTTGAAGGCCCTTCTTTTCCTGGCTAAAAGTCTCTGTTATCTCTATTGTTGGCGTTTCTGTAGCAAGTTAATTTTTTTACGGGGTGGAGTTGCTAGCCCCACGCCCAACCCTCCTCCTTTATCCTGACTTGGGACAGGCAGTTGGCCCCCAAAGAACCTCTCTGGTGGAGTTTTTGATCACCTAAGCATTATTAAATATCAGCAAATTCTCCTCATGACTCCTGGAATATCACCAGGGCCGGCCCACAACATTTTGGCACCTGAAGCGGATTATATCACACATTTTGTTACACTGACTCTGCTTTTCAGGCATTACTAATATGCTTTTTATCTTACCAGCAAGTAATGTTGACTCTAACATGATTGATACATAGTCACCTTTCCTTGCCTATACAGTTGCCTACGGTATTATGAAGATCATGTAGGCTAATAGTATTGAAAAATGTCACTGACAATCATAGTATAAAATAATAAAGGTTTTCAGATATTGTGGCGATGTTTAGGGTACTCAGCATTGCCTCACCTAAGTCCCTTTGTGGATTTGGGCCTTTATTCAGAATTACATTCTTTTAATGAAAATTTCCCTTCAGGAACTGGCCAGATATCTGCATGCATTTTAAACTCCATTAACTAGATAAATACATTTTGCTCCATAGATCAGGACAACTTTATTTTTAAAGACAATTAATGAAAGTGCATCACAGCAAAAATAAGGAAAGGAAGTAAAAACTTTCATCAACATAATATATATTGCAGGACCCTGTTATTCCAATTTATGACAATAATGCTGAGTAATGGCTATTGAATATTTGCTTTGTGTTTCCCTCACTAAAAATAACCACTTTGAGGTATTCCTAGTGTTGACTGGAAAAATGTGTATGTCAAAAAGAAAATGAGCTTTTCTTATATAAAGATCAAAATATTGAAATCCATTTGATTTAAAATATCAAAAGTAGTTTAGCAGTAAGACTTCAAACAGTGATGTCTAAAGATGCCATCTGCATCCTGTTTATAACTACCAAAAGGTATGGATTAGATCTGTCACCCTATCTAGGACACATGGAAAGATATCTGAAAGTGAGTCTGAAGGAAGGAAGTGGGATGTGCAATTGGTAGGTGGGACACTACGGAGAAGATTGTTTCTCTTTGAAAGTGGTATGCTAATTGAGTTTCATAATGGGAATCAGGTGGGAGAGCACAAGGAATGGCTATTTTTCACCATCTCAAAAGTCCTACTTTTGGGCGGGGGGTTCTCTTTAGTAAGATGGGTTAGACATGAATCTCTCCAGAACAGATCAAATGGCTGAATTGGATTCCTAGAGAACAACAAAAGATGGTACTTCCATACAATCTTAAGGCTTAGTGTGCTGACAGAGCAGCCAGATTTTACTGAACTGGGGTGGAGGAGAGACAATGTGATTGTTTAATTATATTCAAATTATGAAAATGAGATACTGTAGCTGAAGAGGAGGGCAAAACAAGAGGTTTATTTAAAAAAAATAAGTTACTCTAACGTGCTCTCTCTCATGTCAGAGTTATCCTGATGTGATTAATATAATGACAAGTAACTGTAATAATTAAATTTTCTTCAGGCTCTTTAGCCTGAAAAGCTTTTCTTCTTATAATCTGTGCTGTAAATGCTGGCTTTCATGGACACTGTTGCTGTTTTTCCATACTGTTGCTTCTAGGTTATCAAACCAGGTTTTTTTCAGATGTTGAGAGAGCTTTTTCATCTTCAGGGTTCATAGTTGCAATTAAGAGCAAATTCAGACTGCAAGTGAAAAGAGATACAATACTAGACAGTGTTCTCTGGAATCTCAGATGATAAAAAGGCAATTAGTGAATCAAACTATATATATAAAATAAATACAATCAAATGTCACACTGAATTAGGACACCAATAAAAGGGATCAATGGAAATAAAAGTTTCATTGGGTTATTCCAAAGCAGGACAGGAAGTTTTACTTACACTATGAATATGTGACTTTGTACACTTAAAATTAAATCAGGCCCAGATCTACTCCACCCTAAGCTATATTTAGAAGAAGGAAGTCTTTTTTTCTTTTTAACTAAAGTTTGGCAACACAGATAGGATCCAATGCTGAAATCCCTACTCGGGAAAAACTAGCATTCAAGTCAGTGCAAGTCTTGTTTGAATGAGAACTGCTAGCATTGGCCCAAATGTTGATAGGTCCCCAACAGTACTGAACTCTTAAGGAATTATATTGGTTAATGTTACTAGCTGATTTCACAAACTTCATAGAATATCAGGGTTAGAAGGGATCTCAGAAGGTCATCTAGTCCAACACCCTGCTCAAAGCAGGACCAATTCCCAGACAGATTTTTACCTCAGTTCCTTAAATGGTCCCCTCAAGGATTGAACTCACAACCCTGGGTTTAGCAGGCCAATGCTCAAACCACTGAGCTATCCCTCCCCCCCTTGACAAACTTGGTCATCGGCCTATTGTAAACATGGTTTGCATACATTAACTGAATATTCAGCGTCAGGCACTTTTTAAAAATTTAAACAAATATCTGTCTCTGTATTTAGAGAAGTTAATTCCTCTCTGTGTGTCTTAAATATGCTATTAGAGATGGAGCCCAAATAAAACTGAATACACCTGAGATTTAGTGGGTTTAGAATAAAATCCAGATTCAAATTTTGCAGTTGGGTATTGTCCAGGGGCAGCTCTAGACACCAGCAAAACAAGCAGGTGCTTGGGGCGGCCCATTTGCAGGGGCGGCAGGGATCCAGCATGGGGCCCTGGGAGCTGTAGATCCTTGGTTAGCTCCCTGCCTGTAGAGCCAGCCCTGGAGCAGGGAAAGAACTACATTTCCCAGCATTCCCTTGGCCGCTATCAACAGGAAAGGGAGGGGGAGGGAGTGAGGTAGCTGAGACCTCATGCTGCAGCTTGCTGTGAATGGAGAGCTGCACTGTGAAGGGTAGAGATACCATATTTTAACATTTAAAAGAGAGGACACTCCACTGGGGGTGTCCCCATCCACTCCCTCCCAATTCCCACCCCGTGACTGCCCCCCACAGAAACCCCAACCCATCCAACCCCCCCTCCTCCTTGTCCCCTGATCACCCCTCCCGGGACCCCTGCACCTAACCGCTCCCCGGGACCCCATCCTCTATCTAAGCCCCCCTGCTCCTTGTCCCCTGATCGCCGCTTCCTGGGACCCACTCCCCCAAACTGCTGCCCTAGCACCCCACACCCTATCTGTCCCCTGACTGCCCTGGCCCCTATCCACATCCTCGCCCCCTGACAGAGCCCCCGGGACTCCCATGCCTATCCAACTGCTGCCTGTCCCGTGACTGCCCCCCCCCAGAATCCTGACCCATCCAACCCCCCTGCTCCATGCCCCTGCCTGCCTCCCTGAACCTCCACCCCATCCAACCCCCCCGCTCCCTGTCCTCTGACTGCCCCGCCCCCTCTCCACAACTCCGCCCCCTAACAGCCGCCCCAGAACCCCTAATCCATCCAACCCTCCCTGCTCCTGTCCCTTGACTGTCCTGACCCCTCTCCCCACCCTGCCCACTGACAGGCCCCCCCCCAGAACCCCCAACCCATCCAACCCCCCAGCTCCCTGTCCCTTGACTCCCCTCTTGAATCCCCTACCCCTTCTCCAACCCCCCAACCCCATTACCGTGCCACTCAGACCAGCGTGACTGGCTCCACATGGAGCCCGACACGCTGCCGCAGACACACTGCTGCGCTCCCCTGCAGAGCGCACAGCCCCCCTCCCCACCCAGAGCGCTGCCGGCATGATGCGCTGAGGCTTCAGGGGAGGGGGGGAGCAAGGGAAGGGCTCTGGCTGCTGGAGGCCCCATGCGAGCAGCTCAATCCATCCGAGCTAGCCTGTCAGCCGCACCGCGCTCTGCATTGGGAGGGAAATCCCGGACCCTTTGAGAGTTTTACAAATTCCTCCCGGACGGCCATTTCAAACCGAAAAAGCTGGACATGTCCGTGAAAATATGGACGTATGATAACCCTAGTAGTATGCCCAAGGAGTAGGCTTTGGCCCAGATATCCTCTTCAGAGACTTCCCCAGACTGGATTAGGGATACTGGTGTGACCTCAGCTTGCAGCCCCCAAAAAAGGAATTGGGTGGACTAAATGGACAGTGCCCCTCTCTATCTGAAGCCTAGCAAGGGAGGTACGTGGATCCCACTAGAATTTAAAATGAAAAGTGAGGGAGGCTCTGCTAGGGCACCTGGACAGCTTTAGATACAGTACCAGGCACATAGGAGGATTTCCACTTCTGAGCCATGGAAGCAGAAATTGACTTTTCCTTTCCAGATTTAGCAAATATTCAGAAAGGGAATCTAGCACCTGCCTTCCAGATTTGAACACCTCAAAATTAAGGGGAGTGCTCAAGCTCAACTTGGGCAGCTGTTACTTCATTTCTCCCAAATCAAATGTACTGATCCACTGTAACTTGCTGTAGGAAAAAGTAGGATAAAATTGAGCAAGAAATGCTTCCCAGTGGTTATTAGGACTGGAATTGCTATTTTCAACAGCCATTGCCATTTTTTTTGTTTTATTTGTTTAAAAGGAAGACAGTGATATTGCATTGGCAAATTCCCCATAGAAACAAAGAGTGGAAGAAAAGAATAATAAAGGCACCTCAACTTTTCCTCATTTATGTAGGACAGTCTTATAATATGCATCCAGATATCCTCCAATCACACAAGCTGAAAATTGTTTCACTTTACTGCAGTTCTGTAAGCATATGGGAACCAATCCTGCCTGTGTTCTGTGCACATCCAAAATTCCTGCTGAATGACCTGCCGTGGGAGCGAGTTACCAGTGACCCAGGGCTGGGGTGGAAGGAGGGTGCAGGTTGGGGGAGGGCAGAGCCCAGGGCTGGGGCAGCAGAGGGTGCAGGTGGGGGTGGGGAGAGCCCAGGGCTGGGGTGGTGTGCAGCCAATTTTTTTTTTTTTTTTTTTTTTTTTTGCTGGGGGCAGCAAAAAACCTAGAACCGGCCCTGGTATTGTCTATACACTGGGCAGCCCAATCCCCCATATTCCCTACTGATTTATCACGATCTCCTATGAGAAGTATGTAATACTCATGCACACATCTAGAAGTATGCATGCACATACATGTGTACTGAGCGTTCTTTTGATGAGGCTTTATTTATGTGGCCTCATTCACAAATATCTGATGATCGTCCCCTGTGGTCATGTGTAAAAGAATCTTATACCCTTGTTTTTCTAGCTTGTTAAAAATGGAATTGTACGTTTGTAGTCACCAAATCAATTAATGTGTTTACAAATGCCAGGAAATAACTCGTCATATCATTTCATGTATCAAGAGAGCCTCCATTTTCTCATTTCCAAGCCTCAGCAGTGCATACAGCAGACAAATTAGCAGTGTAAATCTAAGTGCTTCAATCCTAGCAACTGCATAATTGCCTTATCTGCATAGTCCTATCACTTACTTACAGTATATGCTTTTCTTTGTAGTAAACAAGTTGTAAATGGGTCATTACATCTTACATTATTATTTGGACAAGTGTGGTAGTAATTAGGATGGCAATGATTTGTATGTCTGTTTCCTTTAATGTTCTCAACAAGTGAAAGTGATGTAAGGACTTCTTTTCTTCCAAATAAAGGACTGTACTCTACATGTAAACAAAATGGTAATTATTGGGGTCAGTTTCAAAGATTCATATGGCCGTTTTTCTCAGAAGATGATTATAGCCTCAAATGTTTCCATATTTGAAGCCATTCTTCATTGCGCTTAGGCGGCATATAATGCAGAACAAGGAACCATGTCAGCAGTTGTAGTAGGTTTTTAATTATTTATCTATCTACTGTAGTCAATAAACAGCACATACAGTTCAAGAAGGGTGCCGTTATCTATAATATCAGGAAACAAAGAGCCAAAACAAATTCTTTGTGCAGGAGGAAGTTGAAGTGTGTTGTAATAATTCAGGAATGCATGTGATTCTGTAGGAAACACCTAAAGTTCAATGTGCCGTTATTTATAATCCCTAAACTACAAGATGTATCAAAACATTGCAATTCTGCCTAAACAGATTGCTTTTCATTTAGCTACTGGTATTGCACACTTGTGTTTACAATGGCTGAGGATCAGCACTAGAGCTACAATGTATGGAGGCAGAGGACAGATGATTCCATACAACGTAAATGGGAATAATAGTAGTTGTCTCTTGCCATTGGGAAATGATCACTATAATTCAGCTGCTTAGAAGAAACGGAACAAGAAGGTAGCCAGAATATAGATGGAATAATGGAATGCGCTACTCCATATGCTGTTGGGCACCATCACTTAGATCAGGTGATGGGCCTGATTCTAATTTCCACACCAGCGTAAATCAGGAATAAGTCTGTGGAGATACATCAACCTACAGCAGCGGCCCAATCTTTCTCTAAATTACTCAAGAGTAACAAACATTCTTTCATCTTGGCAGGGACTCTGGTGTAAATGGTTACAAACCCCAAGGATCACGCCTATGAAAGTTTTCTACCTCTGCGTTCTAACGAGAGAGCAGCGGAGAGATGGATCTGAGATAACTGATGGTCAGATTAAAATAGCGGTTTTTTAATCTTGTATTCTAAGGAATGCAGATCTCATTAAAAAGAGTGGAAGGAAAGGAACCTTTTATGTCTTGTTTGTTTTTTGAATCACAAAATATATATTTTTGATAACATGAATCCAGATAAATATTCAGAAGAAAAACAAAGGAACAAAGCAAAAAGATCATCAAAGAATTAGAAAACATGGAAAAAATAAGTTTATAATACTATAAAAATGTTTTCACTAAGCAAATTCAGAGGAAATAAAGTAGCCAACAGGGAATAAGAAACAGCGGTGGTGTCTGCTCTACTGAGTTAAAAACAAAGGCTGAAATATAAGCTGGAGGGACAAAACTGTGGAGATAAGCAAAAAATTGTGGAATAGTGTTTCTGTGATTACTTATAGCCACGTTACTAGATAACATTTGTATGTTAAGTCTGACATCCTAGGCAGAGTGTTTGGGATGAACAGAAATGAAACTTACCACATTGAGAAGGAATTTCCAAGGGGACAAAATTCCTGCTGCACAAGTGGACAAATGCAGCTGCCAAGTTGCAGGCAGCTTTCAACTCACTGGAGTCACAAGCATCATACACGCACATGCTGTAGAACAGCTCAGGGTCCACCTTAAACATGAACAGAATGATACGTAATGTCTCAGATACATGAAGCAAAGTATACAACTCTTCTAACAGGTTGATGATAATTTGGAAATGTGAATAAACCTTCTTTTAGCTTGTCTTGCGTTGTCAGCCTCAGCTGCATATGAGAATTAACATAGGTGAAAGGAAGGTATTTAGACCATATCAATAGTCTATAAAATAACTCTCACAGTTAATTTGCCTGATTTGCTGTAAAGAATGAAATCAAGAACTTCAGAGGATTGACTTTTTTCATTCCACATGTCTGGTTTCTGAAATCATTATTAATACATCTTTTATTATGACTGATTCTAGGGCTCTACTGTATTTCCATATTCTACACCAATATGATAAACTACAATGTCAAGCCAAGGTAACATTCCATAGATCAGAGAAACGTATTTATGTGGTGGAGAGAGTGTGACATTTGGTTAGTCCTTCTGTGATACTGTTCTGATCACTACAGAGGATGAGTTTCAACTAAACTCCCGATAGTTAAAAGTAAGGACACTGTGGAATGTTCACCTTCCCTGCAATCTTTCATAATTCATTAATGCAGCTTTGAAGAGTGGTGTTAGGAGGTCCAAACTGATTCCTAGTAATACTTACAACTTTGAAGCAGTTCCTAAGAAGAGAGTGGGGTTCTTGAAAAAACACTTTACAAACTTTTTGCTTAGCTGTGATGGAACACGGTTTCACCTTCTTCTGTACGTAGCTGCAGTGACTGCTCACCTGAGAAAACAAGACTAGTCAATGAATAAACACCATTTTTAAAGCACTAATGCACTGTAAACCCCTTCATTTACATTGGGAAAGATCACTGCAAGCACTATAGATGAAGGCTTGTTAGACTTTTTTTTTTTATGCTGCTCTGAATAATTTTTTATTGTTTCATTAATATTAGGATGTGCCATGCAGTCTTTATAAATGAAACAAAGATTGTATCATCTTATAAATATTACAGGTTAGAAACATTGTTTCCTTTTCTTATCGATTTTTGTGATTCATTAGCTGCTGAAACAAGTTGTTGGCTAGCTGTCTTTTTTTAATCTATCATTATAACGTTATTAAAAGTAGTGCTTTTATTAGGTCCTTTTGTAGAGAGAAAAGTTACTCAGATTCTTTCTGACTATTGTACTTATTAACAAGAATATTTATAAAGTTTTAAGAGAAAATAATCACAAGTGGAAGGTAGTGGCAATGACAAACATTTCTGCACAATGAGATGTGGATGGATTTTCGTGATGCTTGGTTCAGGTCCAAACACAAAATAGTGATAATGCAACATCAACAAAATCAGAAATGAGCAGCATTCACTGCAACCTATGCCATGATTTGTTTGGCACAAACATTGCAAATGCACATTTGTAGATCAGATCAGTACGCCATGTGGTCAACCCTATATTCAGGCAGAACACAAAGGTAAGCTCCCAAACAATTATTTTTCTATGCAGGTGTTCAATTGCATGGCTCCTGGCCTGCAAAGTCTCCTGTGGCCTCACGTTCTGCAGTTCAGGGCTCTCCTGGGAACCGCAGCGTGGAAAGCTGCAGAACACCAGCAGCTCCTCCTGCCAGGGCCGGCTCTAGGCACCAGCAAAGCAAGCAGGTGCTTGGGGCGGCCCATTTTCAGGGGAGGCAGGGATCCAGCATGGGAGCTGAGAACCAACAGGGGGCCCTGGGAGCTGTAGTTCCTTGGAAACTACATTTCACAGCATTCCCTTGGCCGCTATCAACAGGAAAGGGAGTGGGAGGGAGTGAGGTAGCTGAGACCTCATGCTGCAGTTTGCTGTGAATGGAGAGCTGCACTGTGACGGGTAGGGATACCATATTTTAATATTCACAAAAGAGGATACTCCATGGGGGGGGGGAGAAGGGTAGCCCCACCCTGCCCCCATCCACTCCCTCCCAATTCCCCCTGACTGCCCCCCACAGAAACCCCAACCCATCCAACCCCCCCTTCTCCTTGTCTCCTGATTGTCCCCTGATCACCCCCTCCTGGGACCCCTGACCGTAACCACCCCCTGGAACCCCACACCCTATCTAAGCCCCTCTACTCCTTGTCCCCTGATCGCCCCTTCCCAGGACCCCTGTCCCTGATCGGCCCCCGGGACCCCACCCCCTATCTAAGCCTCCTTTCTCCTTGTCCCCGACTGCCCCCTCCTGAGACCCCTCACCCTAACTGCCCCCCTAGGACTCCACCCACTACCCTTCCCCTGGCTGCCCTTGGCCCCTATGCACACCCCCGCCCCCTGACAGACCCCCAGGACTCCCATGCCTATCCAACCCCTCCTGCCACCTGTTCCTTGACTGTCCTGACCCCGTTCCACAACCCCACCCCCTCACAGGCCCCCCCCAGAACCCCTGACCCATCCAAACCCCCTCAGCTCCCTGTTCCTTGCGTGCCCTGACCCCTCTCCACCCCCCCGCCCCCTGACAGGCTCCCCCGACCCATCCAACCCCTCCGCCACCTGTCCCTTGACTGTCCCAATTCCCCTCCACACCCCTGCCCCCTGACAGGCCCCTTCAGAACCCCCCCCCCATCCAATCCCCCCCTGCTTCCTGTTCCTTAACTCTCCCCAGGACCCCCTACCCCTTCTCCAACCCCCCGGCCCCCTTACCGTGCTGCTCAGACCAGCGTGTCGGGCTCCGCATGGAGCCTGTCACGCTGCCACAGACACGCTGCGGCGCTCCCCTGCGGCGTGCACAGCCCCCCTCCCACCCCGAGAACGCTGCCGGCGTGACACGCTGAGGTTGCAGGGGAGGGGGGGAGCAGGGGAAGGAGCTCTTGCTTCTGGCGCCCCCATGCGAGCGGCTCAATCCGTCCGAGCTGGCCTGTCACTTGCGCCGCACTCTGCATTGGGAGGGAAATCCTGGAGCTTTTGAGAGTTTTACAAATTCCTCCCGGACAGCCATTTCAAACCAAAAAAGCTGGACATGTCCGTGAAAATACGGACGTATGATAACCCTAGTAGTATGCCCAAGGAATAGGCTTTGGCCCAGATATCCCTTTCAGAAGACTTCCCCAGACTGGATTAGGGATACTGGTGTGACCTCAGCTTGCAGCCCCCAAAGAAGGAATTGGGTGGACTAAATGGACAGTGCTCCTCTCTATCTGAAGCCTAGCAAGGGAGGTACGTGGATACCACTAGAATTTAAAATGAAAAGTAAGGGAGGGGAGGCTCTACTAGAGGATCTGGGCAGCTTTAGATACAGTACCACGCACATAGGAGGATTTCCACTTCTGAGCCATGGAAGCAGAAATTGACTTTTCCTTTCCAGATTTAGCAAATATTCAGAAAGGGAATCTAGCACCTGCCTTCCAGATTTGAACACCTCAAAATTCAGGAGTGCTCAAGCTCAACTTGGGCAGCTGTTACTTCATTTCTCCCAAATCAAATGTACTGATCCACTGTAACTTGCTGTAGGAAAAAGCAGGATAAAATTGAGCAAGAAATGCTTCCCAGTGGTTATTAGGACTGGAATTGCTATTTTCAACAGCCATTGCCATTTTTTTTAGTTTTATTTGTTTAAAAGGAAGACAGTGATATTGCATTGGCAAATTCCCCATAGAAAGAAAGAGTGGAACAAAAGAATAATAAAGGCACCTCAACTTTTCCTCATTTATGTAGGCCAGTCTTATAATATGCATCCAGATATCCTCCAATCACACAAGCTGAAAATTGTTCCATTTTACTGCAGTTCTGTAACCATATGGGAACCAATCCTGTCTGTGTTCTGTGCACATCCAAAATTCCTGCTGAATGACCTGCCCTGGGAGCGAGTTACCAGTGACCCAGGGCTGGGGCAGAAGGAGGTTGCAGGTGGGGCGGGGGAAGACCAGGGCTGGGGCGGCAGGGGATGCGGGTTGGGGGGGGGAAGAGCCCAGGGTTGGGGGAGGGGCATCCAAAATTTTTTTTGCTTGGGGCGGCAAAAAACCTAGAACCAGCCCTGCCTCTGGCATTGCTCTACCATCCCCAGCCCTGTTCTCCAGCAGGGCTGCTGTAAAGACCCTGGAGAGACACAGCTGCGTGGAAGGGCTGGGGTGGTAGAACCACGTCAGAAGAGCTGCTGGCGTTCTGCTCCTTTCCCCGCGAGAACCCTAAACTGCTGGGCTCTCCCGGGAACCGCAGCGGGGAAAGGAGCAGAATGTGGGGCCACTAGGCAGCCTCATACAGCAGTTCCTCTAGCGCAGCTGTACTGCCCCCAGCCCTATCCTTCTGCGGAGCTGCTTTACAGACGGAGGAGACCCTGTGTGGAAGGGCTGGGGTGGTATAGCTGTGCCAGAGAAGTTGCCGGCATGGGGCCGCCCAGTGGCCGTATGTTCTGCTCCTCCTGTGTCTTTGCGGTACACTGTACCAGCTATAAATATCTTGCTGGTATGGCATACCCAACCGTACTGCCCTACTTGCACTGCTGGAGAGATGTAAGCTCCACTTTACCAGTACAACTAAATACATTGTCCAGCAGGTTATTTCCACTGTATTGTCTCATCCTACCCCTTTAAAAAGGTTTGAAGTAGTTGGAATGAATTCCTGACTTGGCATATTTGTATTCCTGGCCATTGCTTTAATGATGTATATCAATGGTACATTATCAGTAAGTCAATCTTTTTATTACTTTTTCTGAACGGGATAGGAGTCAAACTGACTGCAAGCAGCACACAGAGTTCAGCTAAAGTCATCTATAGATTCTTCTTGGCAGTGTTCAGCACTCCAAAGATGCTGTGTGGCATATAAATAAAATGTAGCAATCAATAGTATAAGCAGAATCATTATGACATCAACCACTTAAAAAGGTCATGCATGCCTCCCTAGCTTGTTTACGGTATTACAAAAAGTTTCTTATATATTGTGTTAAATTGATTATTTTTACTAACTCAAGTTGCCCAGGTGCTTTTGCATTGGGTGCTAATATGTATTCTTAAATAAATGGAAGGAAATTAATAATAAATAAATAGTTTACATTAACAATACACCTCTGTCCGTCCCACCGAGATCCTGGCCATATTACCCACATAAGTATACTCTGCACACTCATTAGAATCCAGCTGATTCTCCAATAGCAGAACAGAAGTAAGATATCTTGAACCCTTCTGCTATTTGGGGTAGAGTTCAGAAGCCCTGAATTGGAGTTAGATGGTTGCAGTGGTTCTGGGTGTGGAATTAGGTCATGGTCTTGCAAGTGAAGAGAAAGGGAAGAGCCACAAAGTCTCAGTGGCATCATCTGCTTTGGGTATTTTTTTTGAGTAAGCTCTTTAGTAAGTGATGTGGAAAGGCCACAGAGGAGTTAATACCAACCAGAGTTGGTGCTCTCAAAGGCAAACAACTTGGCCAGGCATTGCAAGCTGAATTTTCCTTTTTCTGCGTTAGTCCTGTAGTACAGCTTATGAGCTCTGTTCATTTTTCCTGGAGAGCATGCTATCAAATATATATTAACTAGTCGCACTCTTTGTGTTCCAAGTGCCACATGTGATCTCAAAAGATAGATATCTTGCAACAGTGCTTTCTGATAGCAGTGAGATAGCCAGCATACCTGCCAGCTCCGTGTGAATTCCTTCACGCTATCAGTGTAGGAGTGATTGGGAAGCATCCATTCATTTCCAGCTTCATTATCATTGGTACCAAAAAGACCAGCTGATACACCTGGAACCAAATGAAAGCAGAGGAAGATAAAAACAGAGCCACGGGAGAATTCTGGTTTTAAAAGCCACCTCTGGCCTTTTACTATCCTGCCTAATGGAGCTCAGGTGTAATGCAGAGGTGATATGTTTGGGTTCCAGAAGGATGGTATCCCTTGGCAGAGTAACAGGTTGAGGGAGCTACGTTGTCCTCCCATGTGTTAGCTTTTCCCTCTGCCCTCTTGCCAGAGAAAGGAGCTGCCATGACAGAAGACATGTATGTCTATAAAGATACAGGGTGGTGCACTGTAAAGTTTGGGCATCAGTTTGGGATGGTGCCTTACATATGAGTGGTGAAGCCATGAGTGGGGTATGTTAATCATACCAAAAGAATGAAGCTTTTGTACCACACATTCACATGCTCTGTTATATCTGACATATTAGACAGCAGCTCTCAGACTGGCTGGTCACAGGGTACTGGTACCTCAAGCTGCTACAGTCCATTAAAAAACTGGAAAATTATAATAATTCTAGGTAAACACTTGCTGCTGTTACTATAGGAACATATTCTATGTCTCATCACATTCACTGGCAGTGTCTTGTGCCATCTCCAGGGCTTGAGGGAAAGGCTGATGCAGGGCAGCCTGTATTCTGAAACCTGAGGTTTCTAGAATTCAGAGAGAGAAACAAATTAGAAGCAGAAGGGAATGGCTATGCTGAATGTTTAGTACTTACCATGATGCCATCCATCCAGGGTAACAGTACAGAGATCATAGTGAAAGTCGCAGGAGACAGAAATTCCATTCTCATTCAATACTTCTATTCTGTTAGCTTCTTTTCTCACGGTGATGCCGTTCATTTCTAGGGACTGATCCAGACTGAGGCAGTTCTCTTCCATCAGGGAAAAATTATACATCTTGTATGTCTATTTTAAGATGATGATAAAAATGTTCAGAGTAACTAACTTAGGATGGACCTTGCAAGGTGTTGATTCCCCTAAACTCCCCAATGAAGTTGTACTTTCAAATATCTGGAACGTAACTTATGTTAGAAATGGCAGCTCCAGGTTACCGGGTTGGCTCACAGTTTGCACATTTGAAAATGGATGGTGCCATTTATGCACAGCCCCATGTGGAGGATAGTGTGGAGCTCCTGAGGGAGCAGTGAAGCACAAAGCCTCCCAAGTGGACACAAGGAGTGAGGTACAGCTTGTTTCTCCAAGCACAGGTGCTGTAGTTCTTCCTGGCTAACATGGATCATGCAAGAGTTGGGGAAAGATTCCTTGAGCCTTCCCCATCTCATGTATCCACATATGGGCCAGGCAGACTATGGTCCAGGATTGATGGTATTAGTTTCTCTTATTGAGGGCTATTCCCTTTTGCTGATATATTAGTGGGATTTTCCTATCTTTGCATTAACTTATGTGAGCCACTGTATGCTAAGTCTGAAGTGCAGATAAATTCAGGGTTTGGCTTCTTTGTCAAAGGGCAGTGATTTCAGTGGGCATACCTACCTTCAGTCCTGGGTAGATATCAATGGTAGTCCGGTTCATCTCCACGTGCAATGATCTCAAGCCACTACTCTCCTGGTTCAGCACTACAGTAAAGGTATTGTGAACAAAATCCTTGGCAAGAAGCACACTGCACTTCGATGTCAGATCATACATTCTTCCATCAAAAGTCCTAACGTGCTTTTTGCCCATCAGCACAGCATGATCTAGAGGATGAGATTGCAAAAGCAATGTCACTGTGTTGTTCACAGAGCTCAATGGGTGGCACTTATTAACTGCTTGCCAGAATCAGAACATTTTCTTTGCCTGAAAATCTTATGTCAGAAGCCTCCTTTGAAAGCCCTCCATTCTGCCCAGGTAGTGGCGCTAATGAAGCATGAGATACACTGTCCAAAAACGACTGTTTCTGGAAGATCTGTTGTCTACTAATTGTTGGTCAGATGTTCAATGAGAACTGCTCCCATTAGCAATACTCCCTATCTAATGCGGTCTCTGAAGTGTCTGCAGAGCCATCTTGTGCACTCTGAAGTTAACAGGAGTTATGTCATTGACTTCAATGAAATTAGGATCAGGCCCTCAATATGAGACCCAGATACTACCTCAGCCAAAATGCATGCTCTGAGACCTCATCACAATGGGATGTAGGTAAGATATAGATATATTCTACCTGCTCATTCCCCATTTCTCAACATAGTGATGTTATAACACAGCTTTTTTGTACGGTATGTAATTAAAAAAATAAGAAAAATTCTCATGGAAATTTGCTGGAGTTGAAAGTTCACAAAAATGGCTTATTTACTGGTAGGTGACTGTTACGCCACCAAAATACCAGTCTACATAAAATACTATAAAATGCCATCTATCGAAATATGGTGTTAATTAACAATCCTCTCTAGTTATGCAAAATTCTGTCTGGAGCTCAGAGGGGACTGGGACCTGCTGAGAAATATATTAGAGCTGTCAAGGAACTTACATTCAAAGGGACTCTCCATCATCCTCTGTTTGATTCTATAATACTCAGCTACTGGGTTGATGTTGTAGAGGTCCCTGAGGGGCCTCATTAGCTTTTCTTCAATGAGGTAGTTAGTGATGTTTGCCAGGTCCACAGAGTGGTCTCCTTTAGGCAGCATTGGCAGTTTCACTGCCATTGAACAGTTCCTGTGGGACACAAATGATTCACTCGTGTTGTTACTGGTGTTAAATTGATTCAATGCAGTTAATGTATCAAATGTTATAAAATGGGAAAGAAAAGTGCTACTTAAGGCTGAGTGTTCCAGAGTTATTCTATTTGCTGGTGGATACTTATTCTCCGAAGTGGAAAAAGCAGGCCATGATAGTAGATGATAACTTACATTGTCAATGTTAACTGGTATAAAGGGTGTCCAAGGATAGTTGCTTGGTTCTGTACCCTAATAATGTGACTTGATGTGAAAAAAAAATATGTAAATATCTGTTTAGAAGACTATACTGCAGGAATACCCATATCCAGGAATACCCACTGTTACCTGGCAGAAAAACTGTACAGGTTTGATAAAGGCTTTCGGATCTTGCTCACAGCTCTGGAAAACTTGGCTTCTGCCCACCTCAGCATCTGGTGTGTTGCCTAGTGGGGAACCAGAACAGCACATTATAAAATCAACTGTGACATTAACATGATTTTTGGACCAGCCAGAACGTTGCTTTGATATCAAAAGACTATTCACAAACACTCAATCCTCCCTCACATTTGTCACTTGCCTGACCGCATGTCATCCTGTTATTTAGAGGTAGCTTGTAAATGAGAAGTTAGCCATATTGATATCAGAGAGAAATACAGCCTTCCTATGATGATATCATTTAACATGTACCAACACTTCAATGAGTTTATGTGCTACAGTTGCTACTGCAGAGGATTGAGATCTCCATTATATGCATTGGTTCTGCAGCACAGACAACCTCCTTTAAATAGTTTTAGGTATATCGTACCTCTGAAGGTCCCCAAATCTATTTACAAACTATAGACTGACAGGAATTACACAGGTAGCTCTGGGGTGGGAAGACAGTAACCATGTGGACAACAAGCACACTGCTAGTGGTGTCATTTTGGCCAAAGATACCAGAGTGACAACCCTCTAATATGAAACATATCACTGAGATACCAGGCCACTTTTTCAAAATTAGCAAACAGCCATACCCATATATTAGTGGTATGTGCACAAAGCAGGAAGGTGGAATTCTACCTTTGCAATTTGCATAAACAAAAATGTTGCTTAAAATTTTAGGTGCAATTTTAGTAGCTAGTTTGAGAGCAGGTTGAGGAATATGGCCCTTGATGTTCACACAGAGCAGACAAAACCTTGAATTTTATTAAGATCTCATTTGAACAGCCTGAGTGGGACCTGAACCAGACCTGCATATAGAGAGAGACTCGATATTTCAAAGTTGATGCTTAGGCCTGTAAGCCATCCCCTCCGACCCATATAAAAATGAAGCAGTGTTTTATACTAACCATATCCAAGCCTGTTTTCATGGCTCTTAATGTCACCTGGATTGGTTCCATTAACCATACATCCTTTACAATACTGGGCACAAAAGCCTGGATTTTCTTCATATATCCCTCTGTTTTCTCTTGCCAAACTTCGTCCAGTGGCTTCAAAGTCACATCATAGTAGGCATCCTTCAGAGTTGCTAATGGCTCTGCAACAAGTGTGAAACTGACCTTAGCAAATAGATTTTAAAGTGGTCCCCAGCTGTACCTCAGGACAAAATCTTCACTGCCCCAGCACAGGGGGAGGATGGGAGTGCAAGAGAGAGAAAAGGGGATCTTTCCCTACACAGGAGATGGGAGCTTCAGTCCTTTATCTTCTCTGTAGGAGAGGCTATTGAAAACAGGTATGGCCCTGGTCCACCTTTCCAGCATCCAGCAGCAGACACTGAGATGGTGGGGAGCGCATGCTGCTTTTTCAAATCCACTGTAAGGAATGTTACATAACAAGCTTTCCTCGGGCTCCCTCAGTCTGTCCCTATCTGCCCTGCATGGACAGAATGCCTCAGCACTTGGCTGCTCTATCATTGCAGCTCTACCTCCCACCTCGTCACCTTCCAAGGAGGAGCAAGGGGACAATTTGGTTATTATAACCGAAAGTACAAATACACATTGAACTTGAGTCCAAGGACTAAGTCCTGGTATTGGCAATAGGGAGACAGATCACATTCTGGGACTCGGTTAGAAGTTTTCTCTTGTGCCATGATGAAGGCAGCTGTTAATCACAGATCAATACAGTTCACATGATTTTCCTCTTAGTTTGACTGCAAATGTCATCCATCTGAAACATCATGTGAACTATCAGAGGGGTAGCCGTGTTAGTCTGAATCTGTAAAAAGCAACAGAGAGTCCCGTGGCACCTTTAAGAAAAGATGCCACAGGACTCTCTGTTATCATGTGAACTGCTAGCAATGGAATGGCCTGGCAGAATACTAACCATAGAACAGGTACAGTGCCCAGAATCTAGCTAACACAAGTTCCAGCAGTCTAGTCCTCAAGTTAATGGTTCTTTGGTTTAAATGCTGGGGGTGGGGGTGGCATTTTCAGCATGTGCTCCTTGACTGAGGAATCCGCTGCCAGTCTTAAGCCTTGTCTACACTACGGAGGGAGAGGGATCTAAGTTATAACGATCTATATGAATAACATAGCTGAAGTTGATGTACTTAGATCTACCTACCGCGGGGTCCACACTATGCTATGTCGACAGGAGATGCTCTCCCGTCGACTCCCCTTGCACTTCTCGTTCAGGTGGAGTACAGGAGTTGACGGGAGAGCGATCTGCCGTAGATTTAGCGGGTCTAGACCCACTAAATCGACTGCCGATGCATCAATCACCACGCATCCTTCCCCTGGTAAGTGTAGACAAGCCCTAAGTCTGACGGAGCCTAGATTTACTGATCTTCAGGGCATGAGTCAGACTATACTTCCAGGATTTCATTAGAGGGTTTGCTAAACCAGGGTTATTTGGCAGTTTTTTTATGATCTATGTGAATATGGATGCAGTGGAGTTTGTATAGATATTTATAAATAATCTATCACAGCCCAGAGTCTAGATCAGCGCTTCTTTAGAGATCAAAATAAAACCTATTCAGCATCTTATTTATTCAGTTTTCTAGCCCCTGCTTATTTCCTGCACTGACCTGACCCGTGCAGAATACCCCCTTGCTTTAGATGGCTCTCCTTACTTTGAAGTTCATTTTGCATTTGCTGGACAGTGTCTTGAATTTTTTCCAAGTACAGTGGGAGGTTATTCCTCAGGGTTTGCCTGATTCCACTCTGCTTCCACATCTGGGCGACAGCTTTCCCCACATTTTGGAGGATTCCGGCAATCTCTTGAGAGGCTTTCAAAGGCCAACCAGCTGCTTCATACAGGAAATCAATTTGCTGCACCTGCAATGGGCCCCAAACAACAAGAAATGTAGACATAGGCGGTGATTTTTAGCAAACTGTTGGAGCTTGTTTTCCTACGACAATCATCAGCGCTCCAGAGCTTCAGGACTACCATGTCTTTAGCAGCAAACCTCACAGCTTTCCCATAATGCTTTTGTGATGAATGTGGGAATTTTCTGTACTATTTGTAAGCACTATCTGTATGACTCTGTACCCATCATCTTGGCATCACTATCCATGGGGGGGGAAGAACTGATTTTCTCCCAAGGCATGGGAGATCAGGTTAGGTATGTGAGATATACAGCCACTAGAACTGTCTGGGCTGGAATCAATACATTTGACTGGAAGACCCTACAGAAACAATAGGAACCCCAATGACCAAAAATTACCACTTAGCTGCAGAGGCAGCTGCGGATGTGAACACAGCATGGCTGTGTCTGGAGAACAAGACAAGAGGTGTCAGGTATCTGCATTAAGAGGAGCAGGGTACACAGAGCACTCCTGGAACTGGAAGACAAAGGAGACAGAGCGGGCAAGGATGGGCTCAGGTATAGTATAGAAGTACAGCATGGCAACACCATGGCTTCCACAAATAGGAACCATATCCTAAGCCTGATCCTCTCATGCTAACCCAAAGACTTTGAGATTCTGCATGCCAGGTGACTAATACATTGTTAGCTCATATTGAAGAGGCTGCCGGGTGTAACTGCGGATCATAGAATCATAGGCGTGCGCAGCCCATTTCATTAGGGTGTGCACCCAGGGAGCCCCGCCCCTGCCCTGCCCCCATCCACTCCCGCCTACTTCCTGCCCCCCGACTTCCCCCCTCAGAATCCCCAACCCCCCCTGCTCCTTGTCCCCCCCTGACTACCCCCTCCTGGGACCCCTGCCCCTAACTGCCAAGCAGGACTCCACCCCCTACCTAAGCCTCCCTGAGTCTTGTCCCCTGACTGCCCCCCTAGGACCCTACCCCCTACCTGTCCCCTGACTGCCCCGACCCTTATCCACACCCCTGCCCCCAGACAGACCCCTGGGACTCCCACACCTATTCAACTGCTCCCCACCCCGACAGAACCCCCAGAACTCCCAACCCATACAGCCCCCTCACTCCCTGCCTCCCCCGACCCCTCTCCACACCCCTGCCTCCTGACAGCTCCCCCCCAGAACTCCTGACTCATCCAACCCCCCCCAGCTCCTTGTCCCCTAACCACTCGTTCCAGAGACCCCCCCACTTACTGCCCCCCAGGACCCTCCTTGCTCCCTGTCCCCTGACTCCTATCCACCCCCCGCCCCCTAAGAGACCCCAGGACTCCCGTGCCCCATCCAATCCCCCCTGCTCCCTGACTGCCCCCTCCAGAGACCCCCTGCCCCTAACCACCACCCCCCCGGGATCCCACCTCTTATCCAACCCACCCTGGCCCCTGACTGCCCCCACCTCCTATCCAACCCCCCTGGCCCCAGACCCCTTACCATGAGATGAGGCTCCTAGCCTCTCCGTGGAGCTAAACAGTGCCCCACGGGAGCGCGCAGCCCCGACCCACAGAGCGCTGCGCGCGGCAGCATGGCTCCAGGGGATGGGGGAAGGTGGAGGAGGGGCCGGCGGCTTGCTGCGCTCAGCCAGGTGCTCAGGCCCGGGAACGTGGACCTCGCGGCTTGCCACGCCGGGGAGTGAAGCCATTTGCCCACCCCTGCATTAGGGTGTGCCTAGGCACACCCAGTGCACACGCCTATGCATAGAATATCAGGGTTGGAAGGGACCTCAGGAGGTCATCTAATCCAACCCCCTGCTCAAAGCAGGACCAATCCCCAGACAGATTTTTGCCCCAGATCCCTAAATGGCCCCCTCAAGGATTGAACTCACAACCCTGGGTTTAGTAGGCCAATGCTCAAACCACTGAGATAGAGTAGTGCACCTTGAAGGCGTAAAGAACAAGCCTCCCACAGGAATGTGGCCTGTCTGGGCTCACTATAGGGAGTCACAGAAAGAGGCAGGGATTGCTGGTGCCCAAGGCCCAATTTCAGACTTGTGGAGGCCATGGGCCTGCCCCTGTGGGACTATGGGGACCCTTGGGGTCTGGCATGCTAAAGGGATAACTCCCAAAGGACGGCTACAGGCTGGCACATAGATCAGAGCTGGTGAATCTGTGACAGTTTTGTATCTTTCTTCCTAGATTCCTATAGAAAAGGGCTATCTGATTTATTGAAAACTGAAGGTAGGTTTATAGGACCAGATCCTGGAAGGTACTGAGTGCCCATAATTCCACTAAAGTGTCTGGGAGCTGAGGTGGGTCAATATTCCTTAGGGTTTGTTACAAAGACATGGAACCTTTATAAGGCTGGAGTGTGCTTTTCCTTTATATGAACAGCAGTGTCCACAAAGGATGAACCATTTAATAGTTCAAATTAAACAAAACTACCAGAGTTAATACAATGGTGTTTAATTTGTATTAATGACTGTGACCGAAAGACCTGTATTCACACCATACACACTATTGTCATAATCTCTGTACAAAATATGCCTTGTGAGGTATCATTTGAAAACTAATAATTCACTGATCAATAATATGATGGTGAAATGCAGGTAGCAAAATTATATGTAAAGTTCTAATTCCCCCATATGATGTTGTTAGCATGTATTCAAACTCACGTAGCCCTGACTAGGCAGAAGATGTTAAACAGTCTGTCCTAAACAAAGGCATGTGTGTTTACCTCAGTTTACATATAAGTAGTAAACAGAGTCCTTGAGACAGCAAGAGAGGGTAAATCAGTTTTGCAAAGATAAAGGACAAGCTCATGCCTCTAGCCAGGTGTCATCAAAGTTGACTGTAAATCACCAGTCAAGTGGCCATTCTTTGGCAAAGAAGGGGGGCAGGACCAGATTGATCTGCATTTTAACAAATAAGATGGAACCTCTTTCACCACGAGCCTCCATGTCTCAGTCTTCATAGTGGGAAGGAACTTTATCTAGGGGTAACCCTCAGGAAAATGCATTTCAAAGGGGGACTGGACTATAAAAGTGAGGGTCAAAAACACCCCAGGTAGTCTCTCTCTCTCTCTTTTTTCTCTCCCCCCCCCGTCTCCGAAGAAGACAAAGGGACCAGCCTGTTGACTTTGGAAGGGATCGTGACATGAACATTTGCAGGGAACACGTGGCAAGGATTTTACCTTGAACCAAGCCTAAGTTTTAGCTACTAGAAAATGTTCTATTCCTCTTGTAACCATTTTTTACTTTAATACTTTGTACTTGTACTCACTTAAAATCTCTCTCTTTGTAGTTAAATTAATTTGTTTTGTTTTTGTTCAAAACTAAACCAGTGTTGGGTTCAAACTGAACTGTTTGGGTAATCCCAGTTAAAGGAGCAAACTGCTGGATACTGTCCCCTTACAGGGGCAATGGACCTCTAATATCTGCCCAGGAGAGGACTAGACTGTGCAGAACACAGATTTTTGGGACAATTTGGGACTGGGAGTGTGTTGGGATCACCCTGCAAGTAGTAACCAAGGCTGGTGGAAGCCAGAGTGTGACTGGAGTGTTACTGACAGGCTGCTGGGGTCAGAGCTGTTGATCCAGAACTGCAGCTATACACAGACCCTCAGGCTGTTACCTACATGCTGTTAGGCTGTTTGTGAGTGGACTAGCTTGGGAGCTACACCAGCAAAGCATGTGAGACACCCAAGGTTGCAGGGCAGGTGGTGAGACAACCCCTCACTGGTCTGGATTGCACCCCACAATGACTCCTTCCCAGAGAATAGCAAGGATGCTTCTTGCACAGGATTTCATGGTGCTCTCCGGTATACTGCATGACAGAATGGGACCATCCTGCATTAGCTGATTTAGCCATTTCTAAGATGTTAACAATCTTTAAGCCAATTGGTCATGTTCATTACTTACTGATCTCCTGAATTTCCAAACAGATTCATCAAACTTCTTGATCTTCTCCATGAGTTTGGCTTGAAGGTGGGACCCAATTTCATTAAGTTTATTCTGTGAAAATATGAAATATCAGGATTTTATGATTTAGGAACCACTTGTGCGTGGCCAAAATCATTAAGAGTCTAGTCAAACTCCAGCACAGGCCCCTGGTGGTTGAACTTCCAGCGGGGAAACAAGCTGCACATTGCTCCAAAAGGGTGCAGCCTGGGCTAGAAAGGGGAACAGGAGAAATTTGCAGACTCCACAGCTCTCTGAAGACTCTCTTCCTTACAGCACTCCTAGGGAGCCCTGGTGGGAGTTCAGAGTCTCGGGAACTGAACTAGGATTCAGTAAACCTGGGTTCTATTCCTGCTGGATGACATTGGGAAATTGCTTCCCTCTCCCCTTTGGTCTGTCTCTTCTTTTATACAATCAGCTCTTTGGGGGCAGGGTCTGTCTCTTACTATGTTTGTACCTAGCACAAAGAGCCCCCAGCTGAGATCAGGGCCCCTAAGTGCTATTGTGATACATATAATCTCCACCCCTCCCCCAATGGATAGCACACAGGAGGCTGCAGCAGAAACCGTATCCGTCCTCCACGAGCGTGAATCTTGCAATGCAAGAGGCCTTGCCATTGCAGTAAGGCATGTTTTCCATATCCCTGCCGAGTTTGACCCACTATCTTCTTACAGTAACATTGTCACGTATGTTCTATATTCTCCCTGTGGTCTGAGCACAGAGCTCCCATTGATCTCAGTAGGATTTTTATGCTGGGACAGTGTCCTTACTGTCTAGCTCTAGGTGGGTTGATCTTTTCAACTCCACTTTTTGCAAAACCCACCCAAATGCTGACTCATCCCAGATATAAAAATGGCAGCAAAATATACATTGTTATCAGGGGAGAATCCCAAACACCTCTAATGTGCCATGTTATTGGATACAATCTACAAATGAAACCCATCTGGAGGATGTTCCACTAATTTGCTGAGGTTAAGACAGAGGTGGGCAAACTATGGCCCATGGGCCACATCCGGCCCGCGGGACCATCCTGCCCGGCCCCAGAGATCCTGGCCCAAGAGGCTAGCCCTGTCCCCTCCCCCGCTGCCCCCGTTCCCCAGGGGGCGGGGGGAACAGGGGGTTGAATGGGGTCAGGGGCCAGGGGTGTGGATAGGGGTCGGGGCGGAAACAGGGGGTTGAATGGGAGCAGGGGTCCCGGGGAGAGGGGGCAGTCAGGAAGGAGGGGGGGTTGGATGGGGCAGCAGGGGGAAGTCAGGGGCAGGGGTTCCAGAGACAGTCAGGGGACAGGGAGAAGGGATGGTTGGTTGGGTTAGGGGTCCCAGGGTGGTTGTAAGGAACGAAAGGAGGGGTTGGATGGGGCAGCAGAGATCCAGAAGTGGTCAGGGGACAGGGAGCGGAGGTGTGTGGATGGGGCAGCGGTCCCGGGGGGGCCGTCAGGGAACAGGGGGGGTTGGATGTGGCAGGAGTCCCTGGGGTGGGGCAGATAGGAGGTGGGGGCTGGGCCACGACCCCCTCCCCTAACCAGCCTTCCATGCAATTTATGAAACCCGATGTGGCCCTCAGGCCAAAAAGTTTGCCCACCCCTGGGTTAAGAAAATATTCTGTAGCTCAAAATGCAGCACTACTATCAACTGCTGCTAAAGGCATCTCACCTCAACTTTAACTACTGGATCTCCACACCCATGAGCCACCAAACTCAAACTCTGGTTAACAGCAGTTAAGGTCAATTGTCCCATTCTTTCTTGCCTTATGCCATTAACGCTGAGATAAGTATTAATGGTAGCCATCTGTTGTCCATCAGTACATGCAGTGAGCTCTATTCCTTCCTCCAAGTCCCCTGGGAGAGTAAAAGGAGATATACATTTGCACAGACAACATTGGCAGGCATTGGTGTTTTAAAGCCAGCTTTATAATTAATTGAATAGAGTGGTATTTATGCAATAGCTATAGGGGTTATGTCCTTGCAGAGAGAAGCAAGGACTAACTAGCAGAAACGTCAAATCAGCTTCATTATTAGGGTTTCTCCTGTTGTGTAACTTGTATATATTTTATACTAAAAGCGTGTAGTCTTTTTGAAGCATTGGCTTAATATAATAAGGTGACATTCTTCTCTCAGATCTCCATAATGACTATTGTGCTCTCCCTTTGACTTCCGCAGTCTTTCACTGCTGGAGACTTTAATTCAAATCCTGCGTAGATCACAAATGAAAATGTGTTGGGCAGTCTAATCACTCATTAACCCTCCCCAAAAATGACTTTATGCAGTAGTTCCACACACTGAGCCATTTCTGTGCAAGAGAATCCCAAGAAGGGAGAACTGAGGTGTTGCATGGCTTTTGCAGGCATTTCTCACAGCCTCTACATGCATAGGTTCTGAGTCAAGCCATTGCTATCAACCCTTCATTTGCACATTAAACCCCATATAGGCAAGGGGAGGATCAGTCACTCAAGACAGCTTTTCAAGTACATCACCACCTATTCAAATCCAGACTTGGTTGGGAGTTATTCACAAGTGACTACCACCCAGCCTATATGAAATGAGTTGTTGGGCTCAGTATACAGGGTCCATATAGTGGAAAAACTATCCTCATAATTGGCACCTTTGTTGATAGGCTCAACTCCTCAGATTGAATGGCAATGAAAACTGAACTGAGCTGGCACTCTTTCCTCTCCTGTGTGTGCAATGCAACTGGCTGTCAATCGCAGCTTATTTTTATCAATTGCAGCCCTTATATACTTACCCTTTACATATCCCATGTAATACTGATGACACTCCTTTCCTTTAGAAGCAGCTACTTTTACTTTCTCTTTTTGATCAATATTTCCCTCCATCAGGACTTGGCTTTGAACAGCTGAGGAAGTAGCAGTTCCTGTCAGGCCTAGCCAAATCTCCTCAGATGCTTTTAGCTGCATTCATAAGAAGAAGAAAAAATACATTGATACAGAGCCAAGGCAAATAATAAATGAAGCAACATTCAGTGATGATGTCGGAATGCCAATGGATTCTACATAAGACTAGATGGCAATGGAGATATTTTTCAATGCCTGTGCTTTACACACAAGAGATCGTGTGTTGAAAAGCTCAAGCAATAGGATTATTGACTTGAGACAGAACAATTTGATAGCAAAGTGGGTCAATCAATTACAGCATTGCACATTGTGCCAGGCAGGTGGATAATCTTTTAATGGTAGCAATGAAAGAATCACTGATAATCAGTTACTTGCTATGCTGCCAGCTTGTGCCACTCATTCACAGTGCATGTGCTGGAGTATATAGCCCATATGCATGAGTTGAGTTTCCCACTTTTAATATCTCTTCTTTTGATATAGTTCTTTTAGAAGAATGTCCAAATCATTAAAATATTTGAAGTGGTAGCTAATGTTGCATAAAATAATTATGGTTATCAGTGGCTATCAGTGTTCCTCCCTAAACATGCTCAACAAACATCAGGTGCTTTTCCCTTCCCCATGAGTTCCTCTATCTTACTTGCTATCTACAAGTTAAAAGCGAAAAAGAAAGGTGTTTGCCTGACTTATGATCATAGTATCAGGCAGTTCTCCATCTCTCTTGCAGAGACCAGTGTTGTTTTCTGGCAATGGCCCCTTTGTTTGAGTCTAACATTTTGTTTCCCCATTAATAAAACATGCTTGTTTTGGCTAAGATCCAGTTTTATGCTTCACCAACTAGGGCAGTCACTTAAACTGCAGGTGCTGAATACAGTAGCCCCAAGCAGCCAAAACAAAACAAAACAAAAAAGCCGCGATCGGGATCTGCGGCGGCAATTCGGCGGGAGGTCCTTCACTCCCAGGCGGAGTGAGGGACCGTCCGCCGAATTGCTGCCGAATACCTGGACCTGCTGCCCCTCTCCGGAGCGGCCGCCCCAAGCACCTGCTTGAGAAGCTGGTGCCTGGAGCCGGCCCTGACAGTAGCAGGCAGTGGAGACCATTTAAAAAGTATAACATACACTCCAGTAGAGGTACACTTACTGCATTTGTCACCAAAATCTGCAGCTGTCAAGTCTTGGTACTTTCTTTTCTCTTGTGGTCACACTGCATTTGCAGTGCACACCAACACGGTAAAGGGGGTTGCTACCAAAATCAGGAAGCGCAAAATCCTTTTTGATTTTAAGCCTGCATTTTCCCCCATTTCACTGTCTTGTTTGTCATTTACTGCATTCACACAGATTGGAAGCTAGATGGCAGTATGTCTTCAACAGAGAAAAAGTGACACTGGGAGTGCTATAAAGCCCTGATTTTAAAAGGCTTCACAGATGTCCGTGCCCAGTATTAAACTCACTTCAAATTCCATCAAATATTTCTTCACTTTAGCTGTGCTGTTATTCTTTAAGGCTACTGTGAGCACCCCATCCTCTCTGCCATCACCAGTATGGTGGAGTCTGCCTTCTGACTGCAGGATGATATCTCCTCTGTTGAGCTGATGCCTTCCAGAGAGAATAATTACCTAAATATGGAAAATGTCACTATTTAGGCTTAGTTTTACTATGGAAATTAAGAAGAGTAAGAGAATCTGCAAGAGTTGCCACAGATCTTGGCATTCTCTCAGTCACTCAGCAAAATGATGAACCACACTTGTCATTCAGAAACCAATGCCTCTTAAAACTTACAGCTCCCTCTTACTCTATTGTGCCTCTAAATCTTTAACTACTGTACATTCAACGATCACTTATGTCTACAAGACTAGATGAATGGCTGAACTAAAATTGCACTTCTAATAAAACAAGTGAATTTCTTTCTGGTCTTGTACTGAACTACTGTAGCTGTCATTCTTGTAGATACTTTTTTATATATAAGCAGAAGATTTTTAAAGCAGGAGGATACATCAGATTTTAAAGTGACATGTTAAAGATAGGCCCAAACTTCAGAAATAAACAACCCCCAAACTTTGAAAAAGTTTTACTGGGACCAAGATGAGAACCCTATTTTTAACTGGGCCCAAACCAGGGGTGAAAGTGAGCCGGTATGGGCGGTACTCTGTACCGGTAAGAACCCGCACCGGCCCATACCCAGCCCACATTAAAGTGCTGCCATGGCAGCGCTTTGAAGTCCCTGCTCCTTTTGCCTCCCCTGTCGGCAGCTCTGCCGGTAGGGTCCGTACCAGCAGAGCCGCTGACAGGGGAGGCAAAAGGGGCAGGGACATTAAAGCGCTTTAAGGATGGTCCTTTGCCGCGGCAGCACTTTAACGTTTCAGCGCTGCCACGGCAAAGGACCCTGCAGTGCTTTAATGTCCCTGCCCTATTGCCCCCCCTCCCGGCAGCCTCCGAGGGGTGAGGGGGGCAAAGGGAGCAGTTGCCCTGGGGCTGATTTAAAATTACCTGGGGCTCCGGATGCTGCTGCTGCGCTAGCCCTTTAAATCAACACGGGAGTCCCGGGGCCAGGGGGCCTGGAAGGCCTGGTTGGGGGATGCTGGCTCCCCAGCCCCGCCCCTTCTGCCTGAGGCCCCGCCCCTTCCAGGGGCCAGAGGGCCGCCCTGGCCCATACCGGTAAGTGTCCTGACTTACTTTCACTCCTGGCCCAAACCTGCTGTTCTTGCCAACAAGGGAAGCAGCTGGGAAGAGACCAAATTTATTTTACAAATACAGACCTTAAGTATGCTGGTGAATATTGTGACGCTTTTAATATCTACAGGGAGCTCTGGATTCTAAGCATGAAAACAGGACAGAACACAGAAAGATGACCAGTTTATGTGTGTAAACTAAAAACGAACATCAAGCATGGGACCAACGCTTGACCTCCAAATTCTACCACTAGCACCAGAGCCAGCAAAGGCTGGGAATGCTCTCAAGGCAATATAGCCAGGGAAGAAGGAGAGCCTGATATATTGCTCTCTGGTGACCTCTCTGACCAACTACTGGAACTGCATAGACGAGCTTGGGAAAGGCGAGGGCCTTTGAGTGAGGGCATGGGAATGGAGTGACTGGCATTCTTAAGGGGGACTAGAGAATCTCTCCAAATGGGGCATACATAAAGTAATGAGAGTTTGGTGGTAACAACTCTTTTTCCCTATCCCAAAATGCCATTCAATTTTTATTTATATTTTGCTAAACTCTAGAAACAAATATCTGGTGGTAATTTTTGTGAAACACTGAGGCTCCATGAAAATCAGTCATTTAACTGGCAAATACTTGTGAATTGCAGTAGCAGCAATATACTAATATCTGACTTACATTTGGAAGGTCACACAGTGCAAGACTCATGTAATTATCCAGCCAAGTTGAGAAGTCTGTTTCTATTTTACCCAGCATATGTTGCTTGCTGCACGAGGTCAGAAAAACATTTTCCAAAGTGGCTTCTAGCTGAATTTTATCTGGATACAATGGTCTGTTTCTCTGTATTAAACCAAGAAAATTCTCTGTTAATGTAGCAATTGAATGAAAAATTATAGTTATCCAAAACAACAATTTTCTCCCACACATCAGGTTGCCAACTTCACTCCCCATCCCATGCTCACGGTTTGCTTCTGAACCAAAAGAAGGTCCAATATACATATATAGCCAGCTAACTGATGGTGTCAGTTCCATGTCTCACCCAACTTCTGTTACCCAAAGAGCCAAAGCTTCAACATAATCCAAAAATACAGTTCTTTCACTAGGAAGCATGTTGGTTTTTCAGCATAACTACTGGGCCTCAATGTATAGCATCACTACAGTATCATTGACAGGTTTCAGAGTAGCAGCCGTGTTAGTCTGTATCCGCAAAAAGAACAGGAGTACTTGTGGCACCTTAGAGACTAACAAATTTATTAGAGCATAAGCTTTCGTGGGCTACCGCACCATAAATGGGTATTCTGTCCAAACCTGAACTAACTGCAGCTGATGCTTCAAAATCCATTCTAGAGTTTTCACTGAGTTCTAAGGTGATTCATGTGAAATTCAAAAACTAAGGATAAACCCCGTCAACACAGAAATTGCTTCTGCAAAGTATATGATGAGTAAACAGATATAATAGCCTTTTGATACCTCATATGTCAAATTCTGTGAGATTTTTTTCCCATCCCAGTCCAGATCTAGATATTCAGTGAACAAGATTGTTGCTTGTTTTATAGACCCACATGCTTGAAGACTTCCTACAGTTAATACTTTCTGAAGCTGGAAGAGAGAAAAATGGCATATACATGTTAGTGCCTTTGCCTGTCTTATATTTTTTTTCTGGAAAATTAGTTTGCTAATTAGTTTGTATAATTAGTTATACAAAATGCATTTTATAAACTCTTAGAGAATTGCTATCGTGGCATGTGCACCAAAATAGAATCCATCCCGGTGCAGAGAGCTATCACAGGTGGAGCCTATGCACCATTTAAGTTCTGCTATGTTCCTGTTGCGAAACTTAAGTGGTATGTAGTCCTTGCCATGGTCATCAGCACAAGAGTGCGTTTCATCCCGAATGCACAAATTATTTTTAGGCTTGAAACGGAATTTGTCTGCACAACTGTGAGAACACTTTAGATGGGAAAGGAATACAGTAAAGATTCCCCAGAGGTTTTATTTTACCCTCCCTAAAAGTCTGCTAAGAAAAAGTCTCCTTCAAATACAATCAAAACTCAAGTTTTCATGACAACAGATGGGAAGCACTTTCAATTATCATAGCTGTTAAAGCTCAGAAAGTAAAATATGCCTACTCATATTGAACTCCAAATTCATACCTGACCCGAAGAAACTGCCACACAAGCATCCCAGAGGGTGATGTTGAACTTAGATTTATCTTCCAAAGTAATTTTGAAGTCAGCAGGCTGCCCACCATTCCAAGTGAGCTGTATCTAAAACCAGAAGAGATGGATTTCTACATTGATCCTGGGCTGCAGGACTAGAACTAATGGAACAGCCTGATAGAATCCTCCCAAAGATAATGTCCAGTGGAAACAACCATATTTGTTGCAATGACTACTATGGAAGGCCAGTATTTTCTATTCACAAAATGTTGAGGCATTTCTAAGTCTGTCCATGTTCCATGTCCTAGGCCAATCTACACTACGGGGTTAGGTCGAATTTAGCCACATTAGGTCAATTTAAAAATGAATGCGTCCACACAACCAACCCCGTTCTGTCGACCTAAAGGGCTCTTAAAATTGACTTCTGTACTCCTCCCCGGTGAGGGGAGTAGTGTTAAAATTGACTTTGCTGGGTTGAATTTGGGGTAGTGCGGACACAAATAGACGGTATTGGCCTCCAGGAGCTATACCAGAGTGCTCCATTGTGACTGCTCTGGACAGCACTTTGAACTCCGATGCAATAGCCAGGTACAGAAAAAGCCCCGGGAACTTCTGAATTTAATTTCCTGTTTGGTCAGTGTGGCGAATTCAGCAGCACAGGTGACCATGCAGTCCCCCCAGAATCGTAGAGCGTAGAATGTTTCTATGCTCCCCTTATCATCTGTCCCTGAAGTTATCGCAGATTAGAAGGCGAAAAAAACGCACTCGCAATGACATGATTTCCGAGCTTATGCAGTCCTCCCGCACTGATCGGGCACAGCTTAATGCATGGAGACATTCAGTGGCAGAGGCCCAGAATTAAGTGAGCATGAAGAGCGGAGGCAGGATGTGATGCTGAGGCTAATGGGGGAGCAAACGGACATGATGAAGCATCTGTTGGAGCAGCAGGAAAGCCAACAAGAGCACAGACCCCCCGCTGCATCCACTGTATAACCGCCTACCCTCCTCCCCATGTTCCATAGCCTCCTCACCCAGATGCCCAAGAACGCAGGGGGGGAGCCACTCCACTCCAGAGGATGGCCCAAGCAACAGAAGGCTGTCATTTAAACAGTTTGATTTTTAGTGTGACTACAAATAAGGAATGTGGCCTTGTCCTTCCCTCCTCCCTCACCCCACCCGGGATACCTTGTCCGTTACCTCATTTTTTTTTTTAATTAATAAAGAAAGAATGCATGGTTTCAAAACAATAGTTACTTTATTTCGAAGCGGGGAGGGTGGTTGGCTTACAGGGAATTAAAATCAACAAAGGGGACGGGTTTACATCAAGGAGAAACACACACAACTATCACACCGAAGCCTGGCCAGTCATGAAACTGGTTTTCAAAGCCTCTCTGATGCGCAGCATGCCTTGCTGTGCTCTTCTAATCACCCTGGTGTCTGGCTGTTCAAAATCAGATGCCAGGCAAATTGCCTCAACCTCCCACCCCACCATAAACATCTCCCCCTTACTCTCACAGATATTATGGAGCACACAGCAAGCAGCAATAACAATGGGAATGTTGGTTGTGCTGAGGTCTGACCAACAGCACCAGTGAGCTTTTAAATGTCCAAAGGCACATTCTACCACCATTCTGCACTTGCTCAGCCTATAGTTGAACTGCTCCTTACTACTGTCCAGGCTTCATGAACGGATCCCCCGAGCTCGTCGCTGGGGAGCAGGAGAGCAGAGTTGCAGGGGAAGTGATGGAGCCATATACCGTGCCCTGGAGGTTGCTAGGAGCCGGGCAGGGAAGACATTCCCAGAACCCCCAGCTAAGCTATATGTTCGACGAGGACGGTTACCAGTCCTACTGCACCGTCTGCTGCCAGCAGCACCCAGGATGACCAGTACGGATCCCCCGAGCTCGTCACTGGAGAGCAGAGTTGCAGCGGAAGCGGTGGATGACGACGGTTAGCAGTCCTATTGCACCGTCTGCTGTGAAGGCAAGGTCCTGCTGCTGTGTAGCAATGCCAGCTGCTGCAGGTGCCTCTATGTTGAATGCTTGGAGGTCCAGGTACGGCAAGGTACCTTGGCCAAGGCAAAAGAGCAAGAGCCCTGGAGCAGTTACATGTGTCAACCACAGAAGTGCTATGGGGTGTTACAGCGCTGACCGGACTGGAATGTACGGCTGCAAGACTTCTTCACCAGTGACAAAGGACAGGAATATGATGCACCTAAAATCTAAAAAGGCCCACACAATTCCCAGAGTCATTACCCTTGATAACAGAACATCAATGATTGCATTGGCTACTTGGATCACAGCAGCCCCCACAGTAGACTTGCCCACAACAGCAGCGGTAATGGTGAGCTGAGCGGGCTCCATGCTTGCAGTGGTATGGTGTCTGCACAGGTAACCCAGGAAAAAAGGCGCGAAATCATTGTCTGCCATTGCTTTCACGGAGGGAGGGGCGACTGATGACGTACCCAAAACCACTCGCGACAATGTTTTTGCCCCATTGGGCATTGGGAGCTTCACCCAGAATTCCAATGGGCGACGGAGACTGCGGGAACTGTGGGATAGCTACCCACAGTGCACCGCTCTGTAAGTTGATGCTAGCCATGGTAGTGAGGACACACTCCGCCGACTTAATGCACTTAGTGTGGACATATGCAATCGACTGTATAAAATCGATTTCTAAAAATCGATTTCATTTAAAATCAACCTAATTTCGTAGTGTAGACATACCCCTAGAGAGTGTGAATGTTCTACTGAATTGCATGTTGTCAGGCCTCAAAAAACACCTTCTGCTTCTCTTGGCAAGTCCATAGGTAAACTGCACTTTTAGAATGAAGTCAATGAAAGTCTTTCTGTTGACTTCATTGGGAATTGGATTGGGCCCATAGTCCTTCCTCAGCAAAACTACCTTTGACATTAATAATTCCAGTGGGAGTTTTGCCTGTATAAGAACTGGACAAACAAGACTTATCCCTAGACAAATACTGATCACTACAGATACAATCACTTTTGTATGAAAACAAGTTGAGCGCTCTCTGTTATCTGTGCAAGCATCGGAAAGAAATCCCAAACCCCAGAGAGAGTACTGCACAATTCATGCGGCTTATTATTGGCATTATTATCAGCTTCAGGTGATAACTTACTGTGCAAATGCTATGTCATGCATACATCTTTCAGATAGGTCATGTAATATTTTCCATTTTTCTTATTTTGGGGGATGATTTGCAAACTATTTTTTCCATTCCTAGCATAAGCACTTTGCAGACAAACCTGGCCAAAATGTATTTTAAATCCTTTTTCCTTTCATGCAACAGATTTTCTCATTGCTCCCTACCTTCTTTTTTGTGTGGGACTTTCATTTGGAGCCTAAAACCTGAAGTTCTGTCTGCGCTGTATATGCATTAAAGAACTCAGAGCAGTTTTTATAGGAATAGGGATTTATGTGGCCGTTCTAGGCCAAAATTCATTTGACCCCCCCACTGCTGTGCCCTCCAAAGTGTGATATGTACACTGAACATCAGTAAAATGTTATCAGTTCCCAAGAGTTACATGCAAGGGTATCTGATAAAGCAGTTATGTGTCTATACTTAGAAAAGGAAATAATCGAGGTATCTGTGACACTAGGACACAGCAATGTTTGGTAAATTACAGCTGTATAATGGTGACCACTGTATACGACTCTGGAAATGAAGGATACAGTATAAATATATTATTATAGATATTATTTAATTTGCAGCACCTCCCATTATCGTACCTGCTGGTTGTACTTTCCACCTTTTCTTTCAGACAGGGAACTGACCTCCAGTTGCCTCAAGGTGAAATTAAACGGGTGCACGACAGTGGCTCGGTACTTTACATGCTCTTTTCCAAATTTCAGGGAAGATGAAACTAATACCTGGGCAACATCAACAAACAGAAGTGGCATGAGCAACAAAACTCCTTACACGCACTGAACTGGGATATCCAACATAAAGCTGGGTTTGTAGTTTTTACTCACATGAATGACATGCTGAGCCCTAGAAGTCAATTTTAGAGCATTCTTACTATCTAAATCTTCTCTGTGGTTTCAGCAGGATGCAGCATTTCTCTTTACCAGTGCAGTAAGGCCATGATCCTGCAAAGACTTACGTATATGTAACACCAACAGACCCCGGTCGTCAACAGGCAGGATGAAACCAAGGACCTTTGGGGCTAAATACATGAGCCTCTACTGCATGAGCTAAAAGCCATGGCTTTTAGCTAAGACTGTAGAGCAGACTCATTAAATCTTTCTCTAAGTGGTCTCAGTGCCACTAGATGGGACAGAACACCATACCCAGGTGGTGTGTGGGTTACATACGCACTTAACTTTAAGCACTGCGAGCAGTTCCATTGGCTTCAAGAAGACTTCCCATGGCATGTGAAGTTTAAGTATATGCATAAGTTATGCAGAATTGGGGTCTAACTTGTGTAGTGTTATGCGAGAACTGTTTAACATCACAGACCACACATGGAAATGGCAGCATACATTTCAGCAGTGGTTGAAGGGTTCCCTGTATATTCCTCTTCTACATTTCATTTGGGATTTTGGTGCTTGTACATTATTACTCTAAGGGAAGCTTGACTCTTTATGGAGGCAAATTCATTTTCTGTTACGGTAATGAGTTTTATACTTTACTTTTCCCCTTCCCATCATTAAGAAAATAATACTCTTTGAAATATACCTGTCTTGAGTAACATTATGCCAGTGTAATAACTTGTTTAGTGCCTCAGTATGTTGGCAATTATACCTTTGATCCAAATTCAGAGTATACACAAATTGCTTTAAGTCAGAGCTTGATATGAACTCAACTATTCATCCATGTTTTTATGTTATAACTGAGATGATTCTGATTAAATTATGGTCCTTTACTTTACCAATTATTTTTAAAGGCAGATTTGCTCCTTTATTTTAAAAACTGAAACTGGTTTACCTATTACAGTGTAAAATGTATTAGACATCTTATGCCAAATGTATCATTCTTATTGCTAATTAGGAGAAATCAAAGAAGAAAAGGCTGTAATGAAGTCACTGATGCTAAAAATGCCTGCCACTTGGGGTATTTATTGTCTAACTCCTGTTAGTATGAATCTGACCCACTTCATTGAAAGAAACAATCTCTTAATCCCTTACAACCACCTCCCCCACTTCAGTGCCTTCTCACCTAATTCAAAATTCTTTTTTTGTCTTTGAAATTCCCCAAAGACTTTCTCCATTCTACCTCTTTGACCCTATATCCATCCTCTGCCTCATCCTGGTCATTTGCTCCTCCAATCTTGGCCTGCATGTTATGAACAGCTGTTTTTTGCCCTTTAATTTTGGGTTGAAATTCCTATAGTCTTCTACTCTGGACCATTTCCATTTAGCCTTTGGTTGCCTCTCTTTGTAAAGCAGTTTGTAGGGTTGCTGTATGTAGGATGTTGCACACGATAAAAGGCACTGCATTTAAGTAGCCCCACTAAGAATAAGGACTGCTCCACATTCGTAGTTTTTCAAAGTTATCTTAATAAGTCTACAGTTTTTCTCCTTCTCAAATTCCTTGACTATCTTTCTGTCTCATTTAGTCTTCTACAAATCTCTGCTGTGCTATGTGCTGTTTTACCTGGTCCTTGTTGTTCCAACCAATGGTGATGTCATCCTGATGCTTGTGTGTTGAATGCTCCACATACAGGTTGACCTTGGAATGCCAGGGAAAAGGGATAGAGAGAGGATGGAAAAACTCCACTAAAAGAAAGAGTTCAAACAGATTAACTTCAGATTACCGTGCTGGTTTTCTGTTACTTTTAATTAGTGACAGGGCACATGCCATAGCACCTCAAGAAGACAAGGACAACATTTGGCACTTAGCAAGAATATCTTTTTCTTATAAAATAATTTTTTTGCGCCATGTGTTGATTTCTACTGAATCACAGAAGGTGGAAAAATTCTCTATTTACTAATAAATCAATCATGCATTAATTAAAATGGTGACATCTGCTCAGAAGAAATTCCCATAGGGAACACCAGGAAAGTTTGTTATTTTCAAATGAAGAAATCTCAGCATCGGGGGGCTAGATGGTCTTTCTAGACAGATCCCTTAGGAAGGTGGGAGCGGTAGAAGGCCACTGCCCTAGGGAGAACACCACAAAGCAATGTGCATAATGCCCCTGGGGCTCCTGGACTGCCTTGGTGGAATGTAATTTACTACAAGCAGTTTCTGAAGAAGGCCATATGAAATAACCTAGCTCGCTTTACAGTCTCATCCCAAAGGATAGAAACAAAGGACCCAATCTTGAAGTCCTTATTCCTTGAATTCATTGGCAACTTTGCCTGAGCAAGATCTCTAGGATTGATCCCCAAATGTTTGAACCTATCTGGCATTAAAATATTTAGATAACCAGCTTTTGTGTCCTTCACTTTTAAGTTTCCTTTATTTTCTGCTATCAAGGCTTCCTAGAAATTTGAGAAACCTACCCTTAATGTCATGACCTCCAGATAACCTTGGGAAGAGTCCAGTGTAAGTGCCTGTTACTTTTACCTCCTTGCAGTCCCACAGCACAATGTGTCTCAACAAATGAGTTCTGTTACTTTTTTGGTAAACCGTCATGAACACAAGCTGCCTTGGAAGAATTTTTAACTGAAAATAGAAGGGGGGGGGAGGAAACCATTAAAAACCAGGGCTTCGGAGACAGAAAAATCTAAAATATGTAATTTGGGATTGAATTCACTGGGGCCAGTAGTCATCTATTAAATAAATGTTTGTATGGTGTCAATTCAATCAGGGCTGGCTCTAGGTTTTTTGCTGCCCCCAGCAAAAAAAAATTTGGCTGCCCCTCCTCCCAACCCTGGGCTCTTCCCCCCCCCCACCCCCCACCCCCCCCCGCCCCAGCCCTGGGCTCCCCCCCGCCCACCTTCACCCTCCTTCCGCCCCAGCACTGGGTCACTGGTAACTCGCTCCCAGGACGAGTCATTCAGCAGGAATTTTGGATGTGCACAGAACACAGACAGGATTGGTTCCCATATGGTTACAGAACTGCAGTAAAGTGGAACGATTTTCAGCTTGTGTGATTGGAGGATATCTGGATGCATATTATAAGACTGGCCTACATAAATGAGGAAAAGTTGAGGTGCCTTTATTATTCTTTTCTTCCACTCTTTGTTTCTATGGGGAATTTGCCAATACAATATCACTGTCTTCCTTTTAAACAAATAAAACAAAAAAAATGGCAATGGCTGTTGAAAATAGCAATTCCAGTCCTAATAACCACTGGGAAGCATTTCTTGCTCAATTTTATCCTACTTTTTCCTACAGCAAGTTACAGTGGATCAGTATATTTTATTTGGGAGAAATGAAGTAACAGCTGCCCAAGTTGAGCTTGAGCACTCCTGAATTTTGAGGTGTTCAAATCTGGAAGGCAGGTGCTAGATTCCCTTTCTGAATATTAGCTACATCTGGAAAGGAAAAGTCAATTTCTGCTTCCATGGCTCAGAAGTGGAAATCCTCCTATGTGCCTGGTACTGTATCTAAAGCTGTCCAGGTCCCCTAGTAGAGCCTCCCCTCCCTTACTTTTCATTTTAAATTCTAGTGGGATCTACGTACCTCCCTTGCTAGGCTTCAGATAGAGAGGGGCACTATCCATTTAGTCCACCCAATTCCTTCTTTGGGGGCTGCAAGGTGAGGTCACACCAGTATCCCTAATCCAGTCTGGGGAAGTCTTCTGAAAGGGATATCTGGGCCAAAGCCTACTCCTTGGGCATACTACTAGGGTTATCATACGTCCGTATTTTCACGGACATGTCCGGCTTTTTCAGTTTGAAATGGCCATCCAGGAGGAATTTGTAAAACTCTGAAAAGGTTCGGGATTTCCCTCCCAATGCAGAGCGTGGTGCGGCTGACAGGGCGGCTCAGCCAGACTGAGCCGCCCACATGGGACCTCCAGCAGCCAGAGCCCCTCCTCTGCAACATCAGCGCACCAAGCCGGCAGCAGCGTGTCGGGCTCCGTGCGGAGCCGGACACGCTGGTCTGAGCGGCACAGTAAGGGGGATGAGGGGTTGGAGAAGGGGTAGGAGGTCCCGGGGGGAGTCAAGGGACAGGGAGCTGGGGGGGTTACATGGGTCGGGGGTTCTGGAGGGGCCTGTCGGGGGTGGGGGTGTGGAGAGGGGTCGGGGCAGTCAGGGGACAGGGAGCAGGGGGGTTGGATGGGGCGGAGGTTCAGGGAGGCAGTCAGGGCAGGGAGCAGTGGGGGTTGGATGGGTCAGGGGTTCTGCAGGAGCAGTCAGGGGACAGGCAGCGGTTGGATAGGTGTGGGAGTCCTGGGGGTCTGTCAGGGGGCAGGGGTGTGGAGAGAGGTCAGGGCAGTCAGGGGACAGGGGGTTGGATGGGGCGGAGGTTCAGGGAGGCAGTCAGGGTCAGGGAGCAGTGGGGGTTAGATGGGTCGGGGTTCTGGGGGGGGGAAGTCAGAGGACAGGCAGTGGTTGGATAGGCGTGGGAGTCCTGGGGGTCTGTCAGGGGACGGGGGTGTGGATAGGGGCCAGGGCAGTCAGGGGATAGGTAGGGGGTGGGGTTCTAGGGGGGGCAGTTAGGGTGGGGTCTCAGGAGGGGATAGTCGGGGACAAGGAGAAAGGAGGCTTAGATAGGGGGTGGGGTCCCAGGGGGTGGTTAGGGGCAGGGGTCCCGGGAAGGGGCGATCAGGGGACAAGAAGCAGGGGGGCTTAGATAGGGGGTGGGGTCCTGGGGGGTGGTTGGGGCAGGGGTCTCTGGAGGGGGTGATCAGGGGACAAGGAGAAGGGGGGGGTTGAATGGGTTGGGGTTTCTGTGGGGGGGCAGTCAGGGGGTGGGAATTGTGAGGGAGTGGATGGGGGCAGGGCAGGGCTACCCCCTGTGGAGTGTCCTCTTTTTTTGAATGTTAAACTACGGTATCCCTACCCTTCACTGTGCAGCTCTCCATTCACAGCAAGCTGCAGCATGAGGTCTCAGCTACCTCACTCCCTCCCCATCCCTTTCCTGTTGATAGCAGCCAAGGAAATGCTGAATGCTGGGAAATGTAGTTCTTTCCCTGCTCCAGGGCTGGCTCTATAGGCAGGGAGCTAACCAAGGAACTACAGCTCCCAGGGCCCCATGCTGGATCCCTGCCGCCCCTGCAAATGGGCCGTCCCAAGCACCTGCTTGCTTTGCTGGTGCCTAGAGCCACCCCTGAATTCAATGGAACCCTGATCCCTCACTGAGGCTTTTATTTACTACCATTATATAAATGAAAGTGCATGTCTGCTGTCAACTATCCTACTCTCTCTACTGTAACCAAACATACACAGTAAAGTACTGTAACCTTTTTACAATATCTGTTTTCGTACACTTATTGCATACTCTGCCATCTCTAGCTGACCACACATATTAGGCCAGGGTATTCTCTCTATTGCACCACAATGTCACCATTTAAAAAAAAAATATCCAGCGTTTGCACAAGCAGTTACTACAAACAGTGGTATAAGAAGTTTTCACAGTTTTCTTCTCTACTTAGACTAGGAAGTATGTGTGGTAACTGTGTAGCAAGAGTTGGCCAATATTCAATTTTAAATATATTACAACATTTTCTCTACAGCATGTGTTTGTATATAGTGTGTACTATGTATATGCATGTGCAGACAAACCCCAAACCAAACAGTGGTTACATTGTTGGACACTAAACTAAACTAACTGTGATCCGTAGAATACTACAGGCCCGCTCCTGCTGCTAATGTAGTTGATAGCAAAACTCCTAATGGCTCCAATAGGAGCAGGGTTAGTCCTGAGCATGAACACAAAATGATAGTGGCTATTTAGCTGATGGTACCAACCTGGGGTACTGTGTGCATCATTTCAATGACTTTTCTGTAGCTGGTCCCAGTGAAAGTTAACTTAGTTGTAAGATGGAAATCCTTTTTTTCCATCCTGATAGAGAACCCACCTTCTGCTTCCTTCATGGAGTAATTTACCTACAGGAATTGCAGTTAAAGTGAAAGAGAAAACTGACTTAATTAGATTCAGACTCTTGTTTCTGTGGCAGGTAATATTGCATGGAAAGGTGGATGTGATTTGTCATTTTCTTTCTTACATTCATATTGTAGCATGTAAGGTTACAAAACGAACTCTGTTCTCAATGCTACGCATATGTAAGGCTGTGTGTCTGTCACGGAGGCTACAGATTCCGTGACTTTCCATGATCTCCGTGATCATGTTGGCTCAGGGGCTGCTCGAGTCGGGAAGCCCCTGGGCCAGCAGCAGCAGTTTGGGTGTGTAGGAGGGGGCTCAAGGCTATGGGTGGGGGTGCAGGGGTGCTTACCTCGGTGTGGGAGGGGTTCCCTGGCTCCCACCAGCATGTCCCTGCAGCTCCTAGGGGGATGGTCCAGAGGGCTCCGCACACTGCCCGCGTCTGCAGGTGCCATTCCTGCAGCTCCCATTGGCTGCAGTTCCCGGCCAATGGTAGCTGCGGAGCCAGCGCTTGTGGCAGGAGCAGCGTGCAGAGCCCCCTTGGCCACCCCTCCCCCTAAGAGCTGCAGGGACATATGTAGCCAGGTAGGGAGCCTGCCAGCCCTGCCAACTCTTCCCCCACCCCAGCACCAGCAGGGATCCCAGGCCGTGCGCCACCTGCCTTCCCCTCGCCCTCCCCCCAGCCTCCCATCTCTTGCCCCAGCACCAGCTGGGGGTCCCGGGCCTCCCCTGCCAGCACCTGCGGCACCTCGGACCTCCCCACCAGAGCACACCCCCACCCCCTCTGGCCCAAATCAGACAGGTCACAGGCTGTGAATTTTTGTTTATTGCCCGTGACCTGTCCATGACTTTTACTAAAAGTACCTGTGACTAAAACATAGCCTTACACATAAGGAATTACGCTTTGTTACTCTGGTAATAAATACTCACACACAAGTTGTCTCCTGTGGACAAATGACCATGTTATCCTTTTCTCCCACTTTGCTTTTGTATTCCACACCCACTGCTACTAGCCAGTTTCCAGAACAGTTTCCTCACTGACCATTGTTGTTTTTTTTTTAAATAACCAACATAATACAGCTTTGGGACTGCAAAAAAAAATCTTTATGGATACAAAATTCTGGCATTGCTTTATCCAGTGCTTAGGAAGTGGAATCTACGGATATAAATGAATCCCTCCTATTGTGTTAGGAATGCTGATAATATTGATTTGGAACATATCCAGCATCTTGGAAACATGCTGTGCCAAAAAAAGCACCAATAATAAAAAATTAATAGCAGTTAGTGCTAAAAATCCTGCTGTTAGAATCTTGAAAAATTAGATGGGTGTAGCAAAAGACATGGAGGGTGGATAACCTGTAGATAGTTACCTTTGAAGAAAGTTCAGCTGTGCTGGGGAAGTACTGAAGAAGGAAGGGGACATTCTGTAGGGCTTTTATATTCAGTTCTTCACTAGAGGAAAGAAATACATTGTTTGGACAAAAATATTTCTAAAACTACCCCTGAGTCACTGGAACACAACACTCAAAAGGGTCCAAACCACTGCTGGGATACGTGAGTGCCACTGCATAAGCCTCTGAATCTACCAGTCTTGTGAATTCTGAATTGCACTTAATAGACTTGTTCAAGGCAAAAGAAATGAAACAACAAATTCTGACCTCTATGGAAGATGTGCATTCCAAGGAAGTATTTGGCCCAGTATATAGGAATATGATTTTTTTAGATTGTATCACATGCGCATCACTGGTTTGAACATGGGACTTGTACTAGGGAATATGGGGCTATTAATATATTCAGTCATTGTTTCCAGATGAAAATTTGCTATTGTCAGAATTCTAGTTAAATGTGAATGAGTTCTTAGTGCAAAGGTCCCTGGCTGGAATATACTGAAATACATGAGTAATATTCCAGAATTTCAAGAGCCAAAATAATACAACCTCTCTTAGACCCTTTAAAGAGCTCAGAAGCTCGTGCATTAGTCTTTCCAAGTCCTTTCTATTATGATATCTTCTATCTAATCCCTCTGAAGTGAATCACTTTTCTATTACTCTTTCTTAGAACATCCTTGAAAAGTTTTAGAAGAATTCTGGAAATAAACACCGTAAATACCACAAGTGTTATGCATCAGTGTGCCCCCAAATTAGAAGAATCAGGAAGTCTTCACTATTTTTACTGAAGTTTAACTGTGCTGAAGTGACTTTAATGGGAGTTAAAACACATGCTTAAGTACTTTGCTGGGTCAGAACCTCAGTCGTCTGGTCACCTCCAAAGGAATACAATGGCAAAACTCCATGGAAATGCTGCCTCTCTCCTGCATGGTTAAGTAGGGAAGTGGAAATTTCTTGCAGAGGGATTTTACTCTCCATACCACAGCTTCTTCATAGAAATGTTGGACGCCGCGGCGGGTGGTCAAGAGGCTAGTACAAAACATGCATCTACTTTCCCAAACCCCTGTGTTTGGAGCAGGCGAGGGGAACAGCAGACCATGCCTGCTAAATTTTCCCATCACCAGCAGTAATGGACTGATACCATTCTTCAGACCTGCATACATTTCCCTGAGCTAACAGCCTGTTTATTAGGGCTGTGTATTTTATTTAAGGATTTATTATCCACTTCCTTAGTATTTGGGCCATTTAATAAGGCCTTAACTGTATTTCTGTGATCTCACCAGCCTAACTGAATCTTTACAATTACCCAAATCACCCTCTCACCTTTGCTGTTCATTTTTCACAGTGATGGTGACTGAGAGGTTTGTATTTGGTTCACAGGTCAACTTCAGAGAGCCTTCAATTTCATTTGCAGTCAGGACTTTGAGGAATGCTATCTGGGGAGTAAACAGAAAGACGGCAAACAGAATGAGTAAAGGGCAGTCTCTCACTACAAGGCTCTCTGGTACAAGGCTAGTCTCTAAAGCTATTGTGTTGGAGCTGCTAACTAAAGCAAAGCCAAATGCAAAGTGCCCCATTATACAACACAGTAAAACATGCAGGGTCTTTTAGCTCTTCACAATAAGTTATATGGGTTGTGTGCCCTTGCAATGTTCCTCAGAGTTGCCCAAGTCTTGATGTTGCTTTAACGTATCTTAAAGTGCTGGGCAAAGAAGTAAAGAGCTGACCAGCAGATGATAATTCTGCTTTGTGGCAGCTTTCAAGGTTTCAACATTTGTTTTCATTCCATGAACAAACCTTCTGAATGATTTAATGAAAGTGGGAGTGTGCGTGTGTCAGTCAGTCTCACTGTAGCCTGGTGGTTCGAGCACTGGCCTTGGGAGGCGGGAAGTCCATGTTCAAATTGCTGCTGTCTGATTCAGCGCAAATGTTTTCATCCCAAATCAGGCAGAGCAGAGACTTGAACCAGTGTCTCCCACAAAAGGTTTGTGGAAACCGACACAGCTCTACAAAGTGTCTCCGCTTTAACAAAGCAGCGTATTTGCTGAATACTCTACTGCTCACATTTAATGATTTAATAGTTGGTGACTTTAACACTGAGCTATAGTGGAACTGCGGGAGACTTAAGTCATATTAAATGGTATTTCCTGCCTTCGTAGTTATAATGCTGACTTACATATTTTTGAACAGGTTGGTTTAGAAGTAGATTCCCCCCATTTTCCACCTGGATCCCTTGATTATCATAGTTAATCATATTGAAACAGACAATGCAGGCTTAACTCCCTTAACCTCATTTGTACCACACTCTGATGCACTCCAGAGCTGTACTACATTACTACTGTGTCCATGAACAAGGTGCTGAATTCTCCCTCATGGTACTGAATACCCTCAGCTGCCACTGAAGTCAGCATGTGTCATGTATGCTGAGTCAGCAGAGCTGAGGGCACTTAGCTCGTCGCTGGAGTGCTCAGTAATTCTGGATTACACCCATGCTTCCTACATGCATAAAGCACTGAAGGAGTCAGCCTCTCAGTGCTCTTCCTTTTCTCATGGAGACTTTTAGAGGATACGACGTTAGAGGATACGACGTTACAATAATAGATCTCAAGGTGGGAAAAGCAAGAGGGTAGTTCCTGTCCTCTTTAGTAAGATGTTGGTATTAAATACTTAATATTAATTTCTACATTGATAATATGAGGATCTAATATGGATCTAATATTTATTTTAAGAAGAATGTACCTTAATCTAATCGGTCTCCTAGCTACATATTATCTCATCTCAGGTAGGAGGCTACATCAGGAGCTTTCTAGTACTGCTTCTATGCATTACCCATCAGACGGTAAGGAGACATTCCAGCCAGTACCCTTCCCAAGAGATGAATGTGTGCAGTCTTTGCTGACCCCTTGTGGGTGGCTTGGAAACTTCAAAATATTGCTTGAATAGTAAACTTGAGTATGGCGAGAGGCAGTGAAACGTGCGACAGTCATTGCATCTGGTCAAACGTCCCTGCTGAAGTGTTACAAATGACTTAAACCAAAACACAGGAATTCTATGTCAGGGTTGTGTGTATAAAGCTGTTTTTAGTAAAGTCTTTTTGGTTTGCTAAGAATCTGTTCACATTAGAAAATGTGATCACCATGGCTTATTTTAAATCTGCTCCTTTTTGAAGTGCATGTTTAACCATGTAAGAACAGAAATTTCTACTACCTACTGGATTTACTTGGAAGTGGACTGTTAGCTCTGCATGATATTTATTTATATTAAATAAATATTTGGGTACACTAAGCCAAGACCTGCTCTCACCTACACCATTCTAAATCTGGAGTACTGCCATTGAAGTTACAATGGATTCGTGCCAGTGTAACTAAAATTAGAATTATTATCCATGGTAACTCAATACACTCCTCTAATCAAAGCACACAAAGCTATCTATCTATGTTTTATTACCTTAATCATGAAGGGAAGTCCCAGATGCTTGAGAACAGTTATTGAATGTTTTACCTCTGCCATCAGTTCAAATGTATCATACAGTTCAAAGTCAGTAACAACATCCATATTCAGAGTTATATATTTGTCATCATATTGAATTTCAAAGGTTGTCTTGGCTTTGTTTTCTAAAAGCAATGAACATAACATTAATCGTGCCATTTTAATGGGCTCCATTCCATTCAGTGCAGGCTTATACAAAACCAAAAGTGCCAGTGAATATGCACCTTTTGAGTAAAGCCATAAAACATTAGACACTCTAGAATGGCATGGGCTGTGGTCTTGGGTTTGCTGAGCCCAAATACTGGCTTCTTTAATTGCGTTTGTATATATTAAGCCAGGATCTAGCAAAGCATTTAAGATGGACTCCTATGAGACCAGTTGCATACTTAAAAGTTAGACACAATGTGCTCTGCAAGATCAGGGCTTTATTGTCTGTCAATACACATGGTTTTTATACCACCCAGCATACTGGTATAGTTTTCTTTAGCAAATAAGACCTGTTTTGAGGTCAGTCACGCCCCTCTATTACAAACAGAGATCATAATATTTCAAATTAAATGTTTTGTACTTTTTCCCCCTTCCACTCCCACTTTTTCAGTAGCAAAATGGAAAAAGGACATAAAAGGAGATGGGAAAACAGGAGGGAAAAAGGGGGGAACCTGAAACCCAGAAAAGCTTTAGAGAAGCAGACAAAAATGTGGAGAGGCATGCAGTATGCTGGCTTGTGATCCAGTCTTTCTTTATATGTTTATATATATATATATGTTATATATATGTTATATGTTTCACTCTGTATGCATCCGAAGAAGTGAGTTGTAGCCCACGAAAGCTTATGCTCTAATAAATTTCTTAGTCTCTAAGGTGCCACAAGTACTCCTGTTCTTTTTGAGTCTTTCTTTAGTGACTGGGTCAAGTAAGAGTGAGCACCTATTAACAGCTAATGGAGTCACACCTTGGGGGGCAGGGGAGGGATAGCTCAGTGGTTTGAGCATTGGCCTGCTAAGCCCAGGGTTAGGAGTTCAATCCTTGAGGGGGCCACTTGGGGATCTGGGGCAAAATCAGTACTTGGTCCTGCTAGTGAAGGCAGGGGGCTGGACTTGATGACCTTTCAAGGTCCCATCCAGTTCTAGGAGATGGGATATCTCCATTAATTATTATTACCTTTTGTTTAAGTAGTAGGGCTTTAGCTATTGGTACTGAAAGTATTGGCTTTGTCCCTGCTGACCTCCATGACATCTGTGCTTACATGACTGTGGGTTCCTTACATCACACAGAGTTTACCTAAATGTGACCATTCTTCCATTTGGGCACAAAAGACACTTGTTGCAGTGGGAGATAAGAAGTGAAGATGGAGATAAGGTCTGCAACCTCTAGTGCCATGCAGCTGTGGTGGCCCCTTCTGTGTTTATGTTTGGAGGGCAGGCTGGCAAGTGGCTCTGTCTGCACCTAAGCAGATCCACAGGCCAAGCCATGTGATGGTGGTAAGGTTTACGGTTGCCATGGAGACTACTATAACCCTTCATACACAACTGCTGGCCAATTCACCTAGGTCAAGCCTGCTTACTTGCTCTTGGTGCAGAGACCAGGTTTAGACCAGTGGTGCCAACTGAGAGGGCTGGGGTGGGGCAGGGGCAGTTTGTGCCACCTCTGCCCCTAGGCTTTTGCCTTGCTCAAAGTTCTGTAGGCCCCAGAGCCAGAGGCCAGGGCCTGACCACTCCAATGCAGTGGTACCCAGCACACAGGGTTGCAACGCCACTCAAATTTGGCCTGGCCATGCCCCCGTCCAGATGACGGGCAGCTGGGCCAAACAGTGTTGGCAACCCAGCACAAAGAAATCTGTTCCTGTACAGCAGAGCACAGGGGAGTCTGCCAAGAATTCGACTCCTAGCAACACCAGCTGTGTGAGTAAGAGAGGGGGAGACTCCTTGCCCGAGAGATACCCGGGATCCCCATGGAAAGAAGGGCAGGGGGAGATGAGTAGGAACCAGCACATGCTATTAGTGTCAATGGCCCTTTCATTTTATCTAAGCATTATGAGGCAAATGTTAGTGATGGTGTGTGGCCTGAATAACTGGGCTGTACGCTCAGGAGTTCCATATGGGCTTGAGGGAAGGAACCTTTCCCTCCACCTATGCTCTGTTGCCAGGACTGCAGCAATGTGTGCTCCAACAGAGTCCCTGTCATCCGTATTGACAAATAAACCCTGCACTGTAAATCCCTTTGGACCTGTGCTCTGCCGCTGCACACAGTGGTTGGTTTCTGCACCCTTTGTGGTGGCTCCCAATCCTACTTTCCCCCCTGCATACAGCAAAACTGCATTGGTTCCCTGTGGTCAGGGCCCTCCTACTAAACTCCAAATGGAAATCTCATCACTATTGGATGCACTGCTATTTTGGGGAGGTAGGGAGAATTTCATGCTGCAAGTGGTGTTTTTTGGGGTTTTTTTGGGGGGGGGGTATGCAACAGATGACGACGGGCCGGCCATTAACCAGGTTGATCATTAATTGGTCAATGTTTGCCTTGTATCTCAGTTCTTCTCATTGTTACATAAAGGGAAAGAATATATGTGATGGAGACATATGTGCAATAGTTTGACTGCTTAAAAAAACCCCTAGAGACTCATCTTTCATGGCATTAATGATTCCAGAACTGCGGAATTGATTTCAAATAGCTAAAATAGCCTGTAAAAGCTGATTGGAAGCTGAAAACAAAATTATACGTGAAGCAATTTGTGGTAGAGTGAGTGTCCTCTTGGGGTTAAGGCTCTGACCTGGGACTCAGGAGATGTGGGTTCAATGCCCAGCGCTACCGCAGTTACTCGGTGTGACCTTGGCAAGTTATTTTCCATCTGTGCCCCTCATTTCCCCATCTATAACACAGCAATAATGCTGACCTTTCTCCCACACTTTATCAATCTTGTCTAATTAAATTGTGAGCTCTTGGGGTAGAGACTAGTGTTTTGCACTGTGTTTGTACAGCACCTAGCACAATGGGGCCCTGACCTCAACTGGAATACAAAAAATAATATATCTAACTCATCTCATGACATACACATTTTTAAGTGCTACCATTTTTACTGGAGAAAGGAAACACTGACTTTTTAGACAGTATCGGTGGCACACAGCGAATCAACTTGCAAATAATTACACAAACAGTAGTAACAACCACAAAGTCCTGTTGCATAAAAAGACTGCGAAAAAAACAGCATCCTACCTAGTTTCTGTAACACAAGAGTCAGATTGGTCGCCTTAGGGTAGCCAAATGTCAGTAGTACCTCACTGTTATGTACACTTTGGCAGAAAATTTCCATTTGCTGGCCAACGTAACGAGAGTTAACTGTGTACGTGACTGATGTTTCTCCAGCCACAATTTGCACACGTCTCCCTTGAGTGGAATTTAATCTTTGAAGGGATACAACCATCTGATAAAAGATATGTATAAGTACTGAAAACAGACATTCAAAAACAATATCCTGGCCTGTTCCTTTTCAGAGAAGGACAGCAGAAGGAAAAGTTACTTTTATCTATAATTGTTACTAAAATTGACCCATAAATAGCAGAGCTTTAACCCATTCATTCGTTATCGATTAACATTTCTAGTATCAAATAGATCCATTGGAATGAACTGCCATTTAACTTAAGTTTAATCAATTGTAGGAATCAATTTTATGTCACATATTGCTTAAGTTACACCTTATCCCATAAAAAGATGAAAATATAACTAAGATTATACAATAAACCCTTGACGTATGCACACACAAAGTTTAGAGACAGAAGGATTTTTCTCTTAATTCCATGAGGGGACATTTATGGAAATATTTCCCTGTGAAGTACACAATTACCATTAAAATCATGGGTGCTGTGTCTCACTGAGCAATGCAACGGCTCTGAAAATCTATTTCTTCAGGACTTGCATTGCATTTTAAATTCCTGATCATCGTATATGCTATACTATCAATGATCAAAATGGAACAGTCTGGTTCACAAACCAGAAAATTCATCCTTAAGGCTCATATTTTGGCCTTACTTAGATTGTAAACTTTTGGGGGCAGATACCATCTTTACGTTGTGTGTGTGCACAGTGCCTAGCACAGCAGGGTTCTGGTCCATGACTGGAGCTCCTTGGTGCTACTGGATTACAAATAATAAATAATAATTTATCAAATTATTTTAAAATGAAAAATACCTGGATTGATGCTGAGACTCCAAGTTGTGTCAGCCATGGCCAATTGTGCTGGAAATTCCCAGTCAAGTCAGTTCTTGCCTCAGTCTTTTGGATTTGTCCTCCCAGAACCATCAGGCAAGAACCATAGAGTGTTTTGATACTGAAACTCTTGCTATCTTTCAGGTCAATGGTAGCCTGTGCGTGATAATATCAACAATATGAAAAAGGGTGAGTTTACAAAAGTTAGAGCTCTCATTAGTCAGGATTCCTTTTTCAGTTCAGGATGGATCTTTGAGATGAGGTATAAAAGAGACATCCCAGGAGCTTGTGGGTCATTAAGGATCACATGACACTTTTAGAAAGGGAAAGTTAACTTTGGTGTTTAGCATGAAATTCCAATTTGGGTAATTACATTCTGGTTACCTCAGTGCTCCCAGCCTCCATCATGTCCAGACTGGTTGTTTCTTCTCCCCTTGTTTTTCTGTTCAGTATTGTTAAACACATGGTGCCCTGTTCCTCTGTTTGCTCTCAGGTGCAATTCAAGTAGTATTGACATTGATTTATAAAGCCCTAGCAGGTTTGGGCCCTGATACTTGAGAGTTTGCCTCTCTCCTTGTGCATCAACACAACAGGGGAGTTCAGCTCACACATCCTCATTCTTAGTCACTGATTGCCCAGGTGCTGGCATAGTGGTGGGCTCTTGGTTCTGGAATTGATTTTCTCCCTGACAGAGCCCAAATCTTGGGGTGTAAGGCAAAGCCAGTCTTGCTTGAGGTGGCCCCTTCACTTCCCTTGTTCCTTTCAGCTTAATTAATAGAATCAGCATTGAAACCGTGCATTGATGTTTATCCAAACATTTCTGTATTGCTTTGCAAATGTCTGTGCATGTGCCCAGAGACCTACTGTATGAAAGAAACTTTAAAAAATAAATAAGGAAATAAATTTCTCCTGCATTTTCAATTCCATCAGCTGTTCTCTCTTCCCATCCTAAAATGCTGCGTTGCTACATGCTGTTAAACAAGTTGTGTTTCAACCCAGAGTTGGCCTTAATTTGGAGATGGATCCTTCTGTATAATGGGTGATGCGCTTTGAGAGGAAAGGCATTATGTACATGTCATATTACTAAATAGAAGCATATTACCATAGTGAGGCCAGGACAGCTAATTGCAATTATTGCTCATTAATTAGTACATTATGAATTTTTTAAAAGCATAAGGTGTGATGTTTACAAACAGAAAAATAAATTATATTTTCTAGAGACATAGTGTATTATAAATGAACAGCATACCTTTCATTTGTCTGTCTAGGTTAAAAAGCCAGTAGTACCAGACAAACTTTTACTGGGTGTCTGCGATGATCGAGCTACTATTGGGAGGAAGCATTAAACTGTTTTCAGCTTCTGCTTCCTACCCCATAAACATGGCGTGTGGTTCTCTCCATTTACTTCCCAACCCTCTGAGGGAACCTGGTGTTCTGCAAATAAATGTCACGCTTCAAAGCCACGTTTCCCAAGTATTTATGTGGCACGCTCTCCTCCCGTCAGGCCGCTTTACTGCAGAAGAGTAGTTGGAGATATTTCAAAAGCCGCACATTTTTTTCATCTTTCTCCAATTTAACCCAGACATTTATTCGTAAGCTTTTACCCTAACGTCTTCCATGCAGCTATGGTGTTAATCGGCAGCTGGTGCCATTTCATGGGTCTCTATCTCACGAAGGTTCTCAAGTTTTTTAATTCATTAGTTCATTTCAGCTACATATTGTTGAAACGGAAGAACCCAAAACCATATGAATAAAACCCTGTCCAGTTCTATATATTGCATTGCTGAAGTGGCTCATGGCATGTTGATACCCTGGGGACTGTGCTCACACCTCGCCAGTGTGCTGCATGGGGTGGTACATGATGCCTTGGATTAGATTGTCCTGCTGCACCATTATCTCAGGTGGTGTGTGTGCACAGGAGCAGCAGCAGGTGCGGGGCATGTGAGGGAGGAAACCTAAATGCTGACAGTTTTAAAAGAGGAAGCAGGGCAGGCTGCTTCAGTTTTTCACAGAAAGGGAGAAAATAAAGACAAGTGCAAAGTGCTTCACTTAGGAAGGAAACATCAGATGCACAACTTCCAAATGAGGAATAACTGAGTAGGTGGTAGTACTGCTGAAAAGGGATCTGGGGGTTGTAGTGGATCACAAATTAAATATGAGTCAACAATCTGATGAAGTGGCAAAAAAGTCAAACATCATTCTGGGGTGTATGGACAGGACTGTTGTATGTAAGACACAGGAGGAAATTGTCCTCTTCTACTCAGCATTGGTGAGGCCTCAGCTGGAGTACTGTGTCCAGTTCTGGGCACCACACTTTAGGAAAGATGTGAACAAATTGGGGAGAGTCCATAGGAGAGCAACGAAAATGATAAACGTTTTAAAAAACCTGACCTATGAGAAAAGGTTAGAAAACCTGGGTATGTTTAGTCTTCAGAAGACAAGATTTAGGAAAGATCAAATAACAGTCTTCCAATATGTTAAGGGCTGTTATAAAGAGGACTGTGATCAATTGTTCTCCATGTCCACTGAAGGCTGGGCAAGAAGTAATGGGCTTAATGTGCAGGACATTTAGGTTAGCTATTGGGAAAATCTTCCTACTATAAGGGTAGTTAAGCTTTGGACTAGGCCTCCAAGGGAGGTTGTTAAGAACAGGTTGGACAAACACTTGTCACGGATGGTCTAGGTTTACTTGGTCCTGCCTCAGAGCAAGGGGCTGGACTATACAACCTCCCGAGGTCCCTGCTAGCTCCATATTTCTGTGATTCTATAAAAAGGAAAGTGGAGGCTGTCAAGTGTTTTTCTTGACACCAGAAGAATCTCTCAATTTTTTGAAGGTAAGTATTACGCGCATTCACTTTCCTTCTGTTTAGTAATACATGTTTGACTCGTTCCAAGCAGGCTAATTCGCCATGATGGAACTATGCAGGAGCCATGCTTGTAGGTGAATCTCTGGATTCAGGTCAAGAGTGTGACCGTTGTCCAGAAACAGTTGGTCCAAGCAGCAAGGGAAAGCTTGAGGGGCGCATATTGCCATGCATAGCAGGTAAGGGTACCATGCCTGTTTGGGTCACGTCAGGACTATCAGGATGACTTTGGCCTTGTCTATACATATCTTGTGTATCACACGTGAAATTAGGGGAATCGGGGGGAATGTGTACATGAGTTGTGCATCCCATGTGATGAGGAAGGTGTCCCCCAGTGATCATGGTCTCATTCCCGCTCTCGAGCAGAACATTGTGCATTTGTGGTTTGTTGGGGATGCAAACAAGTCAATGAGGGGAGTGCTCCACTGGTGAAATATGGATTGCAGGACTTCCCTGTTCATTTCCCATTCATGGTCCAGAGAAAAGTACCTGCTCAGCATGTCCGCCGTCAAATTCTGACAGCTGGAAAGGTAGGAGGCCGAAATGTTTATGTTGTGGTGTATGCACCAGTTCCACAGTTTCATGGCTTCGGTGCATAGTGAGTGTGATTGAACACCCCCTTGACGATTGATGCAAAACGTACAGGCAATGTTGTTGATCATTATGCAGACTGATTCGTTCCTTATGTGTGGTAGAAAATGTCTGCAGGCATTGCGTACCGCACATAACTCTAGTAAATTGATGTGCAAATGAGACTCCACAGGAGACCATTTGCCTTGAGCCATGTGTTGATGCATGTGGGCTCCCTAACTATCAGCAAGGCGTCCGTCATGATTACTACTGATGGAGGTTCCTGTTGGACCAGGATGCACAGGCATACGTTTTCTGGTCTTGTCCACCAGTGTAGCGAGTCCAAGACACAGGGTGGTACTGTAAGTTGTTTGTATAGGTTGTGCTTGCTGCGTGTGTATACCGAGCTCAACCAGCGCTGTAGGCAGCGCATATGTAGTCTTGCATGTCGTACCACAAACGTTGTGACTGCCATGTGTCCTAACAGTTGTAGGACAGTACGAGCCGGTATTTGGAGACTTACTCTGACCTCCGAGATGAGGTTTGTCAGCGTTATGAATCTGTTCAGAGGTAGGGATGCCTTGGCCTCTATGGCATTTAGATGTGCCCAGATCAACAGTTGTTGAACAGGGATTAGAGTAGTTTTTCATTCATTTATCTGTAGCCCTAGATCCCTGAATAGTTTGATCATCATCTGGACTGTGTCCAGTGCTTCTTGTTGAGTTGGACCTTTGAGAAGGCAATCGTCCAAGTATGGGAAGAACATTATCCCTTGTTTGCGTAGATGTGCTCCTACTGCTGCTAGAGTTTTGGAGAAGACACTTGGCGCAGTGGACAGGCTGAATGGTAATACTCTGTACTGGAAATGGTCGTGTCCTACTGTGAATGGCAGGAATTTCCTGTGAGCAGGGTGTTTGGTAGTATGGAAATAAGCATCTTGGAGGTTGAGGGCAGAAAACCAGTCAACCTTTTGCAGCGCTGGAATGATCATGCCCAGTGTGAACACCTTGAACTTGTTGAGTGCAAATGAACTTGTTGAGCTTCCTGAGGTCCAAGATAGGTCTCCACCCCCCCCCCCCCCCATTCTTCTTCTGGGTCAGAAAGTAGTAGGAGTAGTACCGCTTCCCCTTGTATTACAAAGTACCCGTTCTATGGCCCCTAGTTGTAGAAGATGATTGATATCTTATCGTAACAGGTGCTTGTGAGAAGGGTCCCTGAAGAGAGACAGGGAAGGGGGTACGGTAGGTGGTTGGGAGGTAAAAGGGATCGTACTATCTCCAACACCCATTGGTCTGCGCTTATTGATGCCCAGATATGGTAAAATGAGTGAAAGCAATGACCAAAACATGGGGATGGATAGGGTAAGCACTGCCTGGTGAGAGAGGTCTCTCAAATCCAGGACCAAAACTTCTAAATTGTGGCTTGGGCAGAGATTGAGATTGAGGTGCTCTCCGTCGCTGCAACCGTTGGTGTTGTCATTGGTTCTCGTATTGCCGCTTTTGTTGTCGGATAGAAAGGGAATCTCTGGTTCTCTGATAAGGTTGGTATCGTCTTCTCTTCACAGGTGGAATATAGATTCCCCAGAGTGTGAAGGATGGCTCAAGAATCCTTGTCTGTCTTGGTCAAGAACAACTTCTCTCGGTCAAAGGGCAGGTCTTCGAGCTTGGTTTGGAGTTCTTTGGGAATGCCCCAGGATTGCAGCCAGGTTGCCTGGTGCATCACTACAGTCATGGCCATGATTATGGCTGTCATGTCAATTAGGTTCAAGGACTCTTGGAGGACTGTGCAAGTGACAGTCCTCGTTTAGAATGGCCTTGCATTGTGCTTGTTGCTCTTCTGGAAACTCCTCAGTGAAAGAGCTCAATTTCCCATAGTTATAATTATATTTTGCTAACAGAGCAGAATAATTGGTGACTCTGAATTGTAATGTCGCTGAGGAGTAAACTTTTTATCCAAAGAAGTTGAGCTTCTTGTGTTCCTTATCTTGTGGGGCTGATCAAAACTGTTGTTGTTTGCCTGGTTGATTAGCGACGTCAAACATGAAGGAGTTGGGAGGCAGGTGGGAGAAGAGGAAGTTCACCCCTTTGGTGGGGTCTTAATACTAGTTCCTATCTGCCCTTTTGCATATCGGCAGAATCGAAGCCGGGGTCTGCCAAATTGTCTCTGCCGGTTCCAGAATCGCATAATTGATGGGCAGAGTGATCTTGGAAGTAGAGGAAAGTTGTAGAATTTGTACGAGTTTGTGCTGGTTTGTCTGAACTTCCTCCAATGGGTTATCCTGGCTTTGGGTGATCCACCTAAACAATTCCTGGAACTGTTTGAAGTCATCTGCCGAGGTCAGCGGTGGTGGCATGATTGCTTCGTCCAAGGAGGAGGAGGAATTGTGAGCAGGAGATGTAACTTCCTGATCTGTGCCTGTTTCAGTGTCATCCCCAATGTCCTGAGCCTCCTTTGGCTGCGGGGTGGAGGACGCGGGATTAGACCTCAGCTCACCTCTATGAGCCGTGGGTGACCTGGAGTGGGGGCCCCGGTAAGCTCATCAGGGTTCCTAATATGCCCATTGCATTGGAAAGGCCATCGGTGGGTACATCCACAGCACTCCGTACGACGGTTGAGCCATCTGGATGTAATGGTACTTGGGCCCCATATGGCTCTAGGATGGTCTTCGTTCGGTCGTTGATGATGAGTGGTGTGGTGAAAAGGTACCTGTCCCCTGCACATGATCATAGAATCATAGAATATCAGGGTTGGAAGGGACCTCAGGAGGTCATCTGGTCCAACCCCCTGCTCAAAGCAGGACCAATCCCAAACTAAATCATCCCACACAGGGCTTTGTCAAGCCTGACTTTAAAAACCTTTAAGGAAGAAGATTCCACCACCTCATAGGTAACCCATTCCAGTGCTTCACCACCCTCCTAGTCAAAAAGTTTTTCCTAATATCCAACCTAAACCTCCCCCACTGCAACTTGAGACCATTACTCCTTGTCTTGTCATCTGCTACCACTAAGAACAGTCTAGATTCATCCTCTTTGGAACCTGCTTTCAGGTAGTTGAAAGCAGCTATCAAATCCCCCCTCATTCTTCTCTTCTGCAGACTAAATAATCCCAGTTCCCTCAGCCTCTCCTCATAACTCATGTGCTCCAGCCCCCTAATCATTTTTGTTGCCGTCCGCTGGACTCTTTCCAATTTTTCCACATCCTTCTTGTAGTGTGGGGCCCAAAACTGGACACCGTACTCCAGACGTGGCCTCACCAATGCCGACTAGAGGGGAATGATCACGTCTCTCGATCTGCTGGCAATGCTCCTACTTATACAGCCCAAAATACTGTTAGCTTTCTTGGCAACAAAGGCACACTGTTGACTTATATCCAGCTTCTCGTCCACTGTAACCCCTAGGTCCTTTTCTGCAGAACTGCTGCCTAGCCACTCGGTCCGTAGTCTGTAGCAGTGCATGGGATTCTTCTGTCCTACGTGCAGGACTCTGCACTTGTACTTGTTGAACCTCAGCAAATTTCTTTTGGCCCAATTCTATAATTTGTCTAAGTCCCTCTGTATCCTCCAGTGTATCTACCACTCCTCCCAGTTTAGTGTCATCTGCAAACTTGCTGATGGTGCAATCCATGCCATTCTTCAGATCATTAATGAAGATATTGAACAAAACCGGCCCCAGGACCGACCCTTGGGGTACTCCGCTTGATACCAGCTGCCAACTAGACATGGAGCCATTGATCACTACCCGTTGAGCCTGATGATCTAGCCACCTTTCTATCCACCTTATAGTCCATTCATCCAGCCCATACTTCTTTAACTTGCTGGCAAGAATACTGTGGGAGACCTTATGAAAAGCATTGCTAAAGACAAGGAATAACACGTCCACTGCTTTCCCCTCATCCACAGAGCCAGTTATCTCATCAGAGAAGGCAATTAGGTTAGTCAGGCATGACTTGCCCTTGGTGAATCCATGCTGACTGTTCCTGATCACTTTCCTCTCCTCTAAGTGTTTAAAAATTGATTCCTTGAGGACCTGCTCCATGATTTTTCCATGGATTGAGGTGAGGTTGACTGGCCTGTAGTTCCTCGGATCCTCCTCCTTCACTTTTTAAAAGATGGGCACTACATTAGCCTTTTTCCAGTCATCCGGGACCTCCCCCAATCGCCATGCGTTTTCAAAGATAATGGCCAATGGCTCTGCAATCACATCTGCCAACTCCTTTAGCACCCTCGGATGCAGCGCATCCGACCCCATGAACTTGTGCTTGTCCAGCTTTTCTACATAGTCCTGAACCACTTCTTTCTCCACAGAGGGCTGGTCACCTCCTCCCCATATTGTGCTGCCCAGTGCAGTAGTCTGGGAGCTGACCTTGTTCGTGAAGATAGAGGCAAAAAAATCATTGAGTACATTAGCTTTTTCTACATCCTCAGTCACTAGGTTGCCTCCCCCATTCAGTAAGGGGCCCACATTTTCCCTGACCACCTTCTTGTTGCTAACATACCTGAAGAAACCCTTCTTATTACCCTTAACATCCCTTGCTAGCTGCAACTCCAAGTGTGATTTGACCTTCCTGATTTCACTCCTGCATGCCTTAGCAATATTTTTTATACTCCTCCCTGGTCATTTGTCCAATCTTCCACTTTTTGTAAGCCTCTTTTTTGTGTTTAAGATCAGCACGGATTTCACTGTTAAGCCAAGCTGGTCGTCTGCCATATTTCCTGTTCTTTCTACACATCAGGATTGTTTGTTCCTGCAGCCTCAATAAGGATTCTTTAAAATACAGCCTTCCCCCTCATGTTATTCTCCCAGAGGATCCTGCCCATCAGTTCCCTGAGGGCATCAAAGTCTGCTTTTCTGAAGTCCAGGGTCCATATTCTGCTGCTCTCCTTTCTTCCTTGTGTCAGAATCCTAAACTCAACCATCTCATGGTCACTGCCTCCCAGATTCCCATCCACTTTTGCTTCCCCTACTAATTCTTCCCTGTTTGTGAGCAGGTCAAGAAGAGCTCTGCCCCTAGTTGTTCCTTCAGCACTTGCACCAGGAAATTGGATGATCATCATACTCTTCACTAGACAAATGTAAAGCTACCTGAGAAGTCTGGGGATCCCCGCTATAATTTTCAGGGAACCCTCGGTACTGAGCAAAGGGGACTGTGGTGCTGAAGAGATAGCCAAGGCTCTCTGTTGCAGCAGATTCTGTGGCATTTCAGGTGGCGGTACCATCGGTGCCAATGGGGGTGCTCTCGTCGGTGACTACATCGGTGCCATCAGGTATTGTGGCAATTTAATCGTGTGGCTGGTCCTGATTTGGCTTTCTCTACTGGTGCCAACTGCGATGTTGGTGCCAGAGGAGGAGGCATGTTGCCGGAGGAGACACTTTGTACCAAGTCCCTCACTGGGGAGGAGGCATGTCTTCATCTGTGCCTCCATGCCGTGGAGGAGGCATGTCTTCATCTGTGCCTCAACTCCATCTCCTTCGCTTGGGTCTTGGCTGTGCCAGAGGTACCTGGAGCATCATAGGTGCTCACTCAAGCATGTGTCGGCATCGAGGGTATTAACCTGGCAGGAGACCGCCATTGTTTCTGTGGTGCTCTCTGCGGAGAGGTCTGTGCCCTCTTCCTTGGTCTTTTAGAGGAAGGCATGTCTCCTGTCCCTGAGCGGGGTGTGCCCGGAGAAGTGGTCCGCGGGTCCATCTCAGGTTGGAGAGATTTCTTCCTCAAGGTCATTTTGAGGCGGAGATCCCAGTCGCGCCAGGCTCTCGCCTTCAGGTCACTACAGTGGACACATTTTTGTGGTATACGCACCTCCCCGAGACATCTTACACATAATGAGTGCCCGTCAGAAATGGGCATTGCTTCACGGCAGGAGCTGCATCACTTAAAGCCTGGGGAGCCAGGCATCTCTGACGGTTAACTGATGGTGCGGGGAAACTACGGGGAGGGTAAATTCGGGAGAAGTAAAGTAAAAAAAATTTTAAACAACACTAACACTAACTATAACTTTCTAACTCATTAACTAACTATTTAAACTACTATTTCTAAAGGTTTGGGAAGAGTGGTGAACACTGCCCCAGAGCTCTGTCTTCAGCCAAGGATGGTTGAGAAGGAACTGGAGGGGTCAGGTCATGTGCATGCTAGACGCGGCACCAGCAGCACCACAAGATATCTACCATGCACGCACGACACTGCTACCGTAAATCTCCGATTGATGGTGCCGGGTCGCACTGACACCTGAAGTGGAGCACCTACAGGGACAGCACTCAAAGAAGCAGCAACAGATTTATAATCTGCCCATTATGGCATGACATGCAAAACCCAAGTGTTCGGCCATGTTTCACACAGTCAACTGGCTTGTGTCACACCCTGGCAGGTTTGAAGATTGCAAAGTATATTTGTATACAGACTACAAATGTCCTAGTACATTAAATGTCACAACCGGTACAACATATAACAGTTAAAACTTTGTGATCAGTGCTGGGACTACGACATGTGTGCTCATGAGTTAGTGTCCGAGTGTGGGAAATATCAAAAGGCTCAAAATTAGGTTTTGGAGGACAGGAGCAATAGCTGTTCTCTAGGACAGATGGATTAAAGGCAGAGAAGGTTCTCAAGAGCAGCACGGCAGCTGTCTGGGGCAGAAACTAAGGAAGGAACAGTAGCCTGGGAGTGATTATGGAAACAGAAAGGGAAGATGAGTTGGCGGGATGGAGGGAAAGAGATCAGCTCAGATGCTTTAATATGCAGGCAGGAAAAAGCCAAGAAGTTACCAAACGTAAGATTAAGCAGCTAAAATATTGGGAACAATCTATGCTACCTGCAGCTACTGGGGCCTATTTGTTTGTGGTACCAAATTGCTACTCATGCTAATTTAATGTAGTCGAACTGAGACGTTAAATAAAGCAGTATTGTACAGCTGCTCTGAAATTTCCAGTGTTGTTGTTTCCTCCAGAAGGGATAATACAGTAATAAAAACATAAGAAGGAGAGAACAAGAGCAGTACATCAAAATGGAGAAGCATTCCATCATGTTCTATCAATAATGAGTCCTATTTTTTTTCATATGTCGTAGGTGCTGCGCACAGTAACATCTACATTCCTCCTTTCTTTGCCATTACAGTTCTGTTGTGTTCCTTTTGCTTCCCTCATAGCCTGGTTATTGTCTGGATGTGTGCCACTTTGTTACCATACAAACCAAAGGACAACATACCTGCAACTCAATCCTGTCTTCTATTCTCAGTGCCTTTAGTGCCTCAATGTTATGTGTGAGCTTGTAGTTAATAGACACATGGTCCAGCTTCCGAATAAAGCTCAATTCTTCTGTAATCTGTTTTGTCAGCACAAAATATGTTATCACTTGTATGCAGTGCATCTCCAGTATAGACTGCATAGTGACCAATCATAACTATCATTTCTACTGCATTAGGGAAAACATTTCATAATGGAGATCATAACACTTGTTTATGTTATAAATAGAATGTGGGGTTTGTCATATTTATTGTTTTTCTAAAAACTGGAGGGAATGTAATAGTGATGGCACAAAGAAAAGACTCTTAGAAAATGAACAGTTTTGCTACACCTTTGGAGATGGGCATCCTGGATCATTCTTGCCATCAAATGCATTGTTATAAGAGAAAGTGCAGTTTGAAAGATTGAAAAAAATGTATTGGGGACTGGGCGACCCAGGAGGTTAGGGCCCAATCCAGCACTCATTGAAGTCTATGAGAATCTTTCCATAAATGTAAAGGACATTGGTTTGGGGGCCCTACGCCCGATTTAAAGCCCATTAGAGTCAATGGAAAAACTCCCATTGACTTAATGGGCTTTAGATCAGGCTCTTAATTAGTTAGACTTTCCATTTAAGAATATGGATAAATATCCAAGGTGAGTCACAGTGGTCTTGTGAATGGTCTCATGCTATTCCTGAGTGGGCATGTGACTGTGGTGCAATGACTTTCAAGCCTTCTTTAAGCGTAGCTTGTAAGGCCATGAAAGTATATCTTTTAATGCATCATCCATAGTTCTAACAAGCCTCCCTTTGTCACCTATTCAAAATGAAAAAAAATAATGGTCACCAAATCAGTTCGATGTTTCTAACCTTTACTCTGAACAATAGGTATGAGGAGACACTTACTTGTTTGCCGTCCACACTAAACTGAATTAATCTTTTATAGAGGTCACCATTTTTTTCTGAAGTCACATCCACTAATGTTCTTGCAGGAATGCCAAGGTCAATGGCTCCTTGAATATTATGAGTTATCAGGGCATCCAGCTCTTGTTTGTCCTGTTAGCAATTTAACACACACACAGGTTTAAAATATGATATTCTTCTCAGTGTGTGTAAAAGAGCCCAGCCCTTGTCGTTTATACACAGCTCAAAGGACAACCCAGTGAGTCTAGGTCTTCTCACACTGGTGTAAATTAGAAATAATTGTATTGAAGTTAATAGCGTTACACTATTTGTACTCTTCTATCTAGCAATATCTGAGCACAAGAAAAGCTATAACCACCATAATTTTATTGTGTCATTGAAGAAAGAAATAGAAGATGATTGAACTAGCCACTGCCCTTTCAAGTTGCACTGTAAAACAGAGTTCACTTTATTAATCAGAAACCTTTTATTTCTTCTATTATGTGCACTGCTATAGACTTTTAGGACTATTAAATGGTATTATAGTAGGAGGAGATATATTGCATCTAGTCTGATGTTAGCTTCTGTATCATTGTATTGTGCATGGTATTTACTGTCCAAATATAATAAAAGCCATAATAGTACAATATAAAAAACAAACAAATCTTCAAGGAACATAAACAAGTAATTATGAAACTTGAGGTGAGCTGTATTATATTATTCGTAGCATTTGACTTACTGTACATTATAGCAGCCAACTGTTCAATTACCTAAATCACATGCTGGACTTTAATGTTGCCTCAAACTATATATTTGTCCATTACTTAACAAGTGTTAAAAGACAAAATTGCAGTTTCCCTACCTGTTTTTCCTAGTAATAAAATAGCAGTTTGCAAGTATGAGTCACACTTCTCCTCACACTCATTTCAATAATCAGCATGATACTTACGTTAGTGGCTTTTAGTATAAGAAGGCCCTGTAATGTACTTTCATCGACAATTATTAATATTTGTGAATCTAGGTTCATTCTATCTATCAGGATGTAGCCTGAGCCATCAATTTTTATTGGTGTTCCAAGCTCCTGCAATAAATAAAATAAACAATCCGCTTGAAAATGACTTGCTGTACCATCTTTTATATTTATGTAACTTTTCCCCCCTTAATAAGTGGACCGTGTGGCATCTGGCTGGAAGACTAGTAAATCAGACAGTATGATTGTATAGTGCATGGTAAATATCAGAAACCTTTTATAAACAGTAAAGAGAGTGTATACATTGCTTCTTCCTCCTGCCTATTTTAAAATGTTTGCTTATATTTTAATATGTGGCATAGCATAAATAGGGCATAAGATAATGTGGAAGCCTTTCTTGACTACTCTATGTCAGATTCAGTGATGTGACATAATGCAGTCATATATTCAGTGAAGCCAAGTTTATGGCTGCTTTGCATGGCAGTGATGCAAAGCGGCCAGAGTGTCCTGGTAAATCTGGCCCCATTCAGTGATAACATATTTCCAAAACTTTCCACCTTCACCTCTTCTCCTTTTCATTCCATCTCCTAGCTACCTGGAAGCACTGTGGTCTATGGGATCTAGGCTCCTGGTACAAAAATGTAGCATTGCAATAGGATTTTCCGTAAAGGACTATGCTGTCTATCACTTAGCTTAGCTGCCATTTATACTAGGAGTCTGATTCTCTTCACTCATAGCTCATGGGTATAAATGTATCAACATCGTGCAGGACAGTAAGGTGCTGCCAAGTCTGGAGTGGCAGTGTTTTGCATTCACTTCACACAGGTGTATATGGCTAACAAAGTGTCGGGGCAACGAAGAGTCAGGCCTCTGGGGTTTTTAGAGGTGGACATTTCTCTTCTCTCCCCTACTCCTTTACATGGATCCTGTGGCCACAAACTCCAAAATTAGGACCTATGCAGAGTTGTAACCTCCACTGAAGGCCAAGGGTTGGAATAGGGGCAGCAGACATGCTACGGAGCTGCACCCATGGGTTATGGGGGTTGATTCTATCCCCTCCGATCCCCTGCTTAGTTCCCTGAACAGAGTCTATTTACTTTGACTACAAGTAATGCAGTGGGGTAAATGTCACCCAATGTGAAGAGCCTATTCATACTATGGGCTTAAGTTTGTGTCTGTTTAATTAATAGAAAATTTTCCACTGAGTTTAATAGTGCAGGATTAGGCCCCATATTTGCTAGTAGTTGCACGGATTTCCTTCATATGAAGTTGACTGAAATCAGAGCTGATATTGTTCTTTAAGATATTCCGCTTTTAAAAACTATTCCAAAGCAACAGACGTTCTCCAAATGAAAAGGTGCTGCATAATTACTAGGATCACTAGGCCCAGGGTAGGGTCCACAACTGCACAATTATACAGGGTACTAAAAAAGAATATTTATGTATATACAGGGAGGGAACTTTCCACTTTGGAGAGAAAAATGTTATAGTGCTGCTTAGACATCCTTACATGATGATAAACTGTTGTGGAGAAGTTATAATTTTTTAGGGCTAAATATCTGCTCATGTTCATTTGCTCCAAGTAATGGCCGCACTTGTGAAGGTTCACAGAAGGACAGTCCCTCAAGCAATGATTAATTACAAAATAAATGGAAACCTATTGCATTTATAGACTAATAAGCTAAAAGCTGAGAATAGCAGGACAGGGCCCAGACACAGTATATGACTGCAATAAATCTTGACAGATTTAGGGTTTTACCTGTGAATGACACAGATGAAGAATTCTCACAAAAAATAAAATACAAATGAATTAACTGGCTAATACTACTGGGATATTTGTTTCCTGATTCTTTTCTGCTGTGACAGTCACAGCACCCTTGTTTTATCATCCTGCCAGAAACACATCAGCTTAGAAACATAGTACTGGTTGTGATATGTGAGACACTACAATATTTTCATGTATTCAGATATGGAAGTAACTAGAGGTGCTTGAAATTTTTTCAGCAAAAGAAATTTTTTGTTGAAAAAGTGGCCTATTAAAAAAAAATCAAACTTCTTTGCTCTCCCCCAAACACCTCTCCTTGAATTTTCAGATTTTCCTCCCTGCGTCCCCCAAAACTTCCTTTTTTTCCAGTGGAAAAAAGGAAAAACTGAAAATTTCAATTTCCAGAAACTTTGCTATAATTTCCAACCCCACTCCATCCCCCAAAACAAAATATTTTTGAAAACTTTCAAACAAACTGAAGTGGATATGGAGTTGCTATGTAATAATCTAAGAATACTGATCTATAATAATTTTATGAATACTGTGTGTGACCTGGCCAGTGAGGCAAATTAACTGTATAACTATATGGGCTTCTTAAACTTTCCTATATGAATATATTAACCTAGGTTAATAGGGGGTGGTTGGAAAATCAAGCAGGAAAGAAACACAATGGATCTAGACATATAACTTCCCAACAAACACTTTGGGGGCCTATCAGACAATAGCATACTTCCAGGCTCCAGCCAGTGCTAGGAACTAAGAGATCAATCAAAGGGCAATAAACAATTTAAAAATTACCTGTTTCCTTAGAAGGGAGGTGATCAAAGAACTGGCCAAGATGTTTTCAGCATAATTTGCCCATTTGTCAAAGTTTACATGTTTTTCAGTCTTTCGACAAAGTTCCCCCCAAAACCAGGCACGATCCTGACAGGGACCTGCCTGCCAGGTTTTAAAAACTGCCTGGTTTCCTGTCAGCCCTCCATGCAGACTGCCTTGAAGTCAGGGGCAATTTTTTGTTGGTTTGTCTTAACACTGTTTCTCTCTGCTAGCTAAGTTTCTATGGACAAATAAATCATACTTGTTTTTGATGAAGCTGTCCTGAGTCACTGCCTTTCATACTAGTCACAAACTTCCAGAGAGGATTTTATAGTTGGACCCAAACATAGCTGTGCCATTTGATTAAATACAGTTCGTGAAACAGGGGGACTTGTAGCTTGTGATCCAGTCTAAAGTGAGGTGAGCTATGGGTTCTAGTCTGGGAGAAATGCAGGTCGAGGCCTGTCACTTGGAAGGAGCCACGGACAGATGGGGGAGAGATCATGGTGCAATTCAAACCGGAATCAGAACACAAACATTTTTTGGGGGGAAATTATACATGGATTTTTTAGTTTTTCAACCAGCCCTTTAAATCACTCATTTCTAACACTACAGTATGTGGCAATTATTGGTACATATTGACTTTTCAAGTCTGTGATTTCTAAGCAAAAAGGGTTTTTTAAATCAGTCCATTAGCAATCTCAACGTTCTATAAAGATGCACGAAAATTTCCATAGCTTGAAATTATCTGATTAAAATTATATTTACATTTTGTCTCCGTAGGTGGTTTGGATATGTTTTACACAGTTTGGGGCATGCTTTTTAGCAGTGCTGAGCAACCACAACTCCAGCGAAGCCAATGTGAGTACTCAGTACTTCTGAAAATCAGCACCTGAGATGCTTTTACTGTTGTCCCTTACAAAGTAAATACCAAGGTATTTTAAAGTAAATATCCACAAACAATATGGGCCAAATTATACAAATCCATTCACTTTGGGATGTAAGTCAGGGCAGAATTTGGCCCTGTGCCTTATGATAGTATTGCTAGTGTTTTTGGCTGCAAGAGTGGATTATTATTTTTTATAAACTTAGAAAGGAGCATGGAGTCCCTACAGGATTCCTTTTTGTTACATTAGCATCATCTACATTTCTTTATAGCAAAGTCCTGGGTCTGCTCCCACTGACATCGTTAGCTAATCCTCCACTGACTTCAATGGGAGCAGAACTGAGCCCTATTTTAGAACTAGCTGCAGCTAGCAACAAGTAAAAGCAGTTATCTTACTTCATCTTTTTATGCCAGGCAGTACCTGCATTGTTTTGCATTTGTTCTCCATCAGCATTTTCCATTGAAGTTTGTTTTCCACTTGAAGGTCCCCATTGGCTTGAAGTTCACAAGTACCTGATTTCAATTCTATGTCAATACTATATTTTAACTCTTTTTCTGCCATGATGGACAACTTGTTTTCTCCTGGTATTTCCTTCAGCTGAGGCAGTTCATGCCTGAATTCAATTTCCACTGTGACCTTTGGCTGGCACTCTGTTCTCACTTTCAGATGGGCAGACTTGCCATCTGTTTTGAGGGTACAGAGAAGTTCTGCTTGGCAGCCATCCCTCTGAATAGATCCAATGAGCTGCGACTGAACCGGGATATTGAGATCCTATCAAGAGACAAATATCCTTTTGGATTATAAATCCACTTTGAGACTCGGATTTCCTTTTTCCCCATCAACTCATGGGCCATGAGATGGTCACATTAAAAAATTCAGAGACAAAGGCTGAAGTCTTTATAAAGCCATTTACTCAGGCAAAACTGCCACTGCGGCCATTGAAGTGGGAGTTTTGTCTGAGTAAAGGCTGAAAAAGGACTTTGGGGTTTGGCCCCTAGAATTTACAACTTCTTTACAGATAGTATAAAGTCTTTAAATTACAAAAATTCAAACCTCCTAGTTCCTCAGTCTAGGAAAGTTTATTGACCATCCCTTGTTTAATTCAGACCAGAACCATTTGGAATTTTGAGAATACACTAACCTGCATAAAAACAGGTAACAAGTTTTTGCAAGTGGGATTCTATGCAACCTGATGGAAAAATGGGAAAATAATTTTGCAAAACCAATTGAAATTCCAAAGCTACTTCTGCATGGTTTTTGTGGTTCAAAACTGACTATTTTTTTCAAAAGCTTTCAGGAAAAATATTTTAAAATTTTAATATTTTGAATTTTAGTTCTTCCTCTTTCTGTCACTGAAGGCAACACTGTGAATGGTAGCAATTTTCTGCCTTTTTTCCTTTTGACACCGCATAGCCTTTTTAAAAGAAGTTCATGTTGGAAAAATTAATGGCAAAAAAAATGAATAATTGGAAACAACCCTCAAAAAGCCCCGGGAATCAGTCTTTCTAATACATTCAGTGGGGATACAAGGGAAAAAACAAAAATTTCAAAATTTCCGGTTTCAATTAAAATAAAACTGAACTCTTTTGAAAGAACCAAAACTTTTGACAACCTCTAATGGAGCATGGCATTCAAACCTTGCCATGGTGACAACGGGCAAAAATTTTCATCTAGTTCTGTTCTGTAGGGGGCATCTGTCAACATCAGAGATCTGTGCAGTTTCCAGTGCCTCAATACAGTGCTGTAGTTGAAGACTGAGCTCTGCTTGCAAAGCAATACAGAGGGGCTTGAGGAACCCACCCATAGTGTACTCTAGCTAAATCCCCATTAGTCCTTACTTTATTGATCCAGAATCTCTTGTAAAAGCCACCCAGTCTACCTGCAGAAGCTGACATTCCGTTTCTGTCTCCAATGTCCATTCAGTTTTATTCTGGGTCTGTAGATCTCCTCTAGCCTTGAGCTTGCATTCACCAGCCTGTAGCAACAAAATGCCTTCAACAGTGGATCCTTTAGCTGCAGAAAGTAGGATGGAGTTTTCGGCAGGCAGCCCTATGTCACTGAGCTGGGGGACTGAGTGCCTCAACATTCCTTGGAAAGCATGTTTGTGTCCGCAGGAGCTATCTATTTGCACATCAGCTGTTTTGCCATCACACTGGAGGTTTATTGTTAAGCTAATATTGCAGGTGTTCACAATGAACGAGCCCCAAGTGACTAGAGTCTGAGGTAATCCCACCTTCTGTGATAGAAGAGAAAAGTTGTGTCAAAAAAATAAGCCACATATTCTTGTAGAAGCAACTGTCCTATTAATCTGATTCTAATTGATTACAAGGCATTTCTCCTTCCTGGTCCAACAAGCCCGGGGATGGGGACCATTTAAGGCAGCCTGTTCCACAGAGGAATCAGAAATGGCCTCAGGAATAAACAATACAATGAGAAAAACTCTTTAATAAATACTGGAGAGGAAAAGTAAATTTCCAAAATCCTAATCCTAGACAGAAAGGATATGGCTTTATTAGAGTCTGTCACGGAGTCCCCGGGTGATGATCTGGAACTGCTCCTCACAAAGCCAGTCAGGACTTTGGGGAGCCTCCTCTCCCTTGGAGCAGACTGACTTCAGGGCAAGAAGCTCACACAGCTTCACCTTCCTGGGTCTGACCTTGGAGCATTCAGCATATTCCCCTCCGTGCACTTCCCACAGCGAGTCCACCCAGGTGGGCTCCTGGGGAAGCCAAAGGCTCTTGCCCGCACCCCCACTTCGCAGTCAGACGTGACTCTTAGCCAGCCAGTAAAACAGAGGTTTATTCGATGACAGGAACATGGTCTAAAACAGAGGTTGTAGGTACAGAAAACAGGATCCCTCAGCCGGCTCCATTCTGGGGCCCAGCGAGCCAGACAACCCTGTCTGCACTCACCCCCCATCCCCAGCCAGCTCCAAATTGAAACCCCCTCCCGCCCCTCCTTTCTGGCCTTTGTCTCTTTCCCGGGCCAGGAGGTCACCTGATCTCTTTGTTCACTTTTAGCTATTCCCTTGCAGGGGGAAAGGGCCCCAGCCATTTGTTGCCAGGATACAGAGTGTCAGCCATTTATGCACACTGGAGATTTAAGAAATGCATAGGGGAAACTGAGGTACCCACACAGTATTCAGAGGAAACATTAAGAACAGTCCCACTTCGTCACAGAGTCTAGGAGGAAGGAGTTCTTTTAATTACAAAGTTGGGATTAAACATTATTTTATGGCAATGACAGTAACATCTGTCACTGTATTACTCCAAGCTCTCAACTTTAAAACATCTGCCTCTGCAAACACTAACTTGCTGCTATTACAGGACACATTTGATAACCAACCTGTCTCCCCCACCTCCAGGGCAAGATTCTGCCACCCTTCCATTGAGTAGCTTCTGACTCCAGGAGTAAGAGTGGCAGAAGGTGTTAAATATGGAGGTAGTTCTCTGTGCCCACTCAGAACTTGAAACGTAAAGGTTAAAACACGTTATAGAAAAGCAAATTGGATAATTACCTGAAGGGTGACACACGTATTCATCAGAGTAACTGTCCATTCTATATCTGTTTCATTGCCTGCTGGTCTCACTTCTCCATCTGCTTTGAAAGTGCACTGTCCAAGGACAATATCCAGCAGGCCCTTATACTTATCTCCTCTTACCGCTGACATCTTCAGTTGGTTCTCTTTGGCTATGCCCAGAGACTGAAGCTGAGGCAAGGAATGCTTGAAGCCAATCTCTACACTGTGCTGGAGACCACAGGTGGCATGGAGGTGCAAGCGGACGAAGGCATCACCGGAAGAAACATGTCCAATGAAGTTGGCCGTAGAGTTGCTGGTGACCACTGACCCATTAAGTGAAACTCTTGCTGGAGTCTAAAATAGAGAAGAACTGTATTGCCAATTTTGTTGCCATGTTACACTGCATGTTGTTTTAAAACGGCTCCTTGGAGAAACAGGGCCCGATTCTGCACCACAGTGCACATCATATAGTCATTTATATTTGTTCTAACAGGATGTAAAATGCTAGCTAGCATCAGTGTGAGTGAAGAATTCTCATCTGGTAGCATTTCATACCCACTTTGCACAGATATAAATGATTACACAAGTAGAGAATCTGGCCCAGAGTCTTTATACTGAGTTTTCCCCTCACTTTCTTCATAATACTAATAAAATCAGACTGGAGTTAGCTCTAGCAATTTGGGGAGCTTGATATGGCTAGCTGCAACCAATAGGCTGAATTCTGACCTCACACAGGGTCAGTTTCCTATTGACTTCAATGAGAATTTGCCCAGTGTTAGTGGGGATTAGATGCACATAAATTAGGTTAGAATTAAACTATATTTGTCTGTTTGCTAGTGGCTAACAGAGGCTCCCACTGATGGTCATAGGGCACCTCTCCCTTTCTGATGCCAACTTTAATATCCTGTACGAATGCTTGCTGTAAGCCTATTTTTAATTAAATGTTCAGAAAATGTTAGAATATAAGGAATGTCTTTCCAAAACTGTTCAAATTTTGCAGGTGTCTTCCCAAGCAAACTAACAAATAGGAAAAAAAAATAGAGTTTGTACAAGAAAATTCAAACACTGTGAATTGCACTGGCAACACAGCTATATCAGGATCGGAACAACATCAACTCTGTTCATCTTGGCTAATGTGTTCAGATGAAAAACTTTGGGCATATTTGGTTTCTGTCTCTTTGAACTTGCTGCCAACATTGAAATAACTGGTCTAAACTAATAACTGCTATATCGTAAAACAACAAATACATGATTTGTCAAACCCCAGCCCAGTTACAGTATGTCATCATGACCATTCAAAGATTCAGTAACTAAAAGGTCTCTTTCAGTTTTGCTTTTTTTTAAAAAAATAGTCCTATTTCCGCAACCCTTGAATTTATGTAGCCTAAAAAACGTACATGCTGATTTGGAGGGAGAACCATAAACAGACCCCTCTATGGTTCTTTGGCTTTAACATTTAATTGCTAACCATCCCTAAGTGACCAAATGTAAAACTTCATTTTCAGAGCGATCACATTAGGGGTGTGGATGTGTGGGGAATGGAGGTAGCTAATAGGTGAAAAGGCCAGGCAGGACACAAAATAAAAATAAATCTTTGCTAATGGATATTGCTTACTGGCATGATCATACGACTATACACCTCTGTTGCAACCACGTGTTGTGTCATGAACTCAGACAGTAACTTGTGTTCTGATGGCTCCACGGTGCATGTAAAGGCCATGTACTGTCATTTTGCAAATTTTCATTGCTGTTGAGAAAGACAACAGAATGAAAGGACTGAATGCCTTTGTGTGACTGTGACCCGTGCTGGAACATCAGGCATTCTTTCAGCACACTCATTAGCATCTGATCAGTTTCAGTGTTGTATAGATCCTCAGACACACTCCCTCTCTCACACCCTAATCCCTTTCCTAGTACACCAAAAGCTTCTCTCTGCTCCGTTTTGTGAGATCACTGTAGCCACCACACTATTACCAGGGAGTGATAATGTCCATGTGTTGATAAACCAACTAAGTGGTAGTGTCAATGAAAGAGAACCTTGCTTTGAATCTCCTGCCCTGCTCAGAATGGCAGAGGTTTCTTATCTGAACACCACTGCTGGAAATCCTATTACAGCACTTCACACATGCACATTTGGCTTTCTTGAGCTATTACAGTCTCTTTCTAGGATTCTATGCATCCGAAGAAGTAGGATGTAGCCCACGAAAGCTTATGCTCAAATAAATTTGTTAGTCTCTAAGGTGCCACAAGTACTCCTGTTCTTTCTAGGATAGCTCTCCTTCTGTCATGTGCCTTCTCTGTGGGATGGGAAGAGGATGAAGAGCAGTGTTAGAGAACACTGAAGGGCAGTTCACACTACAATCGATTTCATTAGGTTCTTTGCTTTTTTTCATAAATGTTCATGGCATAAAAAGGGATGAACAGAGAATTTGGGGTAATCCAAACAATGCGATGAGTCCTCTTACAGGAGGCTTAAAACGTTCTCTTTTATCATTGGTCCAAGGGCCACTGCTGGGGGGAAAAATTACTGATTCTGATCCAGCTCAGAATAGAAGTTGTGAAAGATAAAAAGGGTAACAAACTGATATGTTTTTAAGGTTTATAATCTTGTGTTTTGACAAAGACACAGACATTTTATTGGACCAATACAATCAGTAAGTTCACCAATTTGTATTTTCTCTGAGGCAGACATTCTCTTTCGCTCCCCCCACTTTTGCTCCTAGGTCCAACTTATTCCAGGTTGGTTGCTCAATAACAGAAGAGCTTTGCTCATGTTGAAATAGTTTTTATTCCTTTCCACTTCTAGTTTACAGAGACGGTTGGTTTTTTGGACGTCACCCAGTAACATCAATGAGACTCTTGCTTTTGTGTGATCCCTATGTTTCATGATGCCACTGGACTTTTTTCCAGGCACAACCACTTGCACTGAGTTTTTATTTTAAATCATGCAACTTGTCTGTTGAATGATGCTCAGATATCACCTTTGAAACTGCACCTGTCTGGTCTGTAAACCCCTTGCCCTTGCTATGGGCTTTAAAGAAGGTGTGCACGGCTGTACCAAGGATGCAAAAGTATACCACTGGAATATAAATTGTGTTGATGCTTCTAACTCAGAATAAATTTCCCATCCAGCTCTGGCAAGACTGAACATTGACATGTGCATGTCCAGTTTTTGTTTAACAAGTGCTTTGCCCTGCATGTCCCTGGTGCTATTAAAGCAGTGAAGATACTTGAAAGTGTGTACAAAACCTCCTGTTAACTCAGACCCATTTCTGCACCTACAACAACCTCCAATACTTACCCTATGGGAACTAGGCCTTAAAACAGTATATTGTTGGTGGCAGAGTTCTGAGAACAAAACTTGTACCTCATATAAACGGCTGGCAACCTCTCCATTGCAATGACCAGAAAGCTGATTAGTGGTAGATTCTCCATTGCAATTGACCTGCAGGCATATCAGCATAACATATTAATAAAAAATAAGAGTAAATCAGACTAAATACTGAGCAGATAGTTAAATGAGTAAGTGAAGAGATTGCTTTTTAGGAGAAAGAATAGGGAGACATAAAAATACCAGCCTAAGTTGAGAACGATAGATCTGGCTCAAATAGATAAGTAGCAGGTCAGCTCTGAGGCTAAAGCTTGTCTTTAAACTGACCCCATTGGGCTACAACATTTACAGGAGAGAGGAGAATGTTCTCAAACAGCAGGCAAAGTTTATTTACTGAACATAGAGTGAGATCCATTCTTTAAAAAAAAAAAAAAAATCTATTGACCACACTGTGAATTTGACTTTGCCATGGTATTGCGGTATTTCCTATGTTTAAAATGAAAATGACATAGTAAATGTAATTATCACCAGAATAAATATTAATGTGTTTAATGCCACCTGCTGTACATTTTCAAGTGATATCGATTGTAAGCTCTATGGGGCAGGAACTGTGTCTGCACAGTGCCTAGCATCTTCTGGCCATTACTGCAAATCTCAATAATGAACAGTAATAACAGCTGGACCCACAAAAACCAAGCCTGCCTCATCTGTAAATCACATATTAGAACATGAGTTACTAGGCACCTGGTTACCTGATAATGATGTAAATGTGCTAATGAGTCTGCATTTTGCATTTTGGTGGATTCAACCATTGTGTCTTGCTTTGAAAAATTAGTCCCATATGTCTTGCAGTGCTTAAAAGAACAATGGGATTTTGAATGATGTTCAGTCTTTTCATGCTGGTCTTGTTTGGGAAAAAGGTCTCCCCCTTTTGACCCACTAGCTCTCTTCTTTACAAGATTTAAACCTGAGAAACAGAGCATGAAGGGCAGTGAGATATATCACATATACCCCAGGCAAGGATTTTCCTGCTAACCTGTACCACTGGTGGGACAACATTAAGCAGTCCTCCCAGGTCATGGTGGAATGAAAGGGCAATTTCCACAGTACTGCTGGTGCTTTTCTTCTCCACTCCCACCTTGAAGTGTTTCTTCTCCATCCTGGTTGTTACCCCGGCAGCTATCCTCTTGCTGAAGTTCTAACCAGAAGAGAAACCAAATTGTGAGAAAAACCAAACAGCAACAAAATAGTAGCAGCTGGCAAACATGGAGAAGTTATTTCCATAGGCTCTGAAGACAATAGCCTCTGCAATGAGAGCACCGTTCAGAATCATAATCAAAGGGACACTGCACAGGCTTGCTCAGCCTGGCTTTGTCTCCAAAATGGAATCTTCATGTAAGGCTAAATCCTGCAAGGTGCAACTCCCTCAGCTCCTTTGGATCCCAATGTGAGTGGAGAGCACTCAGTACCGCGAAGAACCAGATCCCGACCGCTTGGCCGATTACAACAACGATAGTACCAGTAAGGGACTGAAAGAGCAATTGCACAGAGTCCTCTGGAGCAGGGGACTTCATGAATTTTACTAGTGTTCCTTCCCATAGTATCCGAGTTCATCTCTGACAAGAATGATCTTAGCCTGGCAACACATCTGAGTGGTAGGGAAAGTACTTTGCACCTCAGTTTCTCCATTTGTATAACAGGGGTTGAAGAGGTTGTGCTTTGCTCGCACAGAAAGTCTATGGCAATGGATTGTGATTAACCACAACACCGGAGTAGGAAATAACACAGGAGAAAAGGGAAAGCCCATGTTGATCAACATCTTTGAAGGAAAGGGCCGTGAAGTTTAGCTCTTTAGAACAGATGTGAAAGGGAAATTGTCAAGGTTGGTTACAGCAGTGTTAGATCCATCAGTAGTGCTTTGGTTTGTGGGCACTCTCCTGACAGCAGCCTGTGTGCTGCACCATCCCTGTAGGCTCTGTCTACCGGCTTCATTTTTCTGAACTAATCACTCTTCTTACCCGGGCATAAGCTTTTGTGGGTAAAAAAGAAACAAACCTCACTTCTTCAGATGCATGGAGTGAAAATTACAGATGCAGGCATTATATAATGACACATGAAGAGAAGGGAATTACCTCTTGTGAGGAATTACCTCACAAGAACCAGTGTTGACAGGGCCAATAAGATCAGGATGGAGGTAGTCCACTCCCAATAATAGATGAGGAGGTGTCAATTCCAGGAGAGGCAAAGCTGCTTTTGTAATGAGCCAGCCATTCCCAGTCCCTGTTCAACCCCAAATTAATGGTGTTAAATTTGCAAATGAATTTTAATTCTGTTGTTTCTCTTTGAAGTTTGTTTCTGAAGTTTTTTTTGTTCAAGTATAGCCACTTTTAAATCTGTTACAGAATGTCCAGCGAGATTGAAGTGTTCGCCTACTGGCTTTTGTATGTTACCATTCCTGATGTCCGATTTGTGTCCATTTATTCTTTTACGTAGGGACTGTCCGGTTTGGCCAACGTACGTGGCGGAGGGGCATTGCTGGCACATGATGGCATATATAACATTAGTAGACATGCAGGTGAATGAGCCCTTGATGGAGTGGCTAATGTGGTTGGGTCCTCTGATGGTGTCACTAGAGTAGACATGGGGACAGAGTAGGCAACGAGGTTTGCTGCAGGGATTGGTTCCTGGGTTAGTGTTTCTGTGGTGTGGTGTGAAGTTGCTGGTGTGTATTTGCTTCAGGTTGGGGGGCTGTCTGTAAGCGAGGACTGGCCTGCCTCCCAAGGTCTGAGAGAGTAAGGGACAGTTTTCCAGGATAGGTTGTAGATTGTTGATAATGTGCTGGAGAGGTTTTAGCTGGGGGCTGTACGTGATGGCCAGTGGTGTTCTGTTATTTTCCTTGTTGGGCCTGTCCTATAGTAGGTGACTTCTGGGTACCCGTCTCGCTCTGTCAATCTGTTTCCTCACTTCCCCAGGTGGGTATTGTAGTTTTAAGAATGCTTGATAAAGATCTTGAGGGATTGGAGCAAATTCGGTTGTATCTTGTGAGGTAACTCCCTTCTCTTCATGTGTCATTATATAATGCCTGCATCTGTAATTTTCACTCCGTGCATCTGAAGAAGTGAGGGTTTTTGTTTTTTTTTTTACCCACAAAAGCTTATGCCCGGGTAAGAAGAGTGATTAGTTCAGTTTCAGGCAAAACCATGTGAAACAATTGTAGATTGTTCCTGTGGACTGTTAATCAAATGCTGTGTTTCACTCCAGAGGTAGCTGCATTTAGTGGTGGCAGAGTACAGCCCTACACATGTGTGTGCTGAATTGCTTTCTAAAGAAGTGGGTTTTTTACCCATGAAAGCTTATGCCCAAATAAATCTGTTAGTCTTTAAGGTGCCACCAGACTCCTTGTTGTTTTTGTGGATACAGACTAACACAGCTACCCCCCAATACTTGTCTTCTTACCTGGTAATAGCAGACACCTTCTACAGTAAAAGGGATCCCGTGTTTTTTTAGCTTTGTGATGTTGTGCTTCAAACTTGCAGATAGTTGGGACTTAGGAGATTCTAAGGACAGTCTCTCAACTCCAAATGCAGCTGCAATCCTTTCGCTGCCACTCTGTAAGGCTATAGTAACAGTGTGGTTGGCAATGACATGGTCGTACATGGCAGTGATAGTGCCAGCTATAGGAAATCCTATTGACAGATAGAGCCAAATCAGAACAAATGATGCACAATGCTGCAAAGAAGCATTCAAGGAATTTTCAGTACCATTGAGTGGCAATTATCTATAAAATTTTATAAACAGAGAAATTGATAGTTTCTATCACTTTTCATAATAATAGCCTAGCTTTTTCTAACATTACTATAGATCAGTGAGTTGCAGCTTCTACTATGTATTCACAATATGGACTGATAGGAATGCAACCCCCTATAGTGTTACAGGATTAACAAGGGTAAATTTAAAGATATTACTTGGATTTGGAATGTATTTTTTAAAACCAAGGGATCAGCTTTCCTAAATAAAGGGATGAATGATTCTTAACCAGGGGCGGCTCCAGGCACCAGCGCACCAAGTGCGTGCCTGGGGCGGCAAGCCACAGGGGGCGGCCTGCCAGTCGCCATGAGGGCAGCAGTCAGGCTGCCTTTGGTGGCATGCCTGAGGGAGGTCCGCCGGTCCCACGGCTTCAGCGGTGGGTACGCTGAAGGCACGGGACCAGGGGATCTCCTGCAGGCATGCTGCCGAAGGCTGCCTCACTGCCGGGCTTGGGGCGGCAAAATACATAGAGCCACCCCTGTTTTTAACTCTCCTGTTCTGTATAGTCTTTGAGAATCTATACCTGGGGCCTTGCTGGGACATTCCAAAGAATTCTGCATGATAGGAGTGTGTAGTTCCACCATACTGCATTTAGAAAGTTTCAAAAAACAAAAACAAAACAACCAAACCAGACTATTCAAGAGCAGAGGGCTAGGTGCAGTCAGCCGGCAGGGAGCTATCAAAACCTACATACCAGAAAAGGCTAAAACATTTGTTTTTACTCAGCAAATGGATGCTTAGAATATCTTATTCCACAAGGTGGTTCATTCAAAGACAATTGGAGTTTTACAAGAAATTATTCTAACTTGTCCTAAGGGAAAACATGTACAAAAATGATGGACATGCATTAAGCAGGGATATACATAAGCGTTTAAATGACTTTAATAGGTCTTGCATCCACTCTGTTGCATTTTCTTAAGAATATAAATAAGAATGTTGCTGAAGTTAAGGAGATGGGGCAAATTTGGCCCTGGAGTAAGCAAGTGCAACCCCACTGACTCCAGATTGTTTGGGTTTGCACCCACTTACACTGAGGTTAAATTCACCTTTACCATGTTTTGTTACACACCAATTTGATTGAAGCGTAGTTTTTTCATACCTGCATTTTTTAAAGAGCTGATGTTATGTATGAGAGTCCCAGTGATTCCTCTCTGTTCCTGATTCATGACATTGGAAACATCTACATAGAGAGCTTGCTCATCCACCTGGAAGCTGGCTAGACCCCTTTTGATCCCTTTATTGAGCTCCAGGTGTCCTTTTAACTTTGCTTCCATTGGGATTGCCTGGCTGCCGTTCTGAGTCAATGTGAAAGTGATATTGTGCAGGCTGATATTCCCAAATACATTTCTGTTCCTGAGATGCAGCCCATACAGTGCCTTGTTGATCATCACACTAATGTTACCTGTAAGGAACAGAAACAATAATTGCACAGAGCCCTTTAGATTGGGAAATTGGCATGAGAGGAGAAAAAATAATTAGATTTGACAAACATGAACAGTAACCCTTTAATTTAATATAGACAGGAATTAAATGCATTTCCATTAGCTGTAATAAATTATTTAGCTCATTCCAGTTAGGGAATCTGCTTACTGAAAGAGAGAGACAGCAATTAGTCAGCTAGTGGAAATACCTTTTGATGAGAGCACATTATCTTATAATAGTATTTCTGAGGCAATTGCTATTTGCCATAGGTTTCTTCTTAAAAAGTTGCTTGATATTTAAGAGCCAAACTGTGCTTTTCAAGGCCTGGGATTGAGTAAAATGCATCATCCAGGGAAACTTGGTGAGGGATTCTGACACAGGAAGCACACAGTGCCCCAGAGGCACATTGTACTACGCCAGTGCATGGTGTGGGATGAGACAGCCCCCATGTGTACAATCCCTCCCAGAGCTCCGCAGCACTCCTGTCAGCTACTCCTCCATTGCACTCCACAGACCCAGCCCAGAAGGGGATGGAGCTATGGGCCAGCCCCCGCCCTTCCCACACACACACTGTATTTTCTGTAGAGATGGTTGGGAAATGTTATTGCTCCCAATGAACAATGGCAATGAAGAAAAACTTGTTCATTTTCCCCAAATTTTCTTCAAAATGTTTTGGGTTTTTGTCAAAAAATGAAACCTTGAAAACCCAAAAATTTCATTTTAAGCCTGAAAGAGTTTAAAATGATTTCCAATGAAAACATGTACATTTTCAGTCAAAATAGAAACCTTTTAATGAATTTTGTTTATTGCCAATTTCCATTAAAAAAACCCCAATTTTTGATCACCCAGTGGACAGCTGTTCACATCACAAGACACCATCACCATAAATACTAAATTTATACTTTCTGTTTTAAGCTGCTAGTAGGTTTTAAATGCGCTAAGACACCACAGTGGGGGATGTCTTATACTTGAATAATAATAAATCTCCTTTGGTAGCTGCATTCTTAACTATCCGCTTACAGCAAAGCACATAGTGAGGAAGCACCTTCATGAATGTTGTTCTTGCGCTTCAGAGATCCATTCAGAGAAAAGAGCTGTGGTATGACCTTCAAACCTCCAATGTTGTGTTGGACTTTCCCATTCAGGGACAGGACAAGACCAACTTTCTGCTCCATAGCTCCCACAAAATCTAGATGAAGCCTGTTCTCATTTCGCTTCAGCTCAGAAGATAATAGAAGTCTAAGAGGGAACAGAACAAACACAAGTTGCTCGCGCACCATTATCAATAAAGATTTGTTATCAGTGTTCAATATTTAACGTCACTCTACCTCTGTTAATGTAGGGCAAAACTGACCCTCCATTTTGCACAATGGCTGTTTAGTGTATATTCTGCGCTTATGCTAGACAAGAGTAGAACATGGAAAAAAAATCCACGAAACAGGTCAGAGAACAATTTTTCCTTCACTTAGATTTTGGTGACCATAAACAAACCAGACATAAGCAAGCTTCCTTCTTATTATTTTCATTTGCTTAGAGCAGATTTCACTGCTTCTCACTAGAAAAAAGAATTCCAAAGGTTACCCTCAACAAGTCAAATTTTAAACAAGATTCAAGGCTGCTCCTATTTATTTACACTCACATCTGTGCGGGCAACAGAGCCTGTTTGGCATCCCGCTATTGGCTGATTGCTCACCACACCCCTCCCCAATGCTCAAGACACTCTTTGTTTATGCAAAAATGAACACACAAGCTGAAATTGTGACCCAATGTACTCGAAGAACTTTTAAAATCTACTGTGGAATACACTTTAAAATCTTGTAAAACTAGCTAATTTTACCAACATGGTCTAGTGGATAAAGAGGAAAAGGACTTGCAGTGTCTGATTGAGAGAGCACGGGCACATTCACATCCAGCATTGGAGCTCCCATAAGAACATATACTCGAAGTAGTCATTTCACATTTTTCTCCCCCGCCCCAATGAAATTTTGCACAAAATACTTGGATTTTTGTAAAAATGTAAAGCCTCTTTCAGTGGATAATTTTACATTTGAGAAGTTTGAAAAAAAACTGCTGGAGGAGTGAGAGGTGGTGCTGGTGCCAGTGCCCTCTAAAACAGTGTTCCTCAACCTTTTTTGATAGCAGGGACTGTCTTGCTGCCTTCGTAAACTGTGTCAGGGAGATCTCAGCGACCGGCGCCGGTCCACAGACCAGCTGTTGAGAAACACTGCTCTAAAAGAGACATGGTCTAATGCAGAGGTGGACAACCTGTTGCTCCGGAGCCACATGCGGCTCTTCAGAAGTTAACATGCGGCTCCTTGTATAGGCACCGACTCCGGGGCTGGAGCTACAGGTGCTAACTTTCCAATGTGCTGGAGGTGCTCACTGCTCAACCCCTGGCTCTGCCACAGGCCCTGCCTCCACTCCACCCCTTCCCACCCCTGAGCCTGCCCTCACTCCTCCCTCTCCTCCGCAGAGCCTCCTGCATGCTACGAACCAGCTGATCGCAAGGTGCGGGGAGGGAAGGGGAGGCACTGATCGTAGGGGCTGCCGGTGGGCGGGAGGCGCTGGGAGCCGGGGGGTGGAGCTGATGGGGGGTTGCTGATGTATAACTGTGGCTCTTTGGCAATGTACGTTGGTAAATTCTGGCTCCTTCTCAGATGCTGGTTGGCCACCCCTGGTCTAATAGATTAAATCTAGGGCTTGGAGTTAGACAAGCTAGAGTGCTAATTCCATATCTGCCCCCAAAGGTCCTTCACAGAACTTTTCAGATATTGGTTAATCATGATGGCTCTCACGATCCCCCTAGTGTAGCTGCTAAATATCAGTTCTGCTTCATCTGACAGAGGACAAAAAATGAGAAAAACAACTGATAACATGAAGAACTAATTTATTCACAGGGAATTTTTCCTGTTCTCTCCATTATCTATGAACAATGATCTAAGAAAGCAACCAGTAGAGAGAGGGTTACAAGATTGTTTTAGTGTTTCAAAAACTTAAAAAGCAAAATACTCAAGTAGTGAGGAGAGTGCATGGAACATTGCCTTCTCAATGGCTTTCTGCACATGTCAGAATGCAAACTGCCATGCTTAAAAGTAAGAGCTCAGATTTATCTTCAGAACTCCTTTTAAAGAAGGATACTACTACGCTGTTTTCTATACCTTGATGGAGATACTTTGCCCATTAGCTGCAGCTGTACAGACTCTGGTTCTGTCAAAATTGCCTGATGCAGGAGAGCGCTCACTCCAATAATCCTGCTGTTCTTTCTGGTCTCCTTGCTCATATCAACCTCCAGCAGCACCAGATCCTTTCCACTGGAATGAAGGTAAAGTGATCCATTGAGACTGTTCTCACCATAACTCTTAACAGCTGCATGAGCCTACACACAGGGGAAAAGGAGAACAAGACATCTGCTGCATTAGGAAACTCAGATGACACATGACAAAACAGTGTGGTGTCACATTCAGCAACCCTACTGCTGAGAGCAATGTACAGGACAAGGGTCTCAGAAATCCCTGGTTAAAATCTGACAAACAGTACTAACAGAAAGGCTGGAGTGATTTCCCTGTCTCTAATGAAGTCATCCTCTCTGGACACTGCTAAATCATTATCCGTGAAGCTCAGAAAAAAATACTTCAGATCAACAATTGGTTTTGCCTTTGGCATTTACTGAATAGATATTTTCAATACAGTTTCCCACTGAAGGATAGTACAAGATCTTCATCAACACAACAATTTCAAGTTACACAAGCTGGACACTGGGCTAGACCACCAGTTCACTCAGGACATTTTTGAGGAACCAAATATAAATACCTCCAGTGAGGTGCTATCACTTATTCCTTGGTTATGTGAAAGCATTTTTGCTTAAATGGGGAAATGAATAGATTCCCTAACCACTCACTCCACTGTTTTAGTCATATAATCCTGGTATGAGGGATTTATTACAGGCTAGAGGGGAGCCCCAGATCAAAATATTGGTAGTATTTCATTGGCAACAGTGAATGTAAATGACAGAAGTTAGAAGGAAGAGACCTGTTGGATCACTTAGTCCATTCCCCTGTCAGAACAGATAAGGGTACTAGAGGAGGTAGGAGAGAATGATTTAATAAGAGACTACATATGATCTTAGCCATGTCAAAGCTTTACATACTTACGTGAACTTATTGTACATCTGCTTGCAATTAGAATGAAGCATTGTTTTTTTTAAAAGAAAAGTCCGCTTCCCCCGTGTTTTAGGGAGTTTGGCTTCATTATTGTATTTGTATGATATGATACTACCATATTTATTGCTTTAAGGAAAAACTTTTTCTGTGCAAGGCAGGAGGGCCTTTTGGCAAGATAAGCACATGCACTGCTTTGGAACTGCCATATGGCCCTACACTGACTAATCAGACCAGATGCAAGTGATTGGCCATATCTCACTCTGTTTGGAACATGTAATAGGAGGAGGAGAAAATACCATCCTGAATTGTGGTGATTAAAACTGGCTTTCCTGAGCAAACACCAGTGAGGGCCTCCCCTTTCCATTGTGTATCACTCCTCAAAGACCCTGTGCTGTAGCCAACCATGCCAAGCTAAGTTGCACCCAGATCCTTCCGCAGCCTGTTCACCAGGGCCGGCTCCAGGCACCAGCTTCTCAAGCAGGTGCTTGGGGCGGCCGCTCCGAAGAGGGGCGGCAGGTCCAGGTACTCGGCGGCAAATCGGCGGATGGTCCCTCACTCCACCTGGGAGTGAAGGACCTCCCGCCGAATTGCCGCCGCAGATCTCGATCGCGGCTTTTTTGTTTTGTTTTGTTTTGGCTGCTTGGGGCGGCCAAAACCCTGGAGCCGGCCCTGCTGTTCACACTGCTCTGTCAAGCAGCAGTAACTCCAGAGCAAACTGAAACATATCCCCCCTATGGAGCCTGAGCTCTCCCAGTTCCTGGTAGTATGGGAGAGGGAGACAAAGGCTAGAATTTGTGGCCTCAGCTCAGATGGTCAAAATACGGTTACTAAACTGCACAACCAATCTTAATACAGATTAAGTGGGGTGTGGGCTACTGATTCAAATGTCCTGGCTATGGAGTGATTGATACTGTACATTCTACAGCTGACTCCAGTGACTAAGTTACCACCACATGGGTTTTGTGTTTGGTTTGCTGAACTAATAATAAAACTGAAAATAGTCAACGAGGGAGAATGAAAAGAGATAAAGAGAAAACATACCCCAATTAAAATTTCAGTTAAAATTAGTTTGTACCTGAAAGCTTTGGGGGAATTTTGATTGATATGGATGAGTAAACCGGGAAGAAAATCCAAAGTGAGTATTTGATCCATTTAGTTGAGCAATGAACTGTTGGCACAAGAGAAGTTACACAGCTGAAATGAAGAATTATGGTGAAATTCCAGCATAATTTAACTTGAGTTTCATGATAATTTACTCCAAAGCTTTCTTAATTTTAGCCAAATCCTGTTCCCTGTGCATGTGTACGGATACACACACACACACACACACACACACACACTTTTCAATACTTATTTAGGGTTATGTCTACACTGGAGAGTTAAATCAAGCTTTTACTCTGAGATTCCCTTCCCTGTAATTCCCTTCCCATCCACATGAAAACCCTTCTCACTTAAGTTTGATGCGTTTACCCCCAGCCAGGTCAGCTAATATGGGTTTTAGGCTAGAGCTCGGATGCTGATTTCACTTGGACACAGTAAATTGGGTAAAGCTTGCAGAGTTGCTGCTCCCATCTGGGCTGGGTTAACCCAGGTGCTGATCACCTGAATATACTCTGCAGTGAAGACATTCACTTAGGGTGAGGAAACCTCCCAGCCCAGGTCAAGAGACTCGGGCTAGCAAGGCTTGCATTAACACTCTAAAAATGACTGTGTAGACAGCATTTTGAAGATGCGTCTCAGGCTTGAGCTCAGGCTCTGAAGAGCTTTGTGTGGCTCAAAAGCTTGTCTCTCTCGCCAACTGAAGTTGGTCCAATAAAAGACATTACCTCACGCACCTTGTCTCACTAATATCTGGGACCGGCATCTCTAGAACTACACTTTTCTTAACATGGGTCCATCTCCTAGTTCTGAGAAAAATATCCACCTTCCTGGCATTGATACTTTCAACTAGCAAATCTTTTCTGGGAGCATTTTATGTTTCGTGTGTTGCTAAACACTTGGAAGGTTCTGGAGTTTAAGCATCAGAGGTATTTTATTTGAGGATAAATTCCTCATAGCAAGTGACATTCTGTAAACTTTCCAAAGTTTGCGATCTCTGAAATAAAAACAAATTCCAACTGTGCACAGCAGTAAAGCCACAATCTAACCACAAAAACCTAGGTAGGTGCTCTGGGTTTCTCCCTCTCCACAACAAGACTCATCTGACTCCCCATGAACTGCATGGCCTTCTGAATGTTGTGCTCCCCTCCCTGAATGCTGTTCCCCAGGAATTTATTCTACAAAGTTAAACCAGGCCATATAAACTTTTCAGACAGTTAAATTCACTCCTATGGAAAGAGCCAATACAAGACCTTGAGGTCATGAGCAACACACTGTTTTTATGCTCACCCTTCACAGGAGTGAATTAATAAGCAGGTGCATCACAATAACTCCAGTTCATACAATGGAACAACAATAAATAGGAACCTGACCTGTGAAGAATCATTTCGGTTGATGGTGGCTTTTATATTCACACCATAGTCAAAGACTTCCAGTTTGGTTTGTGCAGAAAAGAGTTCTCCATTCAGGGCCAGTGCTTGTGGAAACTTGAGCTGTTCAAGTAAAACACAATTTGTGCATAATGACTATTTTTATACAAGTTAACGTTCATCATTTTCTATCCATACGTTTACTGCAAAGTAAGTGTGTGTGTGTGTGTGTGTGTGTGTAGATAAAACTTTTACTCAATACATACAATGACCCCTTCCCTGGTTGACAAAAACCTCCTAATTATTACAATTAAAAAAAACAAATGATCAGTATATTTTAGCTCCCCCCAGTCAGATTCTTAATTACTATTATTAATTATCTGTATTGTGGTAGCACCTAGGAGCCTCAGTCATGGGCCAGAATCCCATGGTGCTATATCCTGTGTAAACACAGAAAAAAATGAATATTAACTAGAACTCTCCAAACCAAAAGAATGTTAAAGAAAAACAATGGAATGTACATTGAGAGATTACTGAATAGCAGAAGGGAAGAGACACAAAGAAAGGGGAAACTGTATCTTGGTGGGGAGGAAATAATTGTTCTTAGTAAGTACGGAAGGTGTCAGTGTCAGTGCAAATACCTGGAACGAGTGAGTCATGTCCATGTGTAAGAGATGTCTGAAATGCGTCTCACTGGATTTGTTCTGGTACTTGCCCAGAAGCCTGACGGCATCTTTCTTATTGACTTTCAGAATAGCTTCGATCTCATGCTTTGCCTGTGTGTTGAGATTTGAGTTGTTAGAATTAGCAAATCAAGCAGAATATTAGCCCGACTTATTATGAGATGTGAGTGATATCCCGTTAGTAGGGAGCTGTTGCATTATGACTCTGAAGAAACTTGCTGAGCAGCATAAGAAAAGTAAACTAATTTTGGTAATGAAGTGAAATGACTTGCCCAAGGCCAGGATTTGAACTTACAACCTCCTGCTTCCCAATGCAAATTCTTAATAATAAATAATAATAATAATAATGCTTAACATTAATTTACTCAGAATATATCTGTTCCTCTAACACGGAAGAGACACCTCCCACACAGTAGCGTAGCTAGGGGGGGAACAGGGGGAGCGGCCGCTCCCCCACTGAGCACATTCCACAAAAGTGGTGCCTTTTTAATTTTTACACTCACGCGGGGATGACGTTACGGGCTGAGATCTTGTGTTCTGGAAGCGCCTCCTTGCTCATGGCTGTCAGCTCGCAGTGCAGCGGGCGCGGCTGTCCCTTTAAACCGGGCGGGAGAGGGCGTTCCCATGGTGCCTAGCGGTGGGTGGCTTGGATTGAAAATCCTAGTGGCCGGCAGCGAGAGCGGGGCGAGGTCAGCGCAGGGCTGGGTTCAGGAGCCATGGGCAGGGGCAGGATCACGAGCGTGGTGGCCGGGAAGGGGATGAAGCTGCCGGGCGCGGCAGAGCCCAGGAAGGCGGCTAGGGCTGGGGCACTCACCGACAGCAGCGCAGGAAGTGGAGCAATGTGGCCTCAGCCTGCTCCACTCCGCCAGCTCCCAGCCGCATTGCTCCGCTTCCCGCCACTGGTGAGTGCGGGGAGGTTGGGGAAAGGATGCCCCCCTGCACTCACCGGCGGCAGGAAGTGGAGCAACGTGGCCCCAGTCTGTTCCACTTCCCCTGCCCCTACCCCAGCCGTGTTGCTGGGGAAAGGTCCCCCCTCCCCTGCACTCACCAGTGGCGGGAAGCGGAGTGCCGTGGCTGGGAGTTGGCAGAGTAGAGCTGGCTGGGGTCGGGCTGCTCTACTTTTGCCGCTGCTAGTGAGTGCATGGGGGGATCCCTACCCCCAAACCCCCTCCCCTGAGCGACATGGCTGGGGCTGGGGCAAGGAAAGCGAATAGGGCCGGCTCTGACTTTTTTGCTGCCTCTCCCCCCCCCAAAAAAAAACAGGGCGCAGGGCAGCCGGACCCGAAGGCAAAGCCACAAAAAAAAAACAAAAAAAAACCCAGGGCGCAGGGCGGCCGGACCCAGAGGCAAAGCAAAAAACCCCAAAAAACCCTGGGTACAGGGCGGCTGGACCCGGAAGCAAAACAAAAAAACCCCAAAACCCCAGGGCAGCCGAACCTGGAGGCAAAGCCAAAAAAAAAAAACCCCAGGGCACAGGGCGGCTGGACGTGGAAGCAAAGCAAAAAAATAAATAAATAGGGCAGCTGTGCCGCCCTAGGATTGGACGGAATGCCACCCCTTAAAATCTGCCGCCCCAAGCACGAGCTTGCTTGGCTGGTGCCTGGAGCCGGCCCTGGAAGCAGAGCAGGCTGCTCCCCGTCACCTGCTAATCCCCTGGGCCACTCTGGGCCTGCGGGCCCCCAAAAGTGCCCCCCACAGCTCCTGCCTCCCAGACCCTCTGGGTCTTTGGCGGCGGGACCTTCAGTGCCACCGAAGAAACTCGGAGCAAGTGAAGGGCCTGCCGCTGAAGACCCGGAGCGCTGCCGGGTCAGTAAAAGCGCCGCAGCGGGTGGCGCCTCTTTTTTTTTTTTTTTTTTTTTTATTGCTCCCCCTGTTCCGTCCACCTGGCTATGCCACTGCTCCCACAGCAATTCACTTTGTATTTCAGCTTCCCCGCCTATATTCTGGTAGATGCTGTGAGCAAATTGGCAAAACCAACCAAACTTCTAACTAGATCTGGTAGATCTTAAATTGCTGTGTTATACAGACATGTAATGGAGCCTTTCTCATGGATTAATCTTAACATAAAGTTTACTTACACTTTGGTGACATCGGGTTAAGGCACATAGTTCGACATTTTTGGGGAAAATCTTGCTGTTATAAGGATGAGCTAAGCCAGCACAAATCTAAAAAAATGAGGAACAAAAGCCAGAGACGTGAGTTACAGTAACCTGTTTATTTTCTGACTATATCACTATCTGAAGTTACAGGCAAATTCTCACATCAGGTATCACTCACATAGGGATGTTCAGCTTGGTAGCCAAGTGTAAAGGTTTGAACTGATTCATCCAGCCCATTTATCAAAATTTTAGTCTCCAAGAAGTAGTGTTTTTGCTTTTTGTCTACAGTAAATGTCTCCTGGAGAAGGAAGCTCTGGGGAATGGGCAGTTTAAATGGATGTCTGGGACAAAACAAAAAAGTAAAGATTTTAAGGTAAAACCACAGAGGAAAAAAAAACCAGTTTCTTTCTTCAGCTGAAACTCTTAGACTTTCAATTGCAAACATCTCTAGTGTCAATTATTGAAACAAAGCAAGCCTACATGAAAGGTTGAAAAGTTACAGGAAGGATCAAGAAGGGAAAAGAAAGGTTTGAGAATGGTACCTGTATGAACATGCTAGAAGGACACATACTATTAGAGTTTCATACTAGTTCAGAATGTAAGCTTTGGGGAGTTTTGTATATGTTCAGAACCTAGCGCATTGGGCTCCTGATCCATGACCAGGGCTCCCAGGTGTATGGGAATACAAAGAATAAATAATAATACATAATAATAGCGTTACACATTAGCCAGCATTTCTGATGGAAAATTCCTACCCTAGACCACATAACATACCCAACATCTTCTAGCATTTAAAGTAACTGAAATGTTGTTGGGTTCTATGGGTATACGAAGGACAGGCACAGAGCACCTGAATCAGTGCGTACTCATGTTTCGGGGGGTAGCTGTGTTAGTCTGTATCAGCAAAAACAATGAGGAGTCCTTGTGGCACCTTAGAGACTAACATTTATTTGGGCATAAGCTTTTCTAGGCTAGACCCACTTCATCAGAAGCATGGAGTGAAAAATACAATAAGCAGGTATAAATATACAGCACATGAAAAGATGGGAGTTGCCTTACCAAGTGGGGAGTCAGTGCTAACGAGGCCTCATGTATCACTCACACAGGGACTTTATGTATCTTGCAGCTGAAGTGTGTGACTGTCAAAGACTCCAGGAAGATATGGATGCACAATTCCCATTGATTTCTAATAGGAACTGACCCTCCCTTATCCTTCAGACAACTTTGAAAATCTCAGTTAACAAGTACATTTTTTGTACTCTGTAGAAACAATACAACTTGCATCGAATTCACTGAACTAATTTGGGTGCCCCAGGAAACAGATGTTCAGCTAATCCTCAGCCCAGGGCGTCGTTTATTACTTAGCTGCAGCATTTTATAGACTTCTCTGAATAGATTTAGCTGAAAGCTTAGGAAGGAGACATTCACTTTTATAATCTCACACTGGACTAAGTTCACGCACAGCAGGACAGCTGACATCATTCCTCATTTTTCATTCGTGTAGTTTTTCCACTACTTAAACAGCCTCTTATACAAACATTTGGCAGCTCCTAAGGGATCCTGGGTAATTGTAGCTCCTCCTGACTTTCCTGGACATTGAGAATGCTCAGCACCTCTCTGGGGGTGGACAACAGCCCACAGACACAAGCCCTGAATTTCTGTAGGGTCCCTGAAATTACTAGTAATGACACATCAAGGGGCAGATTCTAGAGTTGGCCAAAATCAAGAGACCGTAAATTCCTTCCCAGGAGTAAATGAAACACATTCCCAAACTAAAACGACATGTTTTAGGGGGGATATATTTGACATTGAGACAGTCGTATTGTTCCCTAGGAAATGGGAGAAAAATAGGCACCTACATGGCTCAAGAAATTGATTATAGGTGTTAGAACCATCACCATCTGAAAGTCTGACCATCTTGTGACTTTTCTGTGGTCTTTGTGAAATGAGCTGATGCTCTCTGTAGAGTTCCTAATGAACAGATGTCCATATTACAAAATTAGCTATTGCAATTAGCACCCTTGTTAATAGTCTCACCAGAGAATGGGTACAAAGACTCAGTCTATGTAGTGCAAAGTTAGGCATATAGGCAGAATGGGGACTTCAGTCTTGTCAAGCCCAGCACCTTTCACAGGAGCACTAAAACTCACATTAAAATTCAAGGTAAAACATTCTGTGAAGATATGAAAAAAAGTGACGACACCTGATATGGATGGTTCCACGTTTCTGGTAGAACATCTTATCTTTCTTCAGCTCTTCTATCTGACCCTCAAGCTGCAACACAACTGGCAGACTCTTATGGTCTGTCCATAGAGCCTTCATGGAGAGGTTAGTCTTTTTAGGCTGCAGTCGAAGTAGCAGGAGAATCAGGGTAGCATTGAGAGAGGAGAGTTGAGTCAGATTTGCTGGACCCGTGGTGTAGAGGTGACTAATCACAAACCACAGAGTGAACCAGGCTGCAGTGAGGTTGTTGTCTTACAGGACAAGGCCATTCCTGCTCCCCATAAAGCCAACAACAAAGCTCCCAATGGCCCATTTCTGATTATTTACACCAATTTCAACACTGGTATAACTCCAGTGACTTCACTGGAGCTACTCCCAATTTACACCAGTTTAAGTGATGTTAAGCTCTGAACCAATGACTTCAGCAGGATCAGACCTTAAATTAACTGTTTTTGATAAATTAACTGTTATTAATAAATAAATGGCTGTTATTGTTTTTCAGTGGAGATGCTCATCACATTTGTGCAGCAAAACATTGGGCAAAAATGAGAGGTAATTGCTACGAAACGTATGGCCATTGTATAGCAAAGTAACCAAAAAATACCATAAAGTACAAATATTTTTATGTATGATTTTAAAAAAATCAAAGTAAATTTGAAAGTCTTGCTTTTATATCATAATAATACTGGAGGCAATAAGGATCAATCCTGCAAGATGCTGAGCAGCACTGACTCTATCTGAGCTCGACTCTATCAGATCTTCACAAGATCTGGCTTACAATAGTGATTAAATTTAGGACACAGTGTCTTGTAAAAGCAACGCAAGCATCAAAACTCTGAATTTGCTGCCTACTGTGTATGAGTCCTAAAACTTGAATGCACAATAGTTGCAGAATATGCATGCATTCAATACTGCACAAGATTCCATTTAAAAGAGCCATCCGGCTGCAACAGATTAAAACCTGTTCCTTTCTGTGAAGAGCAAAAGGAGTTATCTTTGTGGAAATACAAACATGAAGTACAAGTGCAAATTACAGGACAGGAGTTGCATTTGTATTTCTGCAGGGACATAATGCTCATGTTTTAGATAAATCATTCTATTTTAAGGTCAGTTTCACATTTCAGTTGAGCTGGTTTGATTTGCGAGGCATCTGAGTACCGTGAATGGAACAGGGTTGTTTTTTTAAACCATATGGTATCCTGAGCTGGTCAAAGTATCTTTTTAGAGGTCAGGCTGTTGATTATCTGCCATGCACTGTAGATACCAAGCAAAGTAAATATAACTTCAAACAGCACTGTTGTTTGTATATTAAAGGCTAGTTTCTGATATTGGGTAAACTGAAGAGCAAGTGGTGGAGCATGAAACCAGTTACTGCTATCTAGAGCTATGTGAAATGTTTTAACCAAAACTTTTTTTCTGGCAAAAATTGCAGATTTGGGTCAAAGAAAACATTTTTTGGGAATTAATGTTGATTGCCACAAATCATTACAGTAAAAAAACCCAAACTCAAAATTCTAAAAAAGTCAAAACATTGTGTTTTGATATTTTTGAAATTAAACTTTTCAATTTAAAACCACTTCTTTTTGAAATTACCTTTAATTTTCTTTTTTAAAGAAAAAAGATCAAAATCAAAACAATATTCTGTATGACCCAAAATGAATTTTGGTTTTTGAGTCACTGAAAATTTTTGAAATTTTCATTTTTAGGTCGACTGGAACAATTTTTTCCCCCTCCATATTTCAGAATTGCCAGAAATCCATAATTTGTATAGCTCTTCTGTTATCCTACATGCAGGCATGGTACCTGATAGTTCAAAGTATTTAGCAATAGTGTCTGCACAAATCACACACCCGCATATTTAGGCTTTCACATTTTCTAGGAACACAGCATACCTCAGCACCCAGTGTGTGTCACTGGCCTCTAAGAGCTGAGAGAAGAACTCAAACTGAAGTACACCATAAAATGAAGGAGAAAAATCTAGTAGTGATGATGGATTTCTTTAGCCTACATAAAGTGTTTTTTTAAAAACCTCAGTTTTACATTTCAGCATTTCTCATAGCATGGCAACAACGTAAAAGGATAAAAAAAGCTAACTAACGGTGTGCAAGATTGAAGTCTAATAAATACATGATGCTCCTCATTTGGCTACACCAGCAAGATACAGTCCCAGATCCAGAAAAGTTAACATTTAGACAACCATCTTACCCCCTGCAAGTGTAAATAGTCAGCTGACAAATTAAATTCTTGCTTTGTACTCTTTATCTTAAAGCAAAGAAACTTGGCTTCCTCGCTATTCTCCAAATGAATCTCATTCCTCACGAGCTGGTTCCACAGTGATACCACTTCACTGTAGCTATGCAGAACATTCCTCTCAAGGTGATTGACTGTGGATGCCTGAAAGACAAAGATAAATATTTTGGACCTGTTGAGTTACAGCAGGTAGGATCCTTTTTTTCTCTGCAGTACAGCAGAGAAATGAATGGAAGGAGTTTCCTTGGACAGAAAGCTCCATGATGATTATAATAGCATCTATTAGAGTTAAGTTGCCAGCATTTCCATTGTAAAGACATTAATCTCACTTTCAGGGTGTTATAATTCCCATGAGGAGGTCAATATCTATCTTTGTTCTTTTTATTTTATGTTCCACCCAAACAAGGGAGGGATAGATGGCTGGACATCTTCAAAGAAATTAACAAGTAAGCCAATTTTTTCTTTCCAACAATCCTCAACTGGGACTAGACCAACAGAGATCTAATGGGGAAAGGGTGGGACTCAAAATAAAGGAACACCCTAAAGTAACCTGAATTGTGGGTTTGTCGCAGCATGAAAGACATTTCAGCTGACGGCTGCTTTTTCTTAAACCCTGACCTACAGTTTTAATTCTGAATAATGTATGCTATAAAGAGGACTGACTTTTCAAACGGAAAGATCCTGATTCTGATCTCACTTGCACAGGGATACCCAAACTACATCAAAACATATGGAGTTACTCCAGGGAAAATCTAGTGTCTAGTGGCAGATGTTAGTTCTGTTTAATGCACACCTGAGAGGTGCTCAGAAACTATGGGGTGATGATCGTGGTATTAGAACCTGTATAGACCACAGTTGTGTTAGTGAAATTAGAATCAGTCCTAGAATCAGTAGACTCGGTGTCTTTGGTTAAAATCTGTTCTGAATGTCAGATATTAGAAGTGCCGCACATCCAGTGGCCCAAAAGCTTTGAAGAAAGGGCGGGAGGTCATAGGCTGGATTAGTGGAATGGTGGAACTCCATCCCCCAAATGCTTTGTGCAGGGAAGGATGAATGTCACCCTCAGGAGAGATGTGCTGCATATGCACGCACAGCTAGCATGCACCACATTTTTCAGAACTGGTTAGGAGGTATCGACTATGCTTGCACTGCAAGGTGGGGGATAGAGAGGCCTAACAAGATGCCAGGGTGAGGATGAACAGCACATTATACAAGCCCAGGAAACCGATGAACATATGCATTTCAAGACACTGTCTGGTAGAGTCACACACAAAGATCACTGCACGCTGTGTGCTGAGAACTGCTGTATAACTACTGCTGTATGATATCCATCCATGCTGGGCACTACGAAAGGAAGCAATGAGTTACTAACCCGCAGGTAGGTAGTAGTTGGTGTATAGATGTGAATTTTCCCTTCTTTTTCATTGCCTTTGTCTTTACAAAACATTTCCACCACCAGGTTCTTGATGGAAAGGGCTTTCCCAGCTGTTAGCTCCATTGTAGACTGATAAGCAGATCGCTCAGGTTGGTGTAGTTTGTGAGCCACATACAGATATAGCCAAGGGGTATCCATGTTTAATTCACCTGAAAGCAAATTAACAGGTTGTAGTAAAGCTGGTTGAAATGTTAGGTCTTGTGCTACGTGACTTCTAAACTTGCAACAAAATTGACTTAGACTGAGGCTAAAATGGGTTGGTATACTGTAAAGGTCTTTGATCTTATGAACCATGTGTGCTGCACTACTGAAGGCCCATTAATGATGGGACAAAATGTCGCCTAGTGGTTACACGGCAAAGGCCCTGGATTACACTGAATGACCTGCCACCATGTGCACAATCTTTATTCACACAGTAAGTGATTCTGGAGCCTTTATGCACATGATTAGTCCCATCAAAGCCAACAGGACTGCACATATAAAGGCAGAAGGTGAATTTTGAACAAGGTTTATAGTGAGAGCTCTTTCAGGACTCTGTCAATTATTATTGTTTATAATTAGATGTTAGGACCTTGAAATTTTATCTAAAGATTCATCAGATTAATGCCATTCACAGCTTGTGATATGTTCAGGTAAATCTCAGATAAATATGTGCCATGTCAAATGACATTTATGACCAGACATTGCAAACCTTCAAAAGAAAACATCAAAAAGTATCTTGTTATGGATCAAATTAAACACAAATTCAACTGAAATCAATGGAAATACCCCTGGGTGAACTTGGTTCTTTACATCAGACTACTCAATTTGCTACAAAATGTCCATGTGGGCACACACAAGTGAGTTTGGTAAAGGTCGACTTTGGAAATGTAGCTCTTAAGGGCCAGTACACAGATTGAGCCAAATACTACCCAAATACTACACAACACGTAACCTCACTGAAGTCAATGGAGTGTAAGTTAGGGTGGAATTTGACCCAGTTGGGTTGATCAATAAATATCAGAAAATAGATATATTTTTTTACAGACAACAACAAAGTAGGTAAATCAATACAACCCCCACTTTCCAAGCAACTCTGGAAAGGCAAGATACAGAATATAATAATAAAGGCCTAGTTCTTGTTCTATTACTGTAGATAAGTGTTTAACTTATAGCCTGAGATACCCTTGATATTCAAGTCACTGTCACCTCTTATTTTTTCCTCTCTTGAACGTCAATAACGTAGATCCAGTCAGTATCTCCTAGGGCAAACAATTCAAAATGTGGCTCCTTTGAGAATAAATAATCCCTTAATGTATTTAATCCATATCTGGAGATATCTGCCTCTAGAAAGTGTCTCTCCATTAACTTACACAATAACTCTCTACGACTAAGTCATAAAAATACTAGGAGCACCTTTATGACTGCTTTTCAAGTCAGAGGTTGGAAACTTTTAGTGGTACTTCACCTTCCCACTTCCTAAGGTAATTTCTGGATGTATCTTTCCACTGCAGTCCTGCCACAAATGGCATGCGGTCATTATACTGCACCTTAAAGTTGGTGCTACTCTCCGAACGGCCCTGAGAGGTACGCGAGTGCTGCAGCTGGGTTCTGTAATTCACCTGCTTTTCTGGGACTTGCATGGTAAACTGGAAAACAACAATGAATTCTGATTAAAATTAGAAGCATTTCTCATCATCTGGACCATCAAGACCAACAGAACATTCACTTGGGTTTAGAATCAGCGAGGTCAAGCAGTTCTGCTTTGCACATTTGTAATTTCATTTTATAGCTGTTCAAAGTTCCTTAGACCTGTTACAGACATTCTATGTATCTCATTTTTATATATGGTTAATTATGCATTTACAACCTGATCCAAAACCCACTGAAGTTGATGGAAAAACTTCCAATTGACTTTTATGGACAAACTCCCATTGACTTCAATTGGCTTTGGATCAGCTCCTTAGTCATCTTAAAAAAGTCATAATAATTTCATGTTATTTGGTGCTGGTGTCTCAGGTAAAATCTATGCTCTAAAACAATATTGAAATATACAGTATACATTATGATAGTTCAGATATAGGCTACATGGAAAGGTCACCATCTATTCTAAAACAACAGCGTTTGTTTTCATGTGCAGCTACTGCCTGAGAAGATTTGTAAAATCTGTGCCCCTGTGATGGGGTGTACCTTGCCTTTGTGATCCACTGCCAGAGGCTCCGTGGTCCTACTACACCTCCCCCCAGGAAAGGAGGCCTGCCTAGAGAGGCTGCACAGAAGCAGCGAATCAGAGCCCAGCAGGCTCAGATAAAAGGAGCTGCAAAGCATTCACAGGTAGTTCCTGGCTGGGACCAGAGGAGCAAGGCAGAGTGCTCCTCTCTGGCCAATGGTGCTTGAGGGATAATCAAAGTTGGGTTTTGGCTGAATTTGCTTCAGTTGGGAGGGAGAGGACCTGAGAACTGTAACTCTGAGATATGGGGTGAAAATAAAAGGGCCAGGTGGGAAGAGGAGCAGGGAAATAGCAGCAATAAATGGAAGTGAGTGGGATGTAGCTGCTGTTCATAAGATCTCTGAGTTGGAATCCGTAGCAGTGAGCAGGCCTGGGTTTCCCCATTGACAAAGTGGTGTAAACCCCAAGAAGGGGACAAGGCTTGTTTGGAAGCCTGAGTGAAGGGCTAAATGTAAAGGCCCCAGAGCTGAATTTGAAGAGCCTGGTGAAGGCAGGTAGATGGTTTTATTGCTACTTTTGCTACCATAGAAGGGTTCCTTTTGAACTCTGTGACTTGGTTGGAGGTTTGAGACACACAAGGCCTCCAGCCACTGAAGCTCTGTCAAGCTAAGCCAAGAACCTACAGGGGGCGCTAGGAGCAGGGAAAGGACTAGAGTAACTGCATGCAGCAGCAAGAGGCACTGAAGAGGTGAGTGTTTCCTGTTACAGTCTCCCTAAGAACTAATATAGAAGTTTATATGCATAGTTTCTGTAAAGATCCATTACAAATCCAAACAGGACATGAGTAACACAGGAATTGCCATGTGATCCATCATTCTATCTCTTCCAGCACTCAATACTGTATGCTTCAAAGGAAGGCACAAACTTACCATAATGCATCTAATTATTCTCTACTACATTACTGGGGAAACATTTTTCTGATCCCACAGTTTATGTCTGGAGGAATCAAGAGCGACAGTTTCGTAATATAGTCTAGCTATTGTAATTCTACAAAAAAACTTCTACCTAAATACTATATGCTCTGGGTCCCTTCTTGTGTTTGATTGCTAACATTACAGATCCCACTGCAGCATCTTGTGCACAAGGTAAGCTTTATTAGGACTGGCAAATCAGTTTGCATAAGCAACCTAAAACCTCACAAAACTCAAACCAAATCAAGCTTGAACCTTTTTTTGAGGTTTGAAAAAAGTCCAGCTAGTGGGTTTTCTTGATGTTTGGTTTAATTTTCATGCATCTTTGAACTTCTTGGTCTCAAATGGATCTGAACTTTTTCCACATATCTAGATATCTGGTTCATCTAATCCACACACTGTAATTTTACCTTTAAAACTCTTAATAGGCCAGGCAGACCAAACACTGAATAAGGGACATCCCTTAATGTAGAGGCATGAGTAATGTCCGACAACCCACATCAAATAATAAGATATCACATGAATGAAATACAAAGTTTTCAAGTAATATTTGTGTAAGAGTTCAGTCACTGTCACATAACATTCTGACTTTGCACAATGAATAACATTTGGTGACATGGTATCCCTCAAAATAAGCATGCTTCAGAAAAATAACTATGCAAACAATGGAGTCATCTCACTCAGATTATTCTTGATGTGTATTCCATCAGTTTGCTTTAATGAAAAAAAATTGTCTATAGGGCTAAAACTGTTGAGAGTGGGCTGGACTCTATTCCCCGTGCTCCAAGAGAATTGTTTAGTAAGTTCCATTTACTGCATGCAAGTTGTTTGCACAGGAGTAAGTGAGGGAACATTTTGAACTCCAAAAAATTATGTTATTAGTGTTCATGGTTGAGTTGGGAAGAATTCAGCTTGATTCTCAGATCCCAGGTTGAGTTTGCCAAGCTGGTAGTTAGAGAAAATCTCTTTTGCTTGCAAACTGAATGTATTTGATCTTGATGTCATTGAAAGATTAACATGGCTGGCCACTACACCATAATCACTTTTTCAGAGCACAAGCACAAGTTATGCCTCATTTCATATTTTTTTATACGGTTTGCCCTTTACATCCTGGCAATGCAGGTGCTATCCAACAGCAGATGCTATTACCTCCATGAAGTAGTTGACCTGAGATGGACTTGAACTATTTTTAAATGTCTGGCTGATCAGTAGCTTCCTTTTGTTGTTGATTTCATCCCAGTGTTTGCCATAGTTGACTTCCAGCTGGGAGTAGAGCCGAGATGCACTCTCTTCATGCCGCAAATGAACCTGCAGAAACAACACACCATTTCCCTGTGTCATCTTTTCCCCCTTATAGATGGTGCTGTGCAGATACAGAATGTTAGTAGCCCTGCCTACAGAAATACCCCTTGGTAGCAGGCAAATGATAGTAAAAAGTTACATCACAACTAATGCTCAATATTTAAACTAGACAGTATTATATGTTATTAAGCTTCAGCTCTGCCTCCTAACAATTCAGAGAACAGTGAGTTTTGAAGATGTTAATTAGCTGAAGATTAGTTAGTGTCCGAAGGGCATCACAAACTGAACCTGAAAAGTATTACAAATCCAGGTAAAACCTTCTAATTTCTGGACATGTAAGTATGATGAAACCATGACTTGGATGGTCTCTGTATGCTTAAGAGGATTCCTGGATTGCTGACTACAGAAAATACAATGAAATCATACATTAATATGTAAATACTGGGATTAAAAAGCATATGCAAAATATTCTACAGAAATTATATGAATGCATATATAAGAATTGAAGTCACTGGAATTACTCTGGATTTACACAGCTGTAACAGAGAGCAGAAATCGGTGACTTTTATTTTTGATGCCCTAGCCCATCATAGGCTATAAGCTAAAACAAAAGGAAAAAAAGATTGTCCCAAAACTGACCTCTGGGATATCCCTGTGTTTAAAACCCCACAGCTAATACATTGCAGCATATTGAACTCTCTACCTTGTGGTTATAGGATGGAGTCTGTGTACAGTGAAGCTCATGTCCCAAATCCAATTTGTATGCTTCATTTGAACTGGTCTCCACTTTAATTTTCTGTCCTGCATTACATTCATGCCGAAGATTTTTTGCATCTCCTGTTTGAGTCAACACACGCACATATGGAAATGCTTTGGCTTTTCAAAAATGAAAGATTCAACTCATACAGAATAAACTATCAATATAACCCTAAGTCTGCATTATAGTTTTAATTTCATGTAATCATAACAACAGGTTCTTCACAGAAATATAATTTATTTTATCCTAAGAATCTTGAGGTAAGAACATTCTTACAGTATCAATGAGCATGTATTTAGGGATGATGGGTTTGTGTTTTCTACATGAGAACTTGCCTCTGAAAATGAAAACGTTAATTAACAAACTAAGAACCAGATGATAAAGAAGTATACACTTCATTCATTTAAATGGGCTGACAGTTTGCACTCAGTAATATCCTTCTCTGAATCTTCTTCTGATTGAAACCAAAGGTTCCCAGCTACTGGTATGTATTACTAGTAACAGCATTTCAAGCTTTTAATCCAGGTGTCCCATGCTCTTCTGATGGGGCCCAGAGGTGTAGCTAGTGCCTGTCTAACATGCCAGGGAGCAGTCCAAGTGCTATAGTAGGTTAGAGTGCATCGAAGTGTGAATGAAAGGTATCTAGCAGAGGCTATTTTAGCCGAGGTCTCGGTCCGATAAAACTGCTTATCAAGGTTGGGGATGACCGGCTTAAGTCATACAAACTTTGATTTATTCCACAAGTTTCATTAGAAATGAAAATCCTAAAATGATGGGCCACATTATAGATTTTATTTATGATTTTGGGCCTCTGTTTATTTTATTTTCTAATAAAATAAAAGATGTTTCCAAGTTTAGGAAGTTGGAAACATCTGTTTTACATCAGAAGGCAAAATGAAAACTGTCCAAGTCTTTAGTCTGATTTTGGCCTAAGGAAAATCAAGATACTGCTTATGTTTGTTCTGACATATTTTCTGCAGTTTCTCTTTCCCCCTCCATCCCAGCAGTAAGAGCAACATCCAGGCATTAATTTTATTTCTTTGGTGGAATTTTTATTGAGGTAAAAACTTTTCAAAACCTGAGCAAGTAGCAGATTGCCAGCTTTTGTGATTTTTATTGTGGGTCTCACAATACTTGGGGTTTTTTTGTTCTTGTTTTTAGTTAAAAGCTTAGCTCCTGAAGCTACACAATGACATGAAAATCTTGGCTTTCATTTAAATAAAAAGTAAGGGCTGATGAGAAGAGCTTGAACGCTCAAACCCTTTAGACTCAAACACCAGAAGACACAATAAAACACATTTTTTTTTTAAATTGCATGACAGTTAAGCCAAACTCATGATTGAATACTTAGGATACACGGTACGTAACCTTATTTTTAGCACCACGCTCAAAGATATTTGCTTTCAGTGGGTATTTGTACAAACCAGAATAGCCATTGTACTGCACAAACACTTTCCATTTACTAATATGGTTGAAGAATATTTGTTTCCCTGTAAATGATATTCTAACTAACATGACACTAAATTATGACTTTTAGCAAAGTAAACCATATCTGTGCTGGTCTAAAAAACGTTAGCTAGTCATACCACTACACGTGACCCAGGATTAATATGCCATATGCATGCACACGATCAAGATTTAATGCACTCTATGCACCAACTGCTATAGATATTCAGCCAAAGCCATAGAACTCCTTTGATTGTCTGATTGCTTTGGCTGCCCAGTAAATGTAATAGCTCGGCATTTCTAGTAGCTGGCGAAATTCTGCAAAACATTTTCTGGATATATTTCCTCATTTTTAAATGAATTCATTGAATTTGTGCATCTGTTTTGTTTACTTTTCATAAACATTCTAGCAACTGCGGAAATATTTGCAGAAACAGTGTATTTTCAAGCAAATACTGGAGAATGTTCGCAGAAACCACTTTTTAAATTTATTCTGGGTTTTTTTCTTTGGAACTCTGAGAGTTGCATTTATCCAGTTGGGTAACAGAAGACAGTTCTAATGTTTTGGCTTTGCTCTTTAGCATAACAATAAATGTCATTTACACAGTACCTAGGAGTCCATATTTTATTCTCAGAGCATTAGACCACAGGCTCCCTCGTTGCTGCAGCAGGCCAATGGTGTGAGATCCAAGAATACCTGGAAAGTAGGTCTCCCCTTCAAGTGAGTACTGCCTCAGTTTATCATCAACCTTTTTTTCCAGAAATACTACAGAAAGAGCAGAAGTTACCATGCAGCAGCACACGATAAGAACTGTGCAGTCAGAAAAAGGATACATTGTTGGGAAAAAACATACACCGCCTTCTAAAAAGCCGCCCTAGAGCCCAGTCCTGTGAGATAGCAAGTGCCTTCAGCTCCGCCAATGAGAGGGCAGGACTGGCCCTTTTAGGTAGTGATAAGGACTGGCCAAAGGCTATAGGGTTTTTCATGTCTACAGTAGCTCATTGGTTCAAAATCAGCCCAGATTACAATGATTCGTACACCATTACTATGAGGTGGTCTGCATGAAAAGAGGAGTAGATTCAGCCAAATTCCCAGTGGATAAGGCCTTGGCTACACTTACCCGGTAGTTCGACGGCTGGAAATCGAACTTCTAGGTTCGACTTATCGCGTCTAGTCTGGACGTGATAAGTCGAACCCGGAAGTGCTCGCCGTCGACTGCGGTACTCCAGCTCGCCGAGAGGAGTACCGCGGAGTCGACGGGGGAGCCTGCCTGCCGCGTGTGGACCAAGGTAAGTTCGAACTAATTCGAACTAAGGTACTTCGAACTTCAGCTACGTTATTCACGTAGCTGAAGTTGCGTACCTTAGTTCGAATTAGGGGGGTAGTGTAGACCAAGCCTAAGAGTCTACAAAGAAACAACATTGCAGCTGGCCCCAACAAATGCCACTTTTGGTAGCATCAGCAGCCTGGTTCAGGACCAAATAGGGACAGAGACTGAACTCTCACCCTGCAGATGATCTCCCTGGAATAGGGATGAGATGGACAATGTGGGGAAGCTCCCACTGGGACGGCCTGTGCTATAGATGAAGACAGGAGCTCACTTTCAGGCCTGTCAATAAGGCATCTTTCGCCACTTTACAGCTCCTTTTATTTATTTTTTCCTATTTATCTAGCCCACTCCTTTATTATGATGTAATAAATATTGAGCTCTACAATATTTCTCGAGAGAAGCAGTGCTGGGAGGGCAAGCATGATCCACAGGGGATTTTTGGAGATTCCACTAAGAGCTTCTCAAACTGGGGTGCCTGGAATGTGTTCAGGGGGAAGGGGAGAGAGGGGGTATGAGAAGCTGCTTTGCCTTCAGAGCTGGGTTGCCGGAGAGCGGCGGCAGCTGGCTAGGCGCCCAGCTCTGAAGGCAGCACCGCCGCCAGCAGCAGCAGATAAGTAAGGGTAGCATGAAATCCCTTACTTCTGTGCTGCTGATGGTGGCAGTATATGCACTTGTGTGGCAGGACCTGGGTGTGTGTGTAAAGGACTACAGACACAAAAAAGGGGGGGAGGTGCGCGATCAAATAAGTTTGACAACAACCACACTAAGATATTTTGTCAGAGGGAAAAAATAGGGAGCCTAATTGTTACATCTTTGATTTATTCCAGTATATGAATTCTCCTTTTTATCTAGCCACATTACGAGCAGCAGGGTTTTTAACACAATAGTGAATGATGGAAAATAGGATTTGAATTTTTAAAAATAAATGACTCCTTGCAACTGTTAATGCTACTTAAACTTTTTCTTTTCAGACAAAGGGATTCAAGGAAGATGTTTAATTTACTGTATAACTGCTATTATTTTTCAATGGTAAGTAAGTGTTACACAAACTCATACATTTTAAAAGGCATCCCAATTAATTTCAATGGGATTTTAGTTCCTATAAAACCAGGGAGCTAGAACATATGCTCTCTCTCAGCATAAGTCCCAAGGACACCAGATCCCACTCATTTATGTGACAAGTACTTTGTCCACCAACCTGAAAGAAATGCTGCATCCTTCAATAAATTATGCAGGGACACTGAAAAAGCCATTTTCTTGCCATGTTGCTTAGTGATGTTTCCTGACAGAACGATTGGGCTGCCTTGCTTTATCAGCTTTACCTCCAGCTGGGTTGTGTATCTCTGCTCTCCACTCCCTGTTTGCAAACCCGTCATTCCCTAAAAAAACCCGACCCAACAATACAGTTCGATTATGTTTTGAGAAACAGACTCAGTCAGCATTTGGTGACTAGATACTAGAGATGGGCACCTTACCAATGTGAGAGGAGGAGTGGGAATATTTATATTTTCAATTTAGACAAATGTTGACAAATAATGGGTGAGAAGACAGTGGATTTATTTTCCAAACAAAACAAAGAACCCAGTCTTGTGAGGTGCTAGGTACTCTCCGCTCCCACTGACTTCAATGGGAATTGAGAACACACCGCATGTTGCAGGACTGACCAAAAAACTGAAACACAGACTGAAAACAAAATTTATTTGATATGGTGTTATTGAAAACATTGACTGGATGGCAGTTTGGAACTTTATTTTGGTTGGCCAGAATGCAAGTTAATTAGTGTTTGATTTGCTGCTCTGCTAAAGAGAAAAAAAGGTTCAAAATGTCTGGGTTGAAATTGTATTGTAGGGAAAAACAGTTGGCAAACTACTGTAGTTGTTGAAAAATGTGTAACTATTAAGTAGGATTGGGACTACAGGCCCACGTTGATGCGGCTGCTAAATTGCCGATTAAGTAATGAAAAAAGGTGAATTATTACAGTCTAAGTCTGTGGGGAAATAAAAATCTCAGTATAATTTCAATGTTAAAATTTCTACCCAAGTGATTTTTTTCCTTTATAGTTTTAGCATTGGAATTATCCTGTTTATCTCTCAGCTATGATGCAAACCATATTTTTAAAAGAAGAATATTTGGGATATTCCTGTATCTACAAAGTTCATGCCAGTGAAAAGCTAACTCTGGGTTCAGTCACAGACATTATGCATGACCATTGTAAAAATTTGTGATTGCAACTGAAAGCCTGTTCTAAGAAATCACTTCACTTTATCCATTTAGCACCAAATGCAAGTGAAAAATAGGCCAAATATTGTTTAAAGCCCCAATCCAGCATACTGAAGCACATGGGGGAATGGGCTGCTGCACTCACACAGAGCCTCATAGACTTCAGTAGGCTCTGCGGGTGCAGAGGTCTTCCTACTTGATTTTACTTTGAGGATCAGGCCCTCAGAGTAATACCACAATGAACTAGATTAAGGCCAAACTCTTTTCACATAAGCCACCAGTGATAACTTGTAACCTGGAGACAGCGGCAGCGGTATATGTATTGTAACTCTGAACTATGTCGACGACTAGGGCCAGAAAATAGAGTTCACTATTAGACCTCTCCAGTCTGACAGTTCATTAGTCAGTGTTGCTGTGGGCATAAATGAAAATAGCTACAGCAGCTGGAGGTCAAAGGCTCTGTATTCAGTTACCAATCTTTCAAGCTACCTATCACCCAAACAACTCAGCTCTCTTCAAAAGTAGCTGAGAGGACATAGGAGTTTAAACTATATACACACTTACTAAATCAAAGCCCACTGAAGTCAATGGGAGTAGTCCCACTGACTTTGGATCAGGCTCATAGTGCACAGCTATTGGAGGTTGTAAGGACAAAATCTGAATGGAACAAAATTGCTTTTGCTTATATGTTGGTGCTTAAGGATATTTGATTATAAAAAACCACAATTTAGGGCTGATCTGTATGTATTATCCCTACTCGAATGAATGGATGTACCTGTAATAGAGAACTCACTCATTCCCGTAATTGATTATTCAGACACTATTTCAGTATACATGGGTCTTATTGTCCTTCTATGGGGATTTTTTCATCCCGTTTCTTTGTGTCTATTTCATCCTAGTATTGAAAACTTTGTATTTTGAGGCTGTACCTTAATGTAATAGACATCTTTGTCATCTAGTATCAGCTCCAGGTGTCCAACTCGTGAATTCTTAGATAACTCAAGTTTTCCTTAGAGAAATAGGAAAGAACACAGGTGTTTTCTTATTTTGGTACATATAAAGCTACTATACATTTTTTACTGTATCTTACGTAAAAACGTATCTCAACATGTTATTCACAATTACTGTGAATAATACATTTACAGAATTAAATAACAAATAATAGCAGAGCAAAGGAAAACAGTAAGAGGGGTGGGGTAAAATTTGACTTTGGAGCCTAAGTCCCATTTTCAAAAGAGACGTAGCTTCTACATACTTAAGTATTGATTGATTTTTCAGTGACACTTAGGTTCTTAAGTGGCTGTCATGTTGAAAATGGGACTTAGGCTCTTAAGGAAAGCTGGCCAGAACCTAGTATTCCTCCTGCAGGAAATTCCAATTATTTTTTTTTATTCTGATTTTTGGCTCCCAGTGAGCTCATGAACTTTTGGGAGCATCTAGGATTAACAAAGATGCAATTACCCCAGCTAATGGAGAATCTATAATAATGTCATCTACATTAGCTGAATGGCTGTCATACAATTCCGTACAAATTTACAGCTAGATCCTCCGCTGGTGTATATTGGAGTAATTACATTGACTGTAACGGAGCTCCCCTGATTGCTGCTAACAGAGGATCTGGCTGTTAGCTGAAAGACCTACCATCGACTTGGATTTTTTTCTTGGGCTGTATAAATTTGATTCTGAATTTTTTCTGTGGGACATTAAAATTGAGGTCAACCCCAACATCCCTTTTCAGGTCTGACTTTGGCGTCCCAATAAAGAAATGAAGGACAACTTCACTTGGAATCCAAGAATCCTCCTAGAAAAAAAAGAAATGATCATGACATCTGCAATTGGCAGAGCATTTACAAAATGGAGCTGGCCATATGGAATTATGTCAAGGAATCACAGCAGGCTCCATTGCTAGGATATTAACACTGTTTTTCCAATCTACTTCTATAATTCTTGTATAAACCATTTCCAGGTGTGCATTTCCCATTTAATTTTATCTTTTATTCCAAATGTTTCTCATACATATGATAGTATTAATTTGCAACTAGCTGAATTTTCCAGTCCCCGCCCAGTGATAGACTTGTGAGCTCTCATTTGAACACTTAGGATTTCACAGCAGCTCAGAGCCTCTTGAAATTGTGCTGCCCCCTGCCAAACTTTGAGAAAATTCTAACCCATGATCCAGGTATAGAGCTTAAAGAAAATAGTAGAAAAGGTTTGAGTGAGTTAAGTACCTTCACATTCTAGGGCCACATTCAATTAGCATTAGAATGTTTTCCCCCTACTATTCCTGGAAGCCTTTGAATTTAATAGGACAGAGTTTAACAATAGAATGCTAAGTTTTGGACTAAAATCATAATGAAAAAAATATTTTTTATAAATGTTGCTGAAAACACAGATTTGGAGGCACTAGTTTATGTGATATTTTAAATGGTAGACTCTGTAATTCTGTACTAAATGCATGACCAGTTCAGAACATTGTGGGCCAATCAGAGAGAAGCTCTACTGTCCATTGTTGTGCCAGTAATTTTACATGGTCAATCTCTGCGTTTCTCCTGCCCCAGATCTGGATATCCCAAAACCACAGTACTTTTCTCAGTTACCGTGTCTACAGCATTGCAGGCTGCAGATATCAACACATGGCTTTGCTAATATCACATCCTATTTTGCCTGGAATTTCTCAGGCCTGTTTACAATTTCCTGTCGGGTGGAACATAAAATGTGTCTTTGACTGTCTGTTTCAGACCAAAATTCTTTTTGCATCATCTTTGGTTACTCCATGAATTCATGCTCCAGTCATCTTTTGCTTCCCTCACTTAGCTAATTACAAATGGCTAGAGTTTTTCCTGGTTTTATTCACAAATGAGATCACCCCAACCCAGATTTATATCTTCCACCACCATAGGCACCAACTAGCTAAACACTTTTCCGAAGCAGTTTCCTGAAGATATCATCAGTAACCTTGGAACATTAGCACAACCAGAAAACAGCCCTCAAATATTTTGAGTCTATAGATTTAGAAAAGTCAGAAATCCTTGCTGTCTTCTCCACAGTGCAGAAAATCCTCTCTCTTAGGCCTTGTCCTAAGACAAGCGCTACATCAATTTAAAAACTAATCTTGTTAAACTGGAGCAAAGCCCTAAAGTAGACACACTTAAGTCTGTTTAACTCTTACTTAATTAATTTAGTTTAAGATGGCTTCTTATTGATATCAGCAAGTTTTAAACTGGCGAAACTGCACTTAACATTATCAGTTCATATTGATTTAAGTAGCTTGATTTTTAGGGCAATTTTGCACTGTGCAAATATAGAAAAGGGGTTAAAGAGAGGCAGTGTTGCTTTGTGGTTAGCTCAGGGCACCAAGTAAGGAAGCCTGGGTTCTGCCCCCAGCTCTATCAATGTCTGACTGTGTGACCTTAGTCCAGTCACTTAACTTATCTGTTCTCTAACTGTTATATAGGGATAATAATAATTATCCACCACAAGTGTCAGGTAGTAGTTTCCATGTAACTTTTTTCTTTCTATGCCAAACCAGATCCTCTAGCTGCTGGCAACTGGCTGGGCTGGAGCACGCAATGTGCTAAAACACTCGAAAAGAATATATCTACCAAACCAAAAATAATAGGTGCTATAATTGTACCTGAGGAGTATAGTTATAGGCGGCTTCCATCAGGTACAGTTGCAAGCCTCTATCTTGTTTCTTTAATGTCACAGCTGCTTTTGCTGGTCCAGAGAATGGGAAAGGCAAGCCACTGGTTTTACCAGGGTAAGACATTTCAGAACACAACTGCCAGCCAAAAATCTTGGACACTGGTGAAACACAAGAGCATTGGGTTCAGTTAGAACAGCATTATGATTAAGCCAAGAAGACACACAGACTATCTGAGGAGAATTACTAATGTGTAGATTATTCTGAGGTAATGGGATGAGAAGAAACTCACAATTGTGTCAAATGTGCTGTTTGTTATGATTCAGACCTCTGTACATATTTGAGAGGGATTTAATTCTGTATGATAGATACAATATCCACAAGCCTACCTTCCTCACTAGTGCAGGATTTGGTTTCTATATGGTCTTGGAAACCTTCAATATTTTCCATCCCATCCATTGTTGTGAGGTAAAATTTGGAGCTATAACAAAGAAATGCAAATAGTCATTTAAAAGTGATTTATTTAATCACTGTTACAAGTTTTTATACATAATTGCGCTGGTTTGGTTTGCTTTTCTTTCAGGTCTGTTTCATCTTCTCCTAGGTGGAAAAATATTATTAGAAAGGTGACATTCTACTGAGGTCTCTACATGTTTATATTCATTAGGAGTGCAAGTCTCTTCTTTGTGGAAGTCTTGTATAAAGCTTATGCACCACTTTAAGCCTTAATAGGGACTTAAGTGGTACACAGATGGGTCTCAGCACAAGGGTGAATTTGCCTCTAGGAGATGAAGAACAATCCTTACTCTAATCTTTATTCTAATCCAGGGGTTGACAACCGGCGGCACGCAGGCTGATTTTTAGTGGCACGCTGCTGCCAGCCAGGGTCCCGGCCGCCATCCCTGCTCAGCCTGCTGCCAACCTGGGTTCCCAGCCGCCGGCCCCTAGGCAGCCAGGGTCCCAGCCGCCAGCCCCACTCCACCCGCTGCCGGCCTGGATGGACGGAATCTGGTCGGCAGTGGGCTGAGCAGTGCCGGCGGACAGAACCCCAGACCGGCAGCGGGCTGAGTGGCTCAGCCCACTGCCGGTCTGGGGTTCCATCTGCTGCCCGTGCTGGCACACAAAACCTTTTAATGGCATGCGAAACCTTAAATTAATGAAGACTTGGCACACCACTTCTCAAAGGTTGCCAACCCCTATTCTAATCCTTACTTTTTAGAAGTAGAACAATCGTATAGGGTCTGATTCTCCCCTGATTCACACCAATGCAACGCCATTGACTTCAGTGGAGTAACTCCTAATTCAGACTGAGGAAAGTGAGCAGAGAATAAGGCTCGTAAGATTGTACAGAGGAGGCAGCTCCTATCTAGTGAAAAGGAGGGACATAGTGCATATAAAATAGTGAGGGATAAAAGCAAACCAGTCCAGAGAATTTAAAAGCAGCAAATTACAAAGAACTCTGTGCTAAATTGTGAGCTGACAAGGACAGCAGTGTTTCTTGCTTACAGTTGATGGCAGGTGATGGTTGATGCCATGAACGGCTGCCATCCATTTGGTCTCACTCCCTCTCCACACAGCCATACCCCCGTCCATAACAAGGGAGCACCAAACCCATGAAGGCGGGTGCTGTGAAGTTGGAAAGCGGGAGGACAGATGCTGCTATTTAGACAACTCCTCCCCCAACTAGTTCAGCCCAAGTTAGGATAATTCCTGGCCCTCCAGGCTTCTCTTCTCTCTCCCCCCCCCCCCCCACAATTTAGGGTATGCCCTGGCCAACAACTATGTTCCAATCCTGAATTTCTTGCAGGACTTCAGTGGGAGTTAGGGTGTGCAAAGACTCTACCCTTGATAGGCATGAAAGGGTTAATAAAGTAGAAACAGAAATAAAGTTGATTTAATATTATGGTAAAATGATTATTTAAGATTATTCTGAGATGAAAATGTTGGCTGTGGGGAGAGAGAGAAGTTGTGTGCATTTGGAATTGGATGGACATTGCACTACACTGAATTTGTTGCCATAAGCCAAATACTTGTGCCATCTACAGATTTGCCTCCTGCCTATGCAGTGTGAACTACAGCTATCTAATTCTGCTTTGTTCTTTAGCTGAAAACTCATCAAAAGTAAATTAATGCTCTATCCCTTGACTTTTCCATGATTGTGAAAGCCCCTGAAGACAGAGTGCAAAACGAAGACATAGGTTAAAAAAAAGTAGCCATGATCCACATGCTGTAAATGTTTTATAAATCTGTTGTCTCGTCTAAGAGGCTAGAGATGTGGTTTATAATATGTCAACACATCCAGCCATCTTGCTGATCCAGAATTTTCCACTTGGACTTCGGTCAACTCTGAAAGCAAGAAGAAAAGAGAAAACTGCTGGAAATATACACTACAAAGCCTAGCCCTCATTAGCACAAACAATTCATCAGTTTAACTTCTGGAAGCTGTTGAGACATGAAGCATCCTTTACCCAACATTCAGTGATGTCAGCAGGTACTCACCTGCTGGGTACACCTCATGAAACATGGTATACCAAGTGAGCCTAGTTATGTTGCTACATACTATCAATCTGCAGGGATAAAGCCACGTTCTTCCTGCACTGGTGAAATTCCCTGAAATATAGACTGCTTGGATTCAAAAGCTCCAGAGAAGACAGAGCATTGCTAGTCAGTGAGAAACTGGGGAGAGAAAATGTCTTTTGCCGTTTATTACAGTCATATCTCTAATTAAAACAATACTGTACAGAGAAGTGGTTGTGATATGATTATATTTCACTCTGATAATAGGATGAACACAGTTATAGTATGTATAGCAATATAAACATACAGTATAAGAGAAAAATTCTCCCATATGGGCATGCATTGTTAAACAGGAATTTCACATTGTTCCCCTGTTATCACATAGATTAATTGATAATGGAAGTGGTTGTATATGCTGCCAGACAGCCCTACTGCTTTGACCCCAGCCAGATCTGACTATTTTCCTGGCTTTTGATATCAGTCTTGGATTTAAATACCACTTTGATGACCGTGCGATATGAGAATCTTCAGCCGATCGAGTTCTTGTTATTTCAACTCTTGCCTTCCACGATGCCCTTGCACAGATAGGAACAATCCCATTGCATTCCTGGTAATATTTCTGTTTAGTTTGTCATATATCATATATTCCCACCCATCAGTGCCTTCTTGCTGAAACACATTGTTATCATATGCAAGACACTTCTCCTGATTTCTTCTGAGCTGACCCACAAATACCTTCCCTTTACAAGCCCCAGATCAAAACCAGCTGCTTTTGCTAATATAAGCTTAAATACATTTTCACTAAGTGGCCACTGCAGAACCATACAGAAAAACCAAAGGAAATAATGCACTGTTCACATCTCATGATCCCAGTGGCCTCTAGAGCCCAGCAACCTTTTCACCCACAAAGTTACACATTCTCACAAAGATGAAGGGGTAAACTGATTCTTCTCTGTGGGCCAGTAAAACGTACAAGAATCCTAATCACTTCAGAGACCAAGAATCGAACCAGTTTCATTTTTCTGCCCCACCAACCATTAGCCTATGTAGAGAATCATAATGAATAATCTAAAACCTTCTGTGTTTTCGCTCAGTCCTTACTCAGCAAAACCCCCACTAAAGCAATGGAAGTTTTGCCTGAGTAAGAATCAAGCAAAAATTGAACGGGGATATCAGGATTTAGCCCAGTGCTTTTTTCCACTTTTACTAGCTCCCACTGGGCCTTCATAAACATCATATGAAAGATCTGAAGTGTGAATAGACCCAATAAGTGTCTATTTTCAAAATGGCAACTTTGTACGGGGCATAGCTATACCATACTGAGTCACCCTGTTCAGTTTAATACCAAAGTACAGTCACTATAGCTACAGGGAGAAAACTGAATTCAAATTTAGAGTCCCACATTGTTAACAAACCTGCCAGCTAAGTTCAGATTTTAGAATGTTATCACTGTTAATTATCAGAGGGGTAGCCGTGTTAGTCTGAATCTGTAAAAAGCAACAGAGGGTCCTGTGGCACCTTTGAGACTACCAGAAGTACTGGGAGCATAAGCTTGCATCTGAAGAAGTGAGGTTCTTACCCACGAAAGCTTATGCTCCCAATACTTCTGTTAGTCTCAAAGGTGCCACAGGACCCTCTGTTGCTTATCACTGTTAATGTTCTCTGGACATTGTGTAACCCACACACCTCCTGGGTGTGGTGTTCTGTCCCATCTAGTGGCACCGAGACCACTCAGAGAGAGAAAATGAGTCTGCTCTACAGCCTTAGCTAACAGCCAGTTGGCTTTAAGCTCAGCGGTAGAGGCTCACGCACTAAGCTCCAGAGGTTCCCGGTTCTATCACGCCTGCCGACGACTAGGGTCTGTCAGTGTTACAGTTGCACTCATCTGTTCTTACCTGAAATCGATTATCTCCATGGATTCTTCGGGGGTATTCAAGAAAACTTTAAGTTCTTGTCCTTTTTTCACCTGGATTCCTCCATCAAGGCTGGTTGATGTCCTCAGTCCTGTTACCCAATTCAAGCCAGCTCTTCCCAAATTCCCCACAATTCCCATTTGGGCAGAAATCTGGATAAAAGCACTGGCAAGAGATGTAAAGAAACACAGTTCCCACTGAAAAGCACCTTCTTATTTACCAACATCACTGCCTAAGCCACAGGCTTCTTATCCTCTGTGGCACTGTACGTGTTTCACTGCTAATTTTAAAATTGGGGTGAACATTTTGTTTTTTAAAATAACTTTGAAATATTCAGACACACGCATCTTAATACAAGCCACAGCAAAAGTCTGTGTTATAATAGAGAGGTATACAAGCTGAGGAATTTAGACCTGGATTCAAATCCAAACTCCACCAGAAGAAGCAAGGGAAGTGGTTGAATCCAGTGTTTTGGTTCAGGCCCATCTCTATTTATACGGGACATAGCAAAGATCAAATAAATAATTCAAGAACAGAGCTAAAAGTCTGACAGTCAGGTAAGCTAATATAGGGCTAGATCGGGGTAGGCAACCTATGGCACGCATGCCGAAGGCGGCACGCGAGCTGATTTTCAGTGGCACTCACACTGCCCGGGTGCTGACCACCGGTCCGGTGGGCTCTGCATTTTAATTTAATTTTAAATGAAACTTCTTAAACATTTTAAAAAACCTTGTTTAGTTTACATATAACAATAGTTTAGTTATATATTATAGACTAATAGAAAGACCCCTTCTAAAAATGTTAAAATGTATTACTGGCACGCGAAACCTTAAATTAGAGTGAATAAATGAAGACTCGGCACACCACTTCTGAAAGGTTGCCGACCCCTGGGTTAGATCCTTGTCTGCTATAATCTGGAATATAGCTCTATTGACACCAACTGGATATATTTGACCCATAATGCAATTTATTCTCATATGCAAAATTAATTCATAATACCACAGATTATGGAGTGATGCTCATCAACATAGAGGAATAAGTGGGTATACATTTTTTTAACCAGTAGCCTCAAAAAAAGGATGAAATACTTTGGTCTCCCACATTTAATTTTGGGGCAAGGATTTCTATCCATAGCTCAGAAAAATCTTTAAACCAACATCTCATCTTCAGGAAACTGCTTTGGAAAGTGGTATAGTTGTGGAAGAACAATGTGAGTATGTAAGACAAACACAGGAGGTGTATAATTTATGAAATTGGATTCAAAACAAACCGTCCCTCCCAATATTTTGTTTTAACAGGGCTAACTGATTGATAGGAACACAGCAAAAGAATATTCCTGCCTGAATGACTTCAATGGAATGGCCCATACAATTAAAAAGCACTCAGACCATACCCCATCCTCCAGGTCCCATTGGAGACAAAATCATGGAGATCCCTATGAAATCCAAGGGAGAATCAGCTGTATCGTATGAAAAGCAACTCGTGAGATCACCCGCCTGCAAACATTTGTAAACTTGACTTAGAGGTACTATAGATGGTGCTGGCTAACAAAGCAGGGCTGGAAAAGCACAACAATAGAGAATTTAAAATGAAATGGACAGCATAAAAAACTGTTGCTTCCTGATAACATGGCAACATATAGCACACTGTTGGTCACTGAATAGTTCTCCATGGATTTCCTAATTGATTGCAGGGCACATCCGCATGGAACTTGTACCTAAAGCATCACTACATTCTCCTCACTGTCGGAAGTGTGTGGAAGTAATAAATACATGGTAACACTTTGCAGTTATATAGCACTTTACATCCATGTGCCTTATAAAAGTGAGCTCATATTATTAATCTCATTTTACAGATGGGAAACTTAAGGAATAAAGGGTACATCTACATGGCAATAAAAGACCTGTGGTACAGCCATGGCTAGACGGCCAGCTGATGAGGGCTTGTGGCGCTTGGACTGCGGGGCTAAAAATTGCAATATAGACATTCGGTCTCAGGCTGGAGCCTAGGCTCTGAAACCCCAGAAGAAGTTTTTAGCCTTGCGAGCCCAAGTCAATTGATCTGGGCTCTGAGACTCAGTGCCACAGGGGTTTTATTGCACTGTAGACATACCCAAAAAGGCAAAATGTCCTGAGGCAGAAGCAGAACCAAGGACTCCTGATTCCCATTCACATGTTCCAGACACTAGACCATGCTGCCTCTCTTCTACTACTACAGTTCTTAAAGATGTCAACCAAGCTCTTTCAAAGGTTCCTAGGATACATTTCATGATATTGGTACACAACCCAAAGTCTGTAATCACAGTATGGTTCAAAGTAATGACAGTTTAACTACAATGTACCTGAATTATGAAGATCTATAGATATTGCCTACTATATAAAGCATCTTTTACCTTGGTTTGATATATCCATTTATGAAAAAATTTGATCGTTGTTTGAAATCCACATTCCCTTTGATTTTTACATTGGTTGCTGCTGATGCATTTAAAGCCAGTCTAACTTGAAAGCCTGAAATTGATGGAAAGAGCAATTCTTCGGTAGCCAGACTCAGTCTTTTATTAAACTGGACCTCTTGTCCCTATGGCAAAATAATGAAACAAAATAAAATTGCTATGAATATTATAAAGTCAGCCACAAGGATTTTTCCAGACTTTTGCTTGGGACAGAACCATCTGCTGTGTTTTCCATAGCATTTCCCCTTCTATAGCAGGTCCTTTTCATTGAGCTGGATTTGGAAATTAATGAAAAACCAGCACCAAAGCTTATCTTTGGCAAGCCGTGTGAGTGTTTAAACTAGACTAGGTATTATTTTGATCTGAAGTATGAAAGTTTTTGGACAAGAACAGGGACAAGCATAATCAAGACATTAAACTAAATTTTGTTCATAGTGACACAAACACATCCCCTTCTGATACAACCCAGAGTAGATCCCACGTATTTCCCAGTCTTAGAGGTTTCTAAAAAATATTCTGACTTGGTTCGATTTAAACAAATAATAATCCCCTGTTCTTCACCCTCTCACATATCTGGAGAAACTAGTTTCTCCAAGCACCCACTTTCAAACAGCAAAATGGTTCCTTTTACCTTTAGAAGCTTGACAGCCAGCTCTGCCAGGTTCAGGGAATAATGTTTCACTTTCTTCTTTATATCCTCACAGTCCAAAAAGCTGAGTTCATTTCCAAAAATCTTGATGCTCAGTTCGCATTTCAGCTCCTTCTTTTTCCCCATCCTTTCAGTAAACTGACAGAGTGGTACAGAGTTATTTAGGAGCAGGGGCTATTTACACAAAATGCCATTCAACCTCACAGCAAACACATCGCCAGTGCAGTTCCGATTATTAGTAGAGGGGATGGTGAGGCATTTGAACCCACACAAATATGACAAGCTCACATGAGCTCCTGGTTATTAGGCCTTGTGTCCTGTACACAGGGCCGGCTTTAGGCCGATTCGCCCGATTCCCTGGCACTCACCCTGGCGGCGGTCATCTTCGGGGGCCCCGCTCCCCTGGCCAGAGTGCCAGCCGGAGCACGGCAAGCCCTGTGGCCCCGCTCTCCCGGCTGGAGCTCCGGCCGGAGCGTGGCAGCCCCGTCGCCCCTCGACCCTGGCCGGAGCACGGCAGCCCCACGCCTCCTCCTCCCCCAGCCGGCAATCCGAAGTGCCGCCCCAGGAATCGGGCCCCGCACTTGCTAAAGCTGGCCCTGCCTGTACAGCATTCCACACACCAAGGATCAGCTACTTTCAGCCAGGAGCAGAAATGATAGATGCTCCCAACTGAGCATATTCAAGATGGGTGAGTGACGGGGCTCCTGAAACGCTGAACACTGCTGTGCCAGAGACAGATATGGCTTTGGGGAAACAAAACCACCAATCCCCTGGAATAATCATGGGCGCCAGGTTTGTATAATTTTTGGCGGTGCCCAGAACAGGTCCAAGCAGAGCCGTCCCATCCATAGGATGCACCGGGGCAACCGCCCTGGGCCCAGCACTTTGGGGGCCCCCACGATTCAGGGGAATGCAGGGTCCAGGGTGGCCTGGGGAATTAGCGGGAAACCTGGCGCTGGCAGCAGCGAGTGACATGGCCCCATCCTGCCCTGCTCCACTCCGCCCCGCTGGCTCCTGGCGTTGCTCGGGGGAGGGGGCGGAAGCCGGAAAGGGGCGGGGCAGGGGCAGGGGTTTGGGGGAAGGGGTGGAATGGGAGTGTGGAGGGGGCAGAGCAGGGATGATGAGGCAGGATGGAGGCATGGGGGAAGGGCAGAGCAGTGCGCAGTGGGCTGGGGCCAGGTTGCTCACTGCTGCCAGGGCCAGGCCCCCCACTAACCCTCCAGGCCACTCTGGACCCCACGTCCCCCTGAAGTGCAGGGCCCCCCAAAGCGCCAGGTCCAGGGTGGTTGCCCCAGTCCATCCTCTGAAAATATAAGCCCAAACATTGGTGGAGCACAGTCACAACGGGCCCATATAAATCACCGCCTATGGGAATAATAATCTTTGACTCTTGCTGTGAGTGGAACTCACCCATCCTGTGGGTGCCATGTTTGCCTCCAGATGTCACTAGCCTTCACTGACTGCCACCGCGATTTCAAACCCTTCAAAGCAAAGCCTCTCCCCCTGACTACAATGTTGAGGAAGTGGCAGAGGTGGACATATTGGAGTCATGTGGCTCCTAACTGCTGTGAAAATCTGTTTGGCTATTTCTCCATATGCCCCTATATAATAATTTTAGTAAAACTGACTGATTTTTTTTTTTAATTTTCAAATTTCAACCAAAATGGGGCAAATATTTTCATGAAATTTTCATGAATCATCCCCTCAATTTTTTTACCATCTTTATATTTTAGGGGATGTATGTCCTTAAAACTTTCAACTTTAATCCATGTGATGATTTAGGGGTTCCAGCTTTACTGCTTCTGAACTGTTGATGAGTTTATGAAACCGTATCATGAAATTGCTGTGTCATGTTAAGCCTATACGTATATGAATCCACCAGGAGTTAGCAGGGTCACGTCACATCTCTGCCAAACCTGAGATAATGATGGATGACCAGCACTCAGTGATTGTCTAGTCAAAGTAAGACACTTTGGGGACAATGGGTTTGCTCTAGCTGGGAGATGACACTCTCTCCTCTTGCTCTGGTTTGGGAGCAGTGGGAAGTTACCAAAAGGCAGAACAAAAGAAGCAGGTGACCCCAGCAGGAATCTACAAATGGACGCATGGGGGGAAGGGGAGTGGGGGGAACAGAAGACAGAGCCATTTTGCATCAGATTAAGATGAGAGAGGCAGCTGCAGGGGAAGGCAGGTAAGGGGGCGAAGGACCCTGCCAGCCTGAGGGAACACAGATAAGCCCCCAAGGACTCCCAAGGGAAGGGTGAGCTAGTGAGGAACATTGCGTTTAGGAAGTGTTATTGTTCTCTGTGTGATCTCTGCTCGCTTGTGCTTTACGTGATTATGAATAACAGAGCATTAATGTGTTAGACTCTGAGCAAAGTGTCTCTGAATGTTAGTTTCACAACGTCTGCGTACCGCTCAGCGAGCTGAACTATGAACCAGAAGCATCATGCCTTTGCGGTGGAATTCTGGGAGGGGGTTTCTTGGTGGCTACAGCTTGTTCTGGGGCCTAGGGTGGTGGGCTGAGGAGCCCCATTTCTGAAGAGTAACAAGACTGAGAGTCAGTGCCCAGGAAATGTGCCAGAGAGACCAAAAGAGAACTGTCTGCTGCAGCTTCAGAAACTTACACACACACACACACGCACACAGGCTTGGATTCCCCTCACAGCAGTCTGACTGGGTAGCAGGAAGAAGGTGCTTGCTAGGATCTGTGACACCCTGGCAGTGCAAAATAAAGCCTATCATGCAAACATTCACACACATGCTTAACTTTAAGTGTGGGAGCAGTCCCCTATTAATTTCAATGGGACTTCTTAGGAGTTTGATGTAAAGTACTTGCAGCAGAATTTGTATATAAAATAAACACATTAAACAATGATTATAATAATAAAGAGCTGAACCGACAAATTTTAACAATTTAAACATTTGTTGAGCCTCTGTTTCCAGATTTTGCCTTTCTCAGATGCATTTGTTATTTGAACTTATTAGACAACATTGCTTGCTATTAGAAAATTGGCTTGTGTTGAGTAGTTGTGATCAGTCAAATAAGTCACATGGTACTGTTTCTCTCCTCTCATTAGATTAAAATAACATGATTTTGCTGGGTAAATTCATAAAAGAAAATTTAAAATTCTCCTTCCCTTGAGTATTCACATAAGCCGAAAAGCTGCTTTCTGAGACCACATACGCTAGTGAAAGTTGATTTCAAGAATGTCCATGGAAAGAGGCACAAATACAGCCAAAGAAAATCCAAGCACAAATATTGTCAAATTTAGTGCTCACAGAAATATGTTTCCATTATCTACTCAGCTCTAACATCAATCATGTGCAGGCTCCTATAAACCTCAGCTGTCTCTTAGTTTCCAATAGGAAAAAAAAAAGATGGTAAATATACTGTACTCCAAAAAGACCAGCCTTTCTGAGCAATTGGGGTAATTTACCAGATTATAGGCTCAGCTGTTGCAGCCAGTCCCCACCACCTCCCAATCAGTTCTGCCCAGAGTATGGGTTGCTCCAAACTCTAATCTTCATTTCATTGGTCGCTGCACATTGGAATTCCATTGCAGCTCAGAGCACACACAGCTGAATAAGAAATAAGTAACAACAGTGCACCAAGGCAGAAGCTCAACATTAAGGGTCTGCTTGTGTTCCTCTTGAAACCAATGGACCAAAAAAAAAAAAAAGAGAGAGAGAGAGAGAGAGACAGACAGACAAACATCAATAGGAACAAGATTAAGCCTTAGATTATGGAGAGACAGCCCAAAGTACCACTGTCTGGGAACCAATGCTCTGAGATAATATAGCTTCTGCAAAACAGGGCATTATTCTCCATATCTTTGATTCTTGCACAGTCATTAACACCTGTGCAAAGTGATTGTAAAACACTGCCACATCCAAAGGGCAGCATTCTACATCCTTTTTATACAGGACTTCTAAGCAATTCTAGATCAGACCCAGAAATCACGTTAGAGCATCAAGTCTTTACCAGGATATGTATATTCAGTTACCTTTTTCACTAACTCACTCATCTTATTGTACTTTCCACCTGGACAGCTCTGCTTTGCGTTTCTTAACTTGGGCTTGGCACCTTTGGTCACAAGACGATGTCCACGGCTGTCTCTCTTTGAAGTCAGCTTCTTTTGTTTGGATTTTCCAGCTGCCTCCACTGGATTTTCTGACTTGGAGTTTCTTTCATCAGTATTTGTAAACAAGTATTCACTAAAAGTAGCAGAGTGTTGGCCAACCATCTTCTGCATGAGATCTTCCGCATTCTCTAACCGTACGTTAAACTAGAGGAGAATATATTTAGAAGACCACACATAGCTGGGCATAACCATATTCTATTCAGCAAATAGAAATTTAACTACCAGCATGGCTCTGGACTGGCAAAATGTAGACTTCTATAGCAACAATGAATTAGCCATACCAGGCCAAACCGTTAGTCCATTGAGTCCACTATCCTGCCTCAGGCAGTGGCCAATACTGGATGCCTCAGTAATAACTTCCAGACCGCAACTATAGCCAACCATGCGATGCTTTATATTGGGGAAACATTTCTTTCTTAATCTGGCAGCAATCCATCTACACCCTGAAGCGTGTATTCTGGCTACACCTAGTTGAACATGTACAAATAATATTGGTTGTAAAATTACACACCTCTTTTTTCTATGCTACATAGAAACTTCAAGTGTAGTTCTGTTCAGAAATCTGACTAACATGGCATTATGAGGGTCAATATCCGATTGGTGCACATGTCTTGTAAAAATATTTTTTTTTCTAACTACTCGCCCTGCAAATGGTAACCTGGAGTCTGAAAATTAAGATGAATTCTTTCCCTCATGGGCATCTTCATCAGCAATAAAGATTATGGAGGCCAAACCTCACCTTCAGTTCCAGCTGTGCAATTCCAGGTATAACTGAGGACACAATTTAAAGACAATGAGGTTGCATATGGGTCACCATTTTGTAATGACCACCACCATGAGTTGTCAGCCGGGATTGAACCTAGGGCCTTCAGCAACAAAAAGCAGTCTTGAACTAAAGGAGTAACTCAGTTGGGTTGCATCCAGCTCCCATTGAAGCCAATGAAAACATTCCCAATGACTTCAAAGGAGCTGGATTGGGGTTTAGTTGGCAACAGTTCTAGATTTTATCTCCAATGTGGATAAGGCACTCGTGGAGGATATGAGCTGCTTGGCTAGTCTGCTACATTAACACAGTAGAGAGAGTTATCAATTTGAACACAAATCAACCTGTTAAATTGAAGTGTTGAAAAGGCTGATTTGTGTCCAAACTTTCATAAACTCACCAGATGAATCTCATATACAACATTCATTAATCTCAGGAAAAAATATACAACTTGATGAAGAAACCATAACTGGAAACTATACCCAGAAACTATAAAGCATTTACTTCTATTTCAATACACTAGGCATTCCACAAAGAGGGAAAAAACAGAATTTACCTCCAGTAGATTTATAGCTCGCCCTAGGGTGTATATAGTCAAGTTTGTCATTGTTGATCGTGGGATGAAAGATGCAGGAGAAAAGACGAGTGCTGCCTCCACATTAGCACCTGCAGTTGCTGCAATATAAAACATCAGACATCAGGTCATTTTAAGATCAAATATTGTCATTTACTTTTCAAGTTCCAGCCTCTCTCTGGGAAATGGCAGTTTTGTCCTTTATGGAGAAGAAGAAAACATTCAGCCAACAAATAATCCATTTATTAACCCTTTAGCATAGCAAAAACTCAATGGACACCACAGTATGCACAAACCCTAGCTGACCTACAGGAAGGTGCACTTATGGTTTATGTCTTACATATATATACTTAAAGAGGAAGAGTTTTATAGTACATGAACAAAAATACTAATCTGACTTTGCTGCTGAGAAACTAAAACCAAAAACAAATATGCGGGGGGGGGGGAGAGAATTTGCCTTAATCTCCTCTTGGATTAGTGTAAATCCAGTGAAGTCAGCATAGGTGCTTCAAAATAAAAACAATGCAAGTGACAGGAGAAGCAGGCCCCAAGTATTTCAGAGAGAGTTCTGTTTAGTGGTATATTTGGTGCCTAGTGGTATGGGGCTTACTACTGATATGTAGGAAGATAAGAGTTCAGAGGTGAACTCAGGGAACCTCCTCCCCAAGTCAGCTTATGACACGGAGGAAGCTCAGTTGCTAATCATATCTCCTTAGTGTCCGTGATTGCACTAGCCTGAACACCACTCTTGTTGCTGCTCTGGAGGTCCATGCCCCTCTGGAAGAGAGTGTTGTAGAGTCAAAGGAATGACTGGAAAGTACCAAAAAGTTGATTGGATTGGATTTTCCTTTCACTCACACCTGTTGTACACTGTCACAATCAGTGACCACTGATTTGCACCAACAGAAGTGAGAGCAGAATCAGGCCCCATGTTTGTATATCTGGGTTCTATTCATTCATAAAAATTAAAATATTCTGTGGGAAAGTGAGGAATAAAGGAAAAAGAAAGCCACTCAGGGATTTAAAGCATGCACATGTGGCACAAGGTCCAATTTTAAAGTGAAATATACCTGAATGGAAAGTGACATCTGAATATGAGGAATATTTCCATATCTCCCAGTCAAACTCTCTGCTGAGAATGTCATCAGGAAGAGAATCTCTAAGATGTTGCTTCAGTGGATCATCTGTCTCCAGGAGCTGAGAGAGGTGACTCCAAACAAAAGAACCCACTTAAATTAGACAAAGAAAGAGGCTTGTCAATCACAGAAGAGGGTTTTTTATTTTTTAATGAACTAAGCTACAGTGCCAGATTCTTCACTTATTTACACCTGTGCAAATCCAGAGTCACTGTCCCAACCGCACTGGGGTTAACTCCAGTTTACACTAGTGTAACAGAAATCAAAGTCTAGACCACTAGCTAATCTCATCACTGGCAGTTATTTAAAACATCCCATTTTAATGCTTCCTCGTAAAAGCCAGAGTTTGTTCTATGTTTCAGTGATGGTATTTACGAACTTTCCAATTGCTGTAGTTAACTAACTAGTATTTAAAGATAACCAACCTCACTATTTGCAGTATTCAATGTTTTTTTTTTAATAATAAGTACAGAATAGCACAAGGAAATGCACTGGATTGGAGGTAAAATAGACATGCTGCTCAGTACCAACAGCGTAGCTCCAAAAATTTAGAATTATTCTGGATTTATATTATGTAACAGAGCAGAAGCTGGCCCTCTGGCACCAAATAAACCCATAATGAAGAGGTCACTCTGTTATGTAATTACATTAAAAACTATATTAAAACAGCATTAAGGCTGCCCATGCTAACTTAATTCAGCCCCCTTGTAAGTATGCATTATGATCGGTTTTCCCCAACATCATATAGGAAGTCTATGGAAAAATCTGGAATGGAACCTTGCTCTCCTGTGTTTCAATCCAGTGCCTTAAACACAAGAGAATGGTCTCTTCTTGGAACTGTTGCTCCATTTTACTGTCCACCCTGTACTGTCTTATACAAAGATCTTGTACAACAAATAGTCATATAATTAAAGACTGCATATAATGCAGAAGGGGGTTGCAACAAGATTGCATGGGCAACCCAACACAGGCATTTCCTAAATTGTGAGTGCCTGGACTTTGCAACCCTAACATTCGTTTAATGAAGTTTTTGGCATGTAATTTCTTAAGTTATTTTAAAAAAGCAAATGTTAAAAAAATTATATCATGTGGACTTATACCAGTGATTCTCAAACTTTTGTACTGGTGGCCCCTTTCACATAGCAAGTCTCTGAGTGCGACCCCCTTATAAATTAAAATCACTTTTTTATATATTTAACACCATTATAAATGCTGGAGGCAAAGCGGGGTTTAGACCGGAGGCTGACAGCTCATGACCCCCCACATAATAACCTCACGACCCCCTGAATGGTCCCAACCCCCAGTTTGAGAACCCCTGAGTTATACTGACCTCTTACATGGGTCTTTGGCAGAGTCAGAACCCACAGCTTTTAAATCTGTAGCACAAAGCTTGATTACTTAAGCTACAAGTTACTGGCAGCAGTAGTAGGCTTTTATCTTCCAGGTGGACCACCTGCTATATGGCACATACTTTGCCAGTGGCTTCCACAAATGTTTGATAGAAAACGAGAATTTGGGGAATCAAGAATCTTGTGTTCTATCCTGGTTCTAACGTACAGTCTAGTTCAGGGATCGGCAACCTTTGGCCCGCGGTCCACCAGGGTAAGCCCCCTGGCGGGCCGGGCCGGTTTGTCTACAGTGCAATTAAAAACCCACGGCTGGCCCTTGCCAGCTGACTTGGACTAGCAGGGTTCAGGCTGTTTAACTGCAATGTAGACTTCTGGGTTTGGGGACCCTCCCATCTCACTGGGTCCTAGAGCCTGGACTCCTGCCTAAGTGTGGAAGTCTACACTGCAATTAAATAGCCCTGCAGCCTGAGCTACGTGAGTCCGAGTCAGCCGGCACGGGCCAGCCACGGGTGTCTAATTGCAGAGTAGACATACCCGGAGAGTCTGGACAGTATGCTTAGTGCAGATGGAATGTACAGAGATTTTTAACTCCAAGCCTCTAACAAGCTCTACTAAGCATGAGCAAATGGTGATCTTTCAAATCTTAAAACTTGACCAAAACTAGAGGTATTTTCATGGGGACAGCAGGAGGTCTCTTTATCCACTGGAGCATCCCCTTTGCCAAATTTCAAGTCCCTACTTCAAGGAATGGAGGCACTAGAACACGTCAAAAATGATTTGAAAAAAAAAATAACATTGGCCACATGATCAATTATTCCCTAACCTCATTCTCGGAAATGGCAGATCCATTTTGGTGAAACTTAAAAAAAAAAAAAGTTAGGCTGGGATGGAGAGCAAGCACAGAAAATTCTGGAGTAAACAGTTAAAGTCTGGCAAAATTATAGCAATTGAAAACAGAGATTTGCAATGGAAAGTGTTAGGCAACCTTAAATACAGACATCACTACCAGCTCCACTTACGGTACCACCTAAATAAACTCACGTAATGAGTACTTTTCTCAAGGTTTACAATTCCACATGCAGTTCTGTTTCCATCGTACAAGACAACTGGCAATGAAAGCTCTTTACATAAAGTAAATAAATCTGAGGCTGTTATATTTTTGGAACCCAATTCTCTAACAGGAGACTGCCAATTGCTTGCTGCACTGGCTGCAGAGATGAGTTCCCATGCTCCAGCTTCACATATAGAGTTGCAGTATTTATATGATTGTTTGGAGGGGTTGTAATGCAGCTTGATTTTTCATGTGTTTTTATTCTGAACAAGGATCCTGAAAACCAATGTGTGCTTTATGCCCTGAAAGGCATCTATTACCCATGAATCTATTATATAGCTAGTGTAAATTCCACATGCTCAGAAGCCCAACAGAAAAATCAAGACAGTTTCTAGATTTTAGGGTTCTTGCCTTCAATCATTGGTGCAACCGGACAACAGTTTTCAATTTCTGTGCAGATCTGGCTCATAAATCAAAACTAATACAGATTTTGTCTTTTCCAGGTTACAGAGAAGAGGATCACTATCCGTGCTGATTCTGGACAGGGTTAAAAGCACTGGATCAAATTATAATTATTCCTTGTTGATTATGGTGAAGTTGTTTATAGAAAATCCCTCCTTCATCCCAAATCCTGGATCATCTTAAACATGTGCTGCTTTTGTATAGGAAGCTGATGAGATTCTTCACTTCTATGTAACCCAGATGCTTATCATTTTCACACTAGTTGAAATGGCTTCCCCTCTGGAAAATCTACCACATAAACAAAGGCAGTGTTTCAAACCAAGCACAATGGATTTTCTATGCAGCGTCAGTTTTCAATTCAGCATCTAATATCAGCAATCTGACTCACGTCAGGCGGCAATCAGTCATGGGTTGATCTGGAATTACTGAAACAGGCAGTATGAAGTAAGGAAAAAGACTGCAATACCGTTGCCTAGAAACTATGCATCTGAGCATATTCCAAATATTTAAAAATATCTCTCTGACTGTTTTACGTAATATCCCTTCTAATCCAGCATGTTCCCCTTCCCACACTTTTCTTCTTCTCTGGATTATTAATGTTTTGTTGTTGCTGTTGTTTGCTCCTAGTTGTTTGCCAAAGTTGTCAAACTTTAGTCTCCAGAGCGTTTCCAGGTGGTCTGAAGAGCTGCTTCTGTCATAACGATGAAGCATCTCTCAGTAAGTCTTGCTGCTATTTGCAGACGAGTCCAAAACACTTAAGGTTTCCATAGAATGTATGATCAACTAAATTAAAATTAATACACCCCTCTCTGTACTCTTCAGAATTGTGTTTGTCTGGTGTAAATTCAACCATGATTAAAGATACAGATGACACCAAAACTGATGGACAACAAATGCAAAGGAGGACACCACTAGACAACACAGTGTCCCAGAGAGAGAAGTGGAGGTGAAGCTGTAGGCAATAAGAGGGGATCCAATATTAATAAATGTGTAGTACTATACCCAGTGAACAACTAATATAAAATGGGGAGATGGGGGACATTTTAAAGGGGCACTGTGAAATACTTTGTAAACAGCTTTTATAATACCTATTACCTGAAATAATTTTCAGAAGCTTGGAAATTTATTTATTTTTTTGCTTCTTTTTTCCTTCTCCATTCAGCAAACTTTATAATTAGCCATTTGTGTTTGTAATGTAATAAAACTCAAGCATGGCCTGTTGTTCCTCTCTCAGGCTCTTTGATGATGTCAGTATGTGTTCATTAAATGCTGCCAGCCAGGAGAGATCACACCTGATTTTCTTTTGTGCACCACACCAAATTGTTGACAATTAAAAAAAAATTAAAACCCCCAATTCTAACAGTTTTAAAGTAGGTAACGTGGAGCTCAAACCTCAGGCACCTCTAATAGGAAGCAAATAAAAAATCAAGTCTAGAAAATAACATATTTAGGTATTTTTAACATTTCAGTAGCTGTCTGCTGACCTTGGCTGGATGTCTCCTCCTGCAAAGTCTGTTGTACTTGGTTAAACAGCTCATCACTCGGACATTTCATTGCTATATAATATGAAGCAATTCTTATTTCCACGTCATCATCGGCTGCTTGATATAAACGGACTAATACAGTACGCTTGAAAAAAAAAAGATTAAGGTACTTACTCCCCTAAAAGAGCTGAGGTGCATTAATTTCTAGGTATAAGCGGCTAGCCCTTGCAACAAGCATTATGAGGAAAGTAAGTTGTTTTATACAATATCAATACACACACATATATGTACAGCACAGCATCCTGTTCACAAAGTCCCAGGATGCTATACTATTACACAGATTGGGATGGATCCATTGAGCTATAGGGGAGCATTACTATTAACATAAATGAGTTCAGGACTGGACCCCAATACAGTTATCATCAATACAGTTTTAAGTAGCAGAATTTACTTGTCCAGGACCAAATCCTCGGTTCCTTATTCAGAGCCGGATCCTGCTAACACATCTGTGTCTGAGTAATTTTTCTTCACATGGGTAGGTCTTCTTCCATATCTTACAGGTGGAAGGAAGTCATTTTGTACACCCAGTGTTTAGTTCATACAATGTCATTTATTCTTTTCTACTTAATGGTACTCCACGTGACAATTTGTTTTTACCAATGAGAATACAGTAATGAGTGGTATAACCATATAACCCAGTTATACCCTTGAACTGCACACAATATCTCCATTATTTTTAGTGATTACTGGATAGCTCAATAGATTTCAATGAGCCTCTGTATTTGTCACAATGACAGGATCAGGCTTTGTGTCAGTATTGGAAATAAATCAGTTAAACAAATGAGGAGGAAATGCTTTGTCTTTTGTAGTATACCTCAGAGTGAGAGTCCTCTCAAGTGTGGGAGGAAATTCCAGGTCTATCTAGCAAGACATGCTATAGGCTAGTTTTGCCTCAGTAAGGCCTGGTGGGCATGGCTTTACATTTTCCTGTGTCTATCAAATGTTGTGTCAACCATTTACTTCTCTCTAGCCAGCTAAGAATGGGAATGTCTCAGGTGTAACTAGGCTTATCCATTGCATAAAACTTCCAATATTTCACATTGCACAAAAGGAGGTTGAGGAGGAGGTTGAAAAAACACCACCACATGAGCCCCTCAGGGGCTTCACCGAGGCAAGGAAAGCCAGGCAGCTCAAGTTACCACCTTTTATCAATTCGCCAACAGTTACCACAGTGGGATGCTGAAGTTATCTAAGCATAGCGCTACAGTGATACCTGCAATATTACAATGTGGTAATTGTACTGCACTTTCATTATGTTAAAAGGGACCTTTTGCCTGCGAAAAGATCACATTTGTCAAGAAAAACATCTGAATGCTTTTTTTGCTTCTCCAGCAAGAACACAGTCCTTCCCAACCTCCCCTGCAGCAGAGAGAGTTCTGCTGGGAGATGCTTTTATACTCGGTTCTTATTTGTTTGCACACTCCAGAATTATTTCATACAGGGGCACCATTTTAGATTTTGGGGGAGGGGGACAACTTTAGCCATGATTCCAAGAGCTACTTAGGCACCTGAAAATTTTGGGTTTTTGGGTTTTTTTTTTTTTCAGATAATAACTTAGAAATTAGCTCATAGGGCACTGTATCTAATTCCTATATATAAAAAAAGGATTAAATAAATATTAGACCCACTCAGCTCTAATACTAACATGTTCTCACATCATGTATCAAGTCACTTAAGGGACAGTGGTTAGGTTTAACATTTTAATGTATATTCTTTGTTACTAACTCTTGAATACAACAATTGAAACAATTATAGAAAAATCTAGATTACTTTCTATCACTTTTTTGAAGTTCATCAAGCCTGGAATAGATCATTTAACTTTGGAAACATCCCCTACTAGGGCAAGGCCCCATGAGTTTATATTGTACCTGCCTGGGGCTTTAGAGGTGTTACCTCACTACAGATAATAGACTAGAAACTAACTTTAAACAGGAGTGAAACTGACACTTTCAAGTCACTTTCACAGTGTTGCCAGGGCCAGTGCTACCATTAAGGCAAAGTAGGCAGTTGCCTAGGGCGCCAAGATTTGGGGGCGCCAAAAAGCGGTGCCCCCAATTTTTTTTTTACAGTGTTCCTGAGCACAGTCGCCGCTCCACTTCTCTTGCCTCCCAGGCTTGCAGCGCCAATCAGCTGTTTGGCGCCACAAGCCTGGGAGGGGAGGAGAATTAGAGTGGGGGCGGCGTGCTCGGGGAGGAGGCGGAGCAGAGGTGAGCTGGGGTGGGGAGCGGCCGCACGGCTCCCCGGGGGGGCGCTGCCGTGGGGGGGGGGGGGCCCCGGCGGGGGGGGGGGGGGGGGGGGGCTGCCTCGGGGCTGGGGGGGGGCGCAAGGTGGAAGTTTCGCCTAGGGTGCGAAACTTCCTTGCACCGCCCCTGAGTGTTGCCAATCTCAAATGTTCAAAAACCATGAATCAGGCTCACCAAAAATCATGAGATTGGTTTTTAAATCATGAGATGATTTAAAAATAACAGATTTGGGGTTCTTTTTATTTGCCTTCTGCTTTTAGAGCCTGCTTTTGAAGCTTTCTGCACAACCACAGCGACTAGAACTTCTTTTTCTTTAAGAATGAAGGCTGAAATAATCACATATCCACTTGACTCTAGGAGCTGGGGCTTTAAGGAAAACAATTATCATGAGACTCATGACAAAATCATGAGAGGTTTCAGAGTGGTAGCTGTGTTAGTCTGTATCAGCAAAAAGAACGAGGAGTAGTTAGTATGGCAACACCCATTTTTTCATGTTCTCTGTGTGTATATATATATCTTCCTACTCTATTTTCCACTGTATGCATCTGATGAAGTGGATTTTAGCCCACAAAAGCTTATGCCCAAATAAATTTGTTAGTTTCTAAGGTGCCACAAGTACTCCAAAATCATGAGAGTTGGCAACACAGCTTTTACTTCTGTTTAAAGGCTAGTTACTTTCCAGAAGGCTCTTCAACTCAATCACTGTAGTGTTGTGTTTCATTTCTCACAGGAGAATATTTAAAGCCAAACACCAAGAAAATTCTATATTTTAAAGTTGAGAAAAGAACTCAGACTTCTGAGGAATATCACGGCCACTGCAGGCAGGAAAGGAAAATAAACAGGCACGGGAGCTCTGGGCAGCTCTTCCTCTAGAAAGAAGGTTGGAGGGTCCAAGCTTCTCATCCTTAATCTAGTAAAACTTCTATTGCCATCAGTTCCTCCATTCATAGATATAAACATCACCGTGAACATGTGATAACATGTGTGGTCAATAACTATACACTTCACACCTAAATATCTGAGCCATCTTATCCAGAGTTACACCGCTTATATGCACTGGCTTAGGGACTGGATTTTCTGGCATATTCTCAATAGTGCTGAGCACACAGATGGTGCACAGTGAATAATGCAAATCATGCCAATAATCGTTGACTTTATGGACTCTGTGGATGCAGTTTCTGTTCTTCGTTCTGCAATTGGCCTGAATACAGCTGAAACCCTAAGAATTTGAGGCATAAACACATCTGATACTCATATAGCACTTTCTCATTCCTTCCTTTTCTCAAACTCAGAACAAAAAATGACTGAACAAAATGGTTTCCAGTTAACATGTAAAATTACACAGCAGCCATTGCTGTTAGGGTGACCAGACGTCCCGATTTTAGGGGACTTGTCCCACGTCCCAACCTTACATTGGTCAGGATGCACCTTGTCCCGACATTGGGGGGACCGCAGCAAGCTTGCGCCGCCGGCGCCACTCACCTCTTCCTCCTGGGCCCTGGGACAGCGCCGGCACAGCAGTACCAGCCCGCTGGCCGGCAGGAGCCTGCAGAGTGCAGCCCTGCCCCAGGCACACAGAGGCGGCAAAAAGGTCTCCACTCCACTGCGTACTGCAGCGAAGCAGGGCTTGTAGACACCGGCAGCGGGCAGTGGGCAGAGAGTCCCCCCCACACTCCCCTCAACCCAACCCGCCCCGACCCACGCGAGCGACGCGACCCTAGGAACCAGAGGCTGGGACCTGCCTGCTGGATGCTTCCTGGGAGCCGCTCCAGCAGGTAAGCACTGCTGGGACTCACCTGGCCCCCGGCAGGTCCCTCTGTGGGGGCTCCTGGCCAAGCAGGTGTGAAACCTGGCGGCCAAAGGGGGGACTCCCAGGGAGGGTTCGGGGCGAAGCTGCAGAGAAGGGAGCGGGGCGGGCTCGGGGAGGGGAGACCAGCACCAAGCCACTTGCCTTTCTCCCTGTCTGCACTGCAACAGATTTGGGTTTATCTTTATATTAAGGGGTAAATTCACATGCAAAATTTTCATTGAATTCAATAGGTGTTCCATGCATATAATAACGCCTGGAGATGGCCCATAATTTACACACTGGTTTTTTTGCTCTTCTCTGGACTTTCTCCATAATCTTTAACATATTTATCCTCACTACTCCCCTCTGAGGCAGGGAAGTGCTAATATCCCCATTTTACAGATCGCCTCTCTGTGCATCAGTTCCCTAAGGCCCAGATCCTCAAAGGTATTTAGGCGCTTAACTCCCATTAAAATCAATAGTAGTTAGGTGCTTATTTACCTTTGAGGATCTGAGCCTTAAGTGGCTTACCCAAGGTCTGTGATGGAGCAGGGAAGCTGGGTCTCCCAAGTCCTGTGCTAGCACCTTAACCACTGCACCCTCATCTCTCTTTTATGTTTCATCCTAATCTGTGTCTCTCCATACTTTCATTGTCTGTCATTAATGTAATATTCTTCTAAACAAGATTGTAGTAGCACAGTGCACTGAAGTAACTGCCACCTCTTTTTTTAACAACACACTCTCCAATAATGATTTCTACAGGCGCCATGTCACTCTTCTCATTGAATGAAATGTTGCTCAGATTGATGAAAGGCCAACAGATATGTAATCTATTAATTTACAATACTTGGCTATGAAGGGCTAGATTGTGCCTTTATAACTCAGTCCTGAGTAGATACATAGAGCTGAAACACCCCTATGGGAGCTCAGCAAGAGATTTCACCATGGGGTGACACAATCCAACTGTGAACTTCCAGATAAGCCTGCTACCCCTAGTCCTGTGCTTAGCCTGCTCTAGTCCTCCTTCTTCTCTTCCTTTGAGGAGATTTATCTTCCTGGGGTGTGCCCAGAGGGATCAGTCTCCGTGGTCCCTCAAATGCAGTGACTATGGCTGGCCATTGGCAGGGCTTCATTGGGGAAAGGTTTTGTGCCTCCACCAGCATCCCCCCACAAGGGCAAGTTGCAATCTGCTCTTAAGCAAAGCTGTTAATTGGACAAACTTGTGTTCAGTTACTGGTAACAGTTGAAGGCCTGATCCTGCAAATGCACATGTGAGTAACTTTACTCCTGTGAGTAGTCCCACTGAAAGTCAGTGGATCCACTCATGGTACTAAGCACTCTGCCCCTAGGCTTTAGTCACTATAATGTCCTAAGTGGGCCATAAGCCTGAGCCTTCCAGAAAGTCACTGTAGGCTTTAGTGGCGAAAGGACTAGCTATTCTGTCTGTTTTTAGAACTAGAGGTCACCAAATTAAATTAATAGGCAGCAGGTTTAAAACAAACAAAAGGAAGTATTTCTTCACACAATCAATCTGTGGAACTCTTTGCCATAGGATGTTGTGAAGGTGAAGTCTAAAGAAAGGAAAGAATGAGACCAGCAGAATAAGGACAGTGCACTTCAAAAAAAAGCAGACTTCAACAAACTCAGAATTTGTAGGGAAGAAAATGGGATGGGAGGAAATCTTAAGAGAAGTAGGAGTTCAGGAGAGTTGAGAGTTTCTCAAGGAGACAGTATTAAAGGCACAATGGCAAACTATCCTGATGCACACAATGCACAGTAAACCTGTGGAACTCTTTGCCAGAGGATGTTGTGAAGGTCAAGACTATAACAGGGTTCAAAAAAGAACTAGATAAATTCATGCAGGATAGGTCCATCAATGGCTATTAGTCAGGATGGGCAAGGATGGTGTCTCTAGACTCTGTTTGCCAGAAGCTGGGAATGGGCAACAGGGGATGGATCACTTGATGATTACCTGTTCTATTCATTCCCTCTGAAGAACCTGGCATTGGCCACTGTTGGAAGACAGGATACTGGGCTAGATGGACCTTTGGTCTGACCCAGTATAGTCATTCTTATGTTCTTTTCTCTGGCATAGCCCTGGTCTACATTTAAAATTTAGTTGGACTTAGATCTCTTAGAGGTGTGAATTTTTCACACCACATAGGGCTGTAATTAAGCCAACCTAGACCCTGGTGTAGACACGGCTAGGTCGACAGAAGAATTCTTCCAGTAACCTAGCTGCCACCACACTGGGAGGTGGTTTACTAGAGTGATGGAAAGCCCCCTTCCATTGATGTAGAAAGTGTCTACACTATGGTGCTGCAGCAGCAGAGCTGCAGCTATGTAGCTGTAGCACCACTCCCGGCAGTGCTTACTTGAGGTGGCTCCCAGGAAGCAGCTGGCAGGTCCCTGAGGTAAGTTTCAGAGGCTGCATCCTCCTCCCCAGCAGGGTGTGTGCAGACCGGTCCACCTTGCTCATGGCAGAGCCAAGAAAGGAGGCACCTGCCTCTGCACATGCTGGTTCTACGCAGGGCAGGCTGGGGCTGAGCACTGCTAGGCTGCTGCCCAGTTCACTTACCCACATTAGCAAGCAGGGATTGCATCTGGCAGCATACATCTGTTTAATGTACAATCGGGAAACCATTGTCCCGATATTCAGGTAAAATTTTGCATTTGGTAGCTTCCTAGGGCCCCCTCTCGCAGCTTCCTAAGGCCCCCTCTCATGGCTCTGTGCACTTGTGTCTGTCATTCCCCCCATCCCTCCCGCTCGCCCAATGTGTCTTGATATTTCACTCTTGCGATCTGGTCACCCTAATTGTTGTACAACCCAGCATGGGGCAGAACTTGCCAACCCTTGGGAATTAAGTGATCTCCTCTCATCTGACTCTCTTTACATGCTGTCAACCACCACATTCATCCCAACCTTCTGACCGTTTGCTGGAGTCTCAGAGAATTGGCCGCCTTGGTTTTGCTCCCATCTATCAGAGTCCTCTTTTTTTGCAGCATATGCGGGGAGGGAGAGCGAGAGAGAGACTGGTCTCATCTGCTGGATAGGGAGCTAGTCCTGAAAGACCTAGGTTCTACTCCCCCCATGGACTTCCTGTTTGACCCCAGGCCAGTGCTTTAAGGACAGAATTTCAAAGATTTTTAGGCACCCTAAAGATGCAGCTAGATACCTAGTGGGGGCTACAAAGCACCAACCTGCTAAGTGCATTTGAAAATCTCACTAGGTGCCTAAATACCTTTGAAAATCTGGCTCTTAGTCTGTGTGTGCCTCAGTGCCCCATCTGTACAATGGGGATAACAGCACTGCTCTACCTCACAGAGGAGCTGGGAGGAGAAATAGGTTAGACATTGTGAGATGCAGCCTCAGATACTATGGTGATGGGGCCACATAAGTATCACAGGTAGAGTGGGAACTTCTCTATACACTGGTAGCCCTTCCCTGGGTTTGACCCCTTCTTTTCACCTACGCCTCCAAATCTCCCCCTTTTCTGAATGCAACCTTGGCTCAGTGCTTTGCTGTATTTTTTCTGATTCTCTCTCCTCCCCCAACTTCTCTCTAAAATAACCCCTCCTACCTCTCCCCCCTCCAAGGAGGGATTCCTCTTTTACAGACTAAACTTCCATATCCTTAATTTAATCACCAGCCCTTTCTTATCTTAATCACTCTGCCTCTGTTTGTAAACAAAATACTGACTCCCTGCCCCAGAGGCACCTCTCCTCTGCAGAACTCACACTAATGCTGCAGATTTCACACTAATGCCGTGTGAGCTTCACCTGGGAGCTTGTATACCTGTATGAAACTCGGAGGGGGGGGGAAGAGGGGGACTCCCTGCCCTCCCCTGCCCTGACCCTGATTTCACACAGCACAGATTCCAATACAGCACCAGTAAATCATCAACCACTGAACACATTACTTACATTGGCAGCACAGGGAATGCGTCTGAAGGCCTGTATGGCAGCTAGGCGGATTTCAGTGGGGTTGCTTCTCAGGGATGCACAAGAACTCAGGATAGGTGTTAGAGATGTTGCTGCCAGCCCTGCATTTCCAATTGCTTTTAACACTAGCTGCAGCTGAAAATACAAAGCAAGGCAAAATGGGAAACTGAGGTCATTGCTGCTAAAACCATCCCATCACCTGCACAAGATAGTTTATTACTTTTATATTATCACATTTTCTTTCAAAATAGTCTGCCTAAAACAGATCTTTGCTCACCATTTTATTGCCGCATGGGGAATTCTCAATCATGAACCACAAACATGAACAGATCTTTAGAATGAACTGCAGAGAAAAATTGCTTGGACACAGGATGCAAAGATATCATTTCAGACACTCCTGTATCATTGCCGTGTTCTTGCAAAATTTCAGAACAGCAAATACTGAGAGTGTCCTTGGAGATCGCCTGGAATCAATTGTTTAGATCAGAGAAGGTGATAGCAGAATATCTGCCTATCTGCCAGGGTGTCAGGCTAGGTCACAACTCAAAAGATTTGCTGGCATAGTTACGTCAGTTCGGAATGTAAAAAATTTGCACCCCTAAGTGCAATGTGCCAGCAAAAGCTAATGTAGTTACATTGGCAAAAGAGTCCATATGCTTATATCACTTATTTCATTCAGGGAACTAGTATAAAGTACAGCTCCCCTAAGGGCATGGCTACACTTGCAGATGTAGAGCGCTTTGAGTTAAACCAGCCTTCAGAAAGCGCTGTAGGGAAAGCGCTGAAATTGTCCACAATGACAGCTCCAAGCGCACTGGCATGGCCACATTTGAGGCACTTGCAGCGGCATTGGGAGCGGTGCATTATGGGCAGCTATCTCACAGAGCACCTCTTCCCATTCTGGCAATGAGGCTCGTGGGAAGGGTTCCAGGGGTGAGGGGCATTCTGTGTCCTGACCCAACACTCCATGATGCTTCAGTTCGCATCCCTGGGCTTCTGTCCACATTTGGTGCCATCTTTCAACATTTTTTGTACTGCGCGCTCTGTCTTCCCTTTCGGTCTGCGGGAATGGAGTCCGAACTGCTGAGGAATATGCTGATGAGCCGCGCCAGCACATCACGTTTGGCAGTCGAGTTACTCCTTAAGAGCCAAACTGACAGTGAGGACTCCGACAATATCGACTCGAGTAACGCATACGACACGCATACGAGATTGCTTGTGGCATTCATGGACATGCTCACCACCATGGAACGCCGCTTTTGGGCTCAGGAAACAAACACTGAGTGGTGGGATCACATCATCCTGAAAGTCTGGGCTGACGAGCAGTGGCTGCAGAACTTTCAGATGAGAAAAGCCACTTTCATGGGATGGCGCTCACCCCTATCCTGCAGCGCAAGGACACGAGATTGAGAGCTGCCCTGACGGTGGAGAAGCAGGTGGCTATTGCAGTCTGGAAGCTGGCAACTCCAGACAGCTACCGATCAGTCGCTAACCAGTTTGGAGTGGGAAAGTCAACCGTTGGAATCGTGTTGATGCAAGTTTGCAGGGCCATTAATCATGTCATGCTCAGAAGAACCGTGACTCTGGGTATCGTGCATGACATTGTAGCTGGCTTTGCACAAATGGGTTTCCCTAACCACGGAGGAGCGATAGATGGGACGCATATTCCAATTCTGGCACCAGCCCACCTAGCCTCCGAGTACGTTACTCGGAAGGGGTATTTCTCTATGGTTTTCCAGGCGCTTGTGGATCACCTTGGGAGTTTCATTTACATTAACGCAGGCAGGTCCGGAAAACTGCATGACGCATGCATCTTTTGGAACACTGGCCTGTTCAGGAAGCTGCAAGCAGGAACTTTCTTCCTGGACCAGAAGATCACCATAGGGGAAGTTGAAATGCCCATTGTGATCCTTGGAGACCCCGCTTACCCTTTAATGCTGTGGCTCATGAAACCCTACACAGGGAGCCTTGACAGCAGCAAGGAGCGGTTCAACAACAGGCTGAGCCAGTGCAGAATGACCATGGAGTGCGCTTTTGGCCGTTTAAAGGGCCACTGGCGATCTCTGTATGGGAAGCTGGATCTGGCCGATGACAGCATCCCCGCGGTTATATCCGCATGCTGTACCCTCCATAACATTTGTGAAGGGAAGGGTGAAAGATTCACTCAGGCATGGAACTCGGAGGTTCAACACCTGAAGGCGGAATTTGAACAGCCAGAGAGCAGGGCTATTAGAGGGGCTCAGCACAGGGCTTCAAGGATTAGGAATGCCTCGAGGGAGCAATTTGAGGCTGAAAGCCACCTGTAATATTTGGTGTCCTGCACAGGAGTGAAGTGCAGTGGTTCCAATGTTAGAAGGAATCTGTGTTTGCTACGCTGACTTGCAGTGCCTGTTGCTTTCCTGGGCTAAGGTATCTTTTACTTTATGCAATAATAAAGAATGTTTTCAAAGGAAAAAATCCATTTATTGAAAAGAAACACAACTGCTTGGGAAACAGAAGGGGCAAGGGGATGGGGTGGGGAACAGTACAATCACAGATTTGCATATGTCCTGTTATCATACTCAGCGTTCCTCTCTGGAGTGCTGTGCAATGAGTGTTGCACTTCAGGATGGCTATACTGCATGGTGATGGAAAGTGGGTTGGAGGTGATATGGTGGCACAAGGGAAAGAGTTTTGGGACAAGAGCTGCGGGTGTGGGGGGAGGGCAGGTATGGTAGTGCTCTGCCTGCATGGCTACGAGTGCCTGGATTGAGTCCGCTTAGCGCTCCATGATGCTTATCAGCCAATCCGTGCGTTGCTGCCGGAGCACCACGCTTTTGTGCCAGCACTCTTCATTCTACTGGTAGATCCTCCTCCTCCTTTCACTCTCCCTTCACCCCTTTTAGATTCTCGTTAAGGGACTGCTGCATTACTTCATGCAGCATGACTTCTTTGCTTCTACTTGGCCTCTTCCTGATTCTTTGCAGCCTCTCGGACGGTGATAACATGGACGACTGAGATCTCAAGGTTGCATCTGTAAAGGCAAAATGCAACACCAGACAGAGCAATGATTCCCCCGTACTTAAGGGCAAGCACAGTCTACACAATAGCAAAGCAAGCGGACGTAACCCACGGGAGCCCCAAAATAGTGAGTCAAGGGGGACTGATGGTTTCATGGCCGTACTGTCCTCTGGGTTTCTGTGCCTTGGGGAGAGCCAACAGCTGCAGGGAGTTCCTATACTGAACACTGTCCCCACATTTTCCACAGGAGTTCGTCATGGAAGATATCTCCCTGCTGAGGGTGACCTGGAAAGCAAGGGAGGGTCTTCTACTACAATGCAGCTTCTGCCATAGCCCAAATTCAGCTTGCCTGTGTGCAGCAATGGTCCCCCACCCCTCACAGCACAGTGGCGCGGACATGTTAGCCTGACTGAGACAAGGACCACAGTAGCTCTCCCAAGAAACCTGCGCAAGCGCATTGCCCAAGTTCTGGATGAGACCTTTGAAGAGATCACTGAAGCTGATTACCGCGATGTGAGAGCACATCGACACCCTATTCCGCATCTAGGCATGCATGCAGCCTTAACCCTCCTTGCCCCAAGAGCCTGCACCGAATAACTTCTTTCCCAAAATAAAAGCCGCTTACCGGGCACCTCCTCTGGTGTTTGTCCTTCCCCAAGCACCAGCTGCCATGACTGGCTACCTTCCTCCTGACTTGAGAACTGCTCCTGGCTGCAAGTATCTAGGGATGTCGGGGTGTCTTCCTCTTCCTCAACACCCTCGCTCCCACTTTCCTCCTCCTGCCTTGCTGAACTGGGGTCTAAAGTGTCCATGGTGGTCCTCGGAGTGGAGGTGGGGTCACCCCCAAGTATCGCGTCCAGCTCTTTGTAGAAACAGCAGGTCATGGGGGCAGCACCAGAGTGGCGGCTTGCCTTGCGGGCTTTCCAGTAGACATTCCGCAGTTCCTTCACTTTAACCCTGCATTGCAGTGTGTCCCGGTCATGGCCCCTTTCCATCATGTCCCTTGATATCTGCCCAAAGGTATCATAATGCCTATGGCTGGAGCGCAGCTGGGACTGGACAGCTTCCTCCCCCAAACACTGATGAGATCCAGCACCTCGCCATTGCTCCATACTGGGGATCGCCTGGCGCATGGAGGCATGGTCACCTGGAAAGATTCGCTGAGAGCACTCCACGCCTTGCTGAGCAAACAGGAAGGGGATTTTCAAAATTCCCAGCGAATTTAAAGGCGGGTCTGATGGTTGGTCACCTGAGCGCAGGGCAATAGAGTTCAAAGTGATGACCAGAGTGGCTAGAACAGGCATTGTGGGACACTTCTGGAGGCAAATCAGAGCGCATTAACAAACCAGGGTGTCCACTCTGGCGCTGCGGTGCTCCAGCGGGGGCGCATCAAACGTTATTCCACTCACCGAGGTGGAGTACCAGGAGCGCTCTAGTCACGGAATCCGGGCGCTCTACGTGCCTTGCCAGTGTGGAAGGGTTGTGAGTTAGAGCGCACGAGGCTGCTTTAATGCGCTCTAACTTGCAAGTGTAGCCATGCCCTTAGAGGGTTTGCCACTATAGGTCAATTGGCAAACCCTTCCTGGTGTAGACAAGACCGTACATTCCCATAGTTTGCTCTTCTATAAACAATATAGCACTTTTTAAATGAAATTTGGTTTGGAACTGTGATGCTGCAAAAGTATCCAAAAGATACAGTGCATATTAATTTCAGTGTGAAGGCACAGACAATGCAACAAGTAGGGGAGGGGGACGATTTTCAAATATATGAAAGCTATGTCTCAGTTTGATTATCTATAGATCAAAACGCTGCAAGGTAAAATGCTTAGTGGTAAAGGTTTGGGGTTCTGAATGCCATGGTTGATTAAGTCATTTACCACAATGTTACCACGGTCATTTCCTATACTAAGTATAGAGGAAACCGGAGGAATTTCAGAAACCAATGGACATAGTAACTGTTGGAAAATGACGACTTTTCAATAGCAAGCTCTATGCCTAGACTCCCTATACCCATAAGTTCAACTCCTCATAGGCTGACCCACCTTGCATTGTTCTTAGCTAAATTGTGCTGTATATACACACACACACACACACACCGGTGTAGTTCAGGAGTAATTGCAGAGTTAAAACGTGTCAGAAACTGCTGTAACTGTGTGAGCTAAAGGAGACTCAGACCCTATTTAATGTAGGATGCTTATGATGAGGCTTGAGACATGAGATTCTTTCGATGGTGCATGGATATCAAAGATGACATGGCCATTTTAGTAGAATTGTCCTAAGCCAAAAATATCCTCTCCCCTGCACCCATTGCGCCATATTGTTGCTCAGCTGGTGCCTGGCCTGCCTCTCCTGAGGTGGCTGCATTTCAGTGGGTCTCAAAAATCAAGCCACTTTTATTTAGGTGCCTTGCTTTGTGTTGAACATCTTGGCCAGATTCTGTACAGTCCTTTGGGATGCTTCAGGACTGTAAATGTAAATTATTATTTTCATGACAAGCTCATGCATGTAACATTAAGGAAAAAGCCCTTCCGTTATTTGAACGGCCTTTTAAAAGAAACCCAGCTTTAGTCAGAAATGCATGTTGAAGAGATTAAGAGAAGTCTGGCTTACTCTCAGGAAATAGTTCCTAATGGTGAGAGCTATTAGACTATGGAATAGTCCCCCAAGAGAAATGGTGGAAGCCCTATTGCCCGAGTTATTTATCTAGGCACAGCACTAGAAGGTACACAGTAGGGAGCAATTCTGCCCCTCCCTAGGAAAATGGACTCTATAACCTCATACAACAGATTTTTCCTGCCTGTCTTTCCATCTGCCTTCTACGATTCTATTGCCCACAGGAGCAGTCAAAAAAGTTCAGGAATGACATTTTTATCTTAAAAGCTCAATTGAAATTTCCATAAAATAAAACCTGGTGTTTAAATAACTGCTGTAACAGAACTGAGAGTGACAAATTGTTCAGATGATATGAAAAAAATAACTAAAACCAAGTGTGCTTTGCACATTGGGACCTTAAATTCTGGAAGGTGCAAAATACCTCGGCTAGCATAGCAGTTGGGGTCCTGCTACACTTACTAACTATCTGGTACACTGTCACTGTGGTCTCTAAGGGTGAGAAGGAAGGAGCTTAGGAGGATGGTGAAACAGAAGGAAGATATTTCTTTAAAGGTGAAGTGCAGTTAAAATGAAGAATCCAGAAATATGGGCTGAATTGCTCCCAGTCCAACAGAGAAATCACACACAATCAACAGACACAATATCATTTCCCCTTTCCTTGGCAAGTCCTTCAACATCATGCTAGTCAACTCCAGTCATGCTGTGACTCCCCAGAGTGCATCATCCTATGATGTTACAGCTACCACTAACTGCATGAAGCCAATCAAAAGAAGGGACAGGTAAATTATTTCTCGTGGTATCTGTAGTTTTTAAAAGGTTTTTCATTTTATATCCAACAGCTTTTAAAATAATATGTTACAAATAAAATTTTAAAATCTGTAGAAAGGATTAAAAAAGATCCAACACACTTGTGCCTTTTTAGACAATTTTCTAAAAGGTTTTGTTGTCTGAATACCCACGAATATCCATGAAAGCAACTCTTTTCTGTCCAACAAGCCTCTTTTGGCCATATGTACTACCAAAGAATATAGCTGAAATGAGTAAAATAACATTTGCTTGTAGATTCAAAAGGTATCCATATTTTCACTCCAGACTCCATTGCATGTCATTTTCATCGTACAGGTTCTTATTCTGATTGTGTCTAAAGGGAGAAAAAGGGAGGGATGGCTGTTTGAAACTTGTCTTCGGGGTTACTCCATGCTTGTCTAAATGACTGTTACCTGGCTGAGTCCTGATTCTTGCAAGGTGCAGTTTCCTCCCAAGTATCCTTCCAGAATACTTGTCACCATCTGTACTGCAGGCAGACGGTCACAGGCGCTGTTAGCTGAACAAAAGTGATGCACCAAAGCAGTTATTCCTAAGAAGACACTCTGACTTGCTCCTGGTGACTGCAGCAAAGGCTGTAAATCAAGACAAGAATGACAGGCGGCTTAAAAACTGTAAGCCTCATATTTATTATAATACCCCGAGCACTCTGATGGCATGTACATCTTCACAGAGATTTACAAACATTAATTAATTCATCCTTATACACTCTTATGAAGCCACAGAAAATAACCCCCATTTTCAAATACTGACTATTGTGTCTTTGAAAGGTTTTAATAAAAAAACATGCTGGGGAGACTCAGAGGAAAACCCCAGATGATATGGAGAAAAATCTACCACTCTCATATGCTTAAGTGAAGACTGAATTAGTATGATCCTTGAGAGGACTCAAGGCCATTCTATAGTGAAATGCATTCCAAGACACTCCCAGTGCTTAGAACACTCACATTGTTTATGTTGCAAAATATACTGCCTGTCCCCATAGCAATGGGCTCTCCAAGTCAAGATTAAGCTGTAGCAAATAGAAGCTTTTGATGCAAAGATGCTGTACAGTGCATGGAGGAGATTAATACAAGTGGCCATTGTCCAGCACTCTCAACAGGGGAGTGCTTTAAATTAAGGATACCAGTGCAGTGAGAATGTAATTTAGATTGGCTGTAACATTATCACCTACACTTTTATTGAGGTATAGCAATAGTGCAGTATTTCACGAGTCACATTTTATATTAAGTTTCCACTGATAAATAGCTTATAAAAGATAATACAAGACTATAACAATTTATTAACCATTTATTAGTTTGTTATTGTGTCCAACAGGTTGTTTATAACCAGAAGCACCTACCACAATGGGGGTTCTGGTCTAGGACTAGGTGCTACAATAATACAAATAATAAATAAACAAATAACCTAAAACACATGTTAGTGTATTACAGATAGTTATATAAGTGCATGCTAATTATGTCTGTAATATGCTTACAACACCTATAAATCATTTATTAGCCTTTTATAAAAGGAACCTAAATATAAAGTGTGACCCACATATCTTACAGGGCTTAATCCTGAAAACCACTACTCCAGTAATTCTATTGAATTCAGTGGACCAGGACTAGTTGAGGCCAAAAGGATTGCAAGATTAGGCCTATGGTTATGCACAGTTTGCATCTCTTGTGACTTGTTTTCTTTTTACAGCACCCCCCTACTGAAATTTTCTCTTCCTGCCACTTTGGCAGCTGCTGTTTTTTAGATGCAGCCAGCTCTGTAGGAGAGAGAGACACCATGAGCGCTCTCGTGTAGACCCTACTTTTGTTCTTTCTTGTAAAAGCAGTTATTATAAATAAATATGATAAATAAATGGTTGGTGTTTGTATATACAAAATTGTAACAGGGCCCCTAGATGTGAATACCTATAGATTAATGCCTGACAGAATGGTATGTTATTTTTCTCCTAGAAAACAACTGGCGTTTGCAGTTCAGCACAGACAATTTTAAAAAGTGCCCTCTAGTAGCAGGTCTCTGCTGCACTCACTGGCAATCAAGCAGTTTCTGATTGCTCTTTCTGTAATAAAAGATCAGCCAAGAACTTTTCAAACCTCTCCCAATTTAGCTTTCTGAATAGAAAGTTAAAAGTAGCAACATTGCAAACCCAGATCCAACCTGCACACTGAGAGCAGCTGTTAAGAATCCTGGGAGTAAAGGAGAGAAAGAGCAGCTGGAGAGGGTGGACAGAGGAAGGAGAAATGGAACAGGAAATGCATCTGGAGGGAGAAGAGCAGGGAGAAGGGCCAGAGGAAGCAAAAGACTGAAAAAAGCTATAGCTGAGGGAGGGAGGGAGGGAGGGAGACTTTGCATAGAAAGTTATAGTCCTAGCATTCTAACGACACAAACAAATTCAGCCTCATTTCTTTATGAGGCCAGTGTGTAATGAATTTATGTGCATCTACCAGAGCTGTTCATTTTATGCACATCAGTCAATATTTTAACATACCATACAATAAATTTCATTATGAGCACTTGCATGAGTAAAAAGACACACGTGTTTTCAGGAACAGAACCCATGTGTTTATATGGGAACCTACTCTGAACTGTTTGCATTCCATAATCATTAGCAGATTCTTTCCCAGTACACAAACTTGCCATGAATTGTAAACATTTCTCAACTACAGGCATTTTGGAGAAGAGGAGCACTGGAAGCTAAGTGGGTCCAAGGCACAAAATATGTTTCTATTTGTCCAATAAAGCTGTAGTCAAACCCCATATTTCCATACACCCTGAAGTAAACATGGTTTTGTTGAAAATCCCATAATTGAAGTGATGACCCAGAAGACTAAATGAGCTGGATATGAATTATCTCAACTAGGAATTCTGGAAAGCCTTCAAAGCTCTGGCAGCCGGCGCTTTATTATCCTGGCCTGTAATTGTTTGATAGGGAACAGCAAGTTGTGAGAATGATTTTTCATGAGTCTGACCAATCAGTGGGCCCTTTGCTGCCAAGCCAAATAGACCCAGGCAGTTATTTTATTCTGTTTAAAAATAATTTGCAATTGCTGACTTTCCCTCAAAGTGATCTCAGGCTTTTCAAACACAGTAAGCTACAGAAGTAGCTATTAAGCTATCCCCACCTGAAATGGAACAGGACAACCTCAGGAAGAATGTACCAGGCCCAAGTGCTCATTCACTGGGCACAGATAAGTCACAATCCCCCTGCTTAAACCCAGCAAGAAGATTTTGCTGTAAGTCAGGGCCGTTGCCTTCTGAACCATTACGTTTCCCCACTCCATTAAAGGCAAGAAATAGAATTTCCCTCCTTCCTCCCTTCAATGGCTATGAGATACAACACACACACATGGAGCCAGATTCTAGGGTACCCCAATCAGGAGCAGCCTGTAATTTCTACACTTTGGTCTGATGCTGGCTGTGGGCAGAAGGATCCGTGCAAGCTTTTCTTGTCTGCCTCCACATGCTCCATCTGGCCTTGATGTTGCTTTCTCACCAGAGTATTTGGGATTCATTATAGCTGAAAACTGGAATAAGTCCAATGGGACTTTTGTGTACTGACTAAATGAGTCAGAAAAAAATGTCAACTAGCAAGAAATGCTAAGGGTATAACATGTCCCATTGCTTCCCTTCCTATGCCTGGTCCCCTGTTCACTGCAGGGGCTGTGGAACAATGGCCATTTTTCCACAGATAAGTTTGGGACATTTTGTACCTTGGTCAGAATTTGGTCTACTATGTATTTTATCCAGCTGTCTTATTATTACCTTGTTTTCCAATCACTAAAAAAAAACAAATCACGAGTAATGCTGCTGAGGCAGAGGAAACTAAGTGAGAATTGCCCAGTATGCTGCAATAACCCTCTCTCTTTTTTAAAAACACCCACCCACCTCTATTCATGATCCCAGAGTAGAAATATTACAAGCCAGGTTGCTCATTCCAGTCTGCACAGATGTAGGAAGTACTTGGAATCTTGCAAACACCTTGCCAGTTTGCTCAATTTTTAGCTCAATCCTGAGCTCAATTTTGCATACCCAGGAAATTTGGTTACTTCTTCAGAGAAGCACACAAACTGAACCAAATCCTTTGAGGCCCTCCCATCACTAAAAAAAACGCCCATTTACAGCAGTTTCAATAACAGCGTCCTGCAGAAAGTGAAGCCCAAAGAAGAGGGCACTGTGCAAATGTAAAAACCATAGAGCAGTAAAGCCCTTTAGGGTGTATGTAAAATTCCCTGTATCCTTTCCTCCAAATCTTGGAAAATGACACATGAAAGGTGACAAATGCCATTCTGAGCTGAAATGCATGGTGTACATCATAATCCACAAAGGGACTGCATTACATATTACCTTAGGGGAAAACCACACTATAAAAATGTGAATACTCAGCACATATAATCAACTAACAAGTCAAAATCTGAAAAGCAGCTGTAGGCCTGGAATGTCTGTGGGTGTTAATTATAATACTCCTAAAAAGGTGCTGAATTAACAGCACTGGAGAATGAAGCCTCTATCCAAAAAACAGGGACAGCAGAACCTGTAATAGTATCAGCTTCCTCACACTGTCCTACCTTTGAACCTCTACCTTGACCTGCAGAGAGCATCCTTGAGGGGCCAGTTCAGTCTCTTCCCTCCTATCTCTACACTGCCGGTTCAAATCAAACCCCAGGAACTAAAGGCTGTTTGCACCCTCTGTTGGAGTCTTACATGAAATGAGCTGGTAGTTTCAGTCCACTCCCAGAACACATCACTAAAATCACCTCCAGAAGCAGAGTTTCATGTAAATCTGAGTGGGAGTGAGACTAATAGTCTAAATGCCAAGGCTAGGAATAAATATAATATATGCCTATCTCACAGAACTGGAAGGGACCCTGAAAGGTCATCAAGTCCAGCCCCCTTCCTTCACTAGCAGGACCAAGTGGCCCCCTCAAGGATTGAACTCACAACCCTGGGTTTAACAGGCCAATGCTCAAACCACTGAGCTAGCCCTCCCCACAGTTGGCTTTAATGATAAAATGAAAAACTGGTCTGCTCACAGCAAGAGAGTCGATCATGCCTGTGGTGGGTTCAGGAATGAATGACAATGACCAAAGGAAAGATTCCATTTTGTCCTCCTCCACTTCTTTTGCAACAATAATTTCTTTCATCAGGACAACACAGGCCTCTGTAGCACACGATGGGAGAGCATCTACTAGCGGCTGCCTGAAACACAACAGAAAAATGTCAAAATCTACATGAACTGAAGTACCTAAGAGTCAAAGAATATTTGCCTTCTGTCTTCCTGAGACTGAGGTTGCTTCAACGGAAATAAAAGTCCACTAAAAAACTAAGGGGCATATCCTTAGGGGCATATCCTGACCCTACAAAAATCACTGGGAGGTTTGGCATGTATTTAAATGGGTGCAGCACTGTACCTCCTAGGCCAAGATTTTCAAATGTGACTAGTGAATCTGGGCATCCCAAGTTTTTGCTTCTCCTCAAGGGACTTGATTTTCAAGAAAGGACTCCTCTAAGATGTCTCAAATTGGGCACCTAAAGACTGAAATGTCTCAAATCTTAGTCATTTAAGTCTGCGGTTCAGAATTATGTCACTTGGGAAAACTGAAAAAAGACATTTGTATAGCAGAAGAGGAATGTCCACACAGGGAGCTATACTGGTGTAGCTATACTGGTATAATTGGTAAGAGTTTCCCATGTAGATAAAGCCTTAGACTGCTATGGGCAGAAGATGACCTGCAGTTGTGATTTTTCTCTGAAGAATAATATTTGTCAGCATGAGAGAAATTAAGTGATTTAGAGTTTTTCTTATAACTAATGTAGAGTTAATGCCAATTTTTCAAGTTTGTGTCAAGTGAAGCATGAACCATTGTTACAAATCCAGAGCAGCTGTACAGAAAATTTAGTCTAAGCTAGATAATATTTTGGCCTGAAAGCACATTAAATGCCTGTTTCTATGCTTGCAGTTCTCAATATATTTACTTGTATTTGCTAGGAAAGCCCACATTGTTGGAAGGAGGAAGAAAAACAAGATTATAGGCCTGATCCCACTCTTACTGAAGTTGAGGGACAAACTAATTGACCACAATAGTGTAGCCTCAGCCTTATCAAAGATCCAAACCCTCAGATCTGAACCAGTCCCAATATCAGAGATGTTTGGACCTTGCTGTAAACATTGTGAGTGAAGCTCAACTCTAGATTATATCAAGGAAATAATTTCCATCTAAAAGTTTCTTCAATCAAAACTGGGAAAGCATTTTCGACCACATTTTTGTGGACATTGGTTGAGGGTTTTTTTAAGTCAGCTCTGGAAAGGCTAGAAAGGGATTTTTGACCTTCCGTGCATGCAGTCAGCATTGTTGCTGAAAGAACATTCCATTAGGAAGGATTTAATTTTAGTGTTCAGTAAACTGGTTTGGATCAGTGAACAGACCAAAACTTTTGCAAAAAAAAAAAGAATCCAAAAGTTCTGTTCACTTTTAAAATTATTTTTCTTTTTCACCTTCCTCTGCTATTCTCATGGTATTTCTGGTAGGACTGAAGGGAGGAAGTGGCAGAAATCTCATAAGAAAACCTTTTTTTAATATAAGGTCTCTTCCAGACCAATTTTGCAGCCTCAAAAGGTTTAATCATGTTGGGTTAAGCATCTGTTTTGTAATTACCTTGAACTAGACCAAACCTCAGAATCTTTTAATGTGCCCACAACAATAATAATTTGACAATGTCCAAGGTTTCACCAAGGTAGGATTCTCCTTGCCCTGATTCCAACCAACACGTATGAATAATTTCCAGATCGTTTGATTTATACTAACTGAGGAGGAATAGCTGGACAAGACGCATAAAAATTGAAACAAAAATGATTTGTTTGGTCATGCAAAAATGTCAAGACTGAGCCAATGTTTTAGAAGCACACCACACAGAGGAACTGAACAAAAATAGCTGGACTCCCAGTGTCTAGGAAAATCCTCATACACACACAGAAATAGCCCATCCTCCACTCCACCAATCACGTTTCCTGCACAATTGACACTGTTAATCTGGGAACAGACTACAGATGGATGTAAAACAAATTGAACACATCAGCTTTGATGAACATCAATCAAGATTTGTTTCTCTAATGAAGCACATCAGGAGCAGCTGCCACTTTTAATTCATTCCACATTGGAAAGTTCATAATGTTCCCAGTGGGATTTTCCATATTTTTCCATTATGACCGGTGCCTAACAACATAAATCTTGATTTACATCCAGATGGTGGAAGCATGACCTGAGCTTCCCGTTGGTATTGTTCCTGGAATGGCTGGAAAATTCTCTTCGCGAGGAAGTGGACAGAGAAGGCAACACTGAACACTGTGCTGGATCAATGACCAGCACTGACAGGGTGTTTCTAGCGGAAAAGGCTTTACACTAATACCATTAACAGTGGCCACTTCTATTATCAGCACTGGCATTAAATACCAAAACACATAAAATTGGGAATTGTAGAATATACACATAAAATACCCTTGAAACAGAAACAGAAATCCTGTTCTATGTGCTCCCTCTTCCCATCCTATTTGTACTGTTTTCAATGGACTCATTTAGTGTATTTAATTCATTTGTATACACCCATTCCCTATAGACTTCTGGGCCAAATTCTTGCCTTCATTTACATTCATACAGCTGTGCTGACTTTGACTCTGTGGGCCTGAGCCTCTTTTAAACTCCGCTGGTGTAAGTCACAATCAACACCACTAGAGGCAGTGGAGTTACACCAGTTTAATACTGATCAAGTTTGCAGATGACACAAAAATTGGGGGAGCAGTAAATAATGAAGAGGTCAGAGGTCACTGATTCAGCATGAACTGGATCGCTTGGTAACCTGGGCGCAAGCAAACAATATGTGTTTTAATACAGCTAAGTGTAAACGTATTCATCTAGGAACAAAGAATGGAGGCCACGCTTACAGGATGGGGAACTCTACCCTGGGAAGCAGTGATTCTGAAGAAGATTTGCAGATAGTGGTGGATAATCAGCTGAACGTAAGCCCCCCCAGCTGAACGTAAGTGTGATGCTGTGGCTAAAAGGGCTAATGCGATCCTGGGATGCATGACAAGGGAATCTTGAGTAGGAGTAGAGAGATTATTTGATACTGTATTTGACACTGGTGCAAAATGCTGCTGAAATACTGTGTCCAGTTCTGGTGTCTACACTTCAAGAAGGATGTTAATATATTGGAGAGCATGAAGAGAAGAGTCATGAGAATGATTAAAGGATTAGAAAACATGCCTTATAGTGATGGACTCAAGGAGTTAGTCTATCTAGCTTAACAAAGAGAAGGTTAAGGGATGACTTGATTAGTCTATAAGTACCCACCTAGGAAATAAATATTTAATAATGGACTCTGCAATCTGGCAGATAAAGGTAGAACACGATCCAGTGGCTGGAAGATGACAGACAAATTCAGACTGGAAATAAGCCATATATTTTTAACAGTGAGAGTAATTAACCATTGAACAATTTACCCAGGGTCGTGGTGGATTCTCTATCACTGACCATTTTAAAATCAAGATTGGATGTTTTTCTAAAAGATCTGCTCTAGGAAGTTCTATGGCCTCTGTTATACAGGTCAGTTTAGATTATCACAATGGTCCCTTCTGGCCTTGGAAGAGAAGAGAATCAGACCTGCTAGGTGGCAAAATATAAGCAGGGGCTGTATAGTGTTCCACTCATAGGAGACACTACCTTGTTTATCATTTATATTACAGCAGCATCTAAAGGCCCCAACAGAGATGGGGGCCCCCATTGTTCAGGTCACTCCAAAAAACACATTGTAAGAGACCTTCCCTGCCCCGAAGCATTTACAGTCTAAACAGACAAGTCACAAAAAATGGGAGAAAGGAAGCGTTGTTATCCCTGTTTTACAGATGGAGAACTGAGGCCCAGAGAGATCAAGGGACTTGACCAAGGAGTCCAGGGAGTCTGTAGAAAAGCTGGTCACAGAATCCAGATCTCCTGAATCCCAATCCAGCATCTTAACTACAAGACCGTTGATCCTGTCTCAAAGCACATCTCAAAACACATAACTGTGAACCCAAGGCAGGGCTTTGCCACTGGCGGTTTGAGAAACTTATTTCAAATATGAGCCAGCAGATTCCTTTCTTTTGGAGAGCTATGCAAGTCTTGTGCACTTATCACTATATTCTGTCACAGAAATCACCTGGCTTTGTGGGAAGTGGGTCTTGGATTTGCTTGAAGACACTGATACATACCTTGGAAAGTTATCGAGCTACATGCTTGAAGGGGAACATCATCTTTCTGTCATTGAAATGAGAGACCCACAGTAGAGCAGAGCAGAACGTAACAACTATTTTGGTGTAGGATCTGATCAAAATAAAGGTAAAGGAAATACATTTCTTTACCATAAAAGAATACAACTGCTCACTGTTAAAGGGGTCTTACCAGTTGTCCCTGCATTTAAACGAAGATCTACGCCAAAGGCCTATTAAAGCATCAGCAGAGAGACTTCGAAGCTCAAACACCAGAGTCATGAAGAGGTCTGCAGTCTAGAAATAGAGGACAGTACAGGTTATATCAGGGGTAGGCAACCTATAGCACGCGGGCCAAAGGCGGCATGCAAGCTGATTTTCAGTGGCACTCACACTGCCTGGGTCCTGGCCACCGGTCTGGGGGCCTCTGCATTATAATTTAATTTTAAATGAAGCGTCTTAAACATTTTAAAAACCTTATTTACTTTACATACAACAATAGTTTAATTATATATTAAAGATATAGAAAGAGACCTTCTAAAAATGTTAAAATGTATTACTGGCACGCGAAACCTTAAATTGGAGTGAATAAATGAAGACTCGGCACACCACTTCTGAAAGCTTGCCGACCCCTGAGTTATATAATAGTTATAGAGGAAGCCTGGTTCAGTGGATAGGTGCACTAGAGTAGGACTTGCTCAACCGCTGAGCCTGCAGTGTAATCTTTGGCCACCCCTGTTCTGTGTTTCTGCCTCTCCTTCTGGTCTGTCTTTTCTATTTAGATTGTAATCTCTTCAGGAAAGAGACTGTCTCTAACTGTCTGCACAGTCCCTATCACAGGGGTGGGCAAACTTTTTGGCCTGAGGGCCACATCGGGGTTCTGAAACGGTATGGAGGGCCAGGTGGGGAAGGCTGTGCCTCCCCAAACGGCCTGGCCCCCACCCCCTATCCACCCCCCTATCCACCCCCTTCCACTTCCCGCCCCCTGACTGCCCTCCTCAGAGCTCCCAAACCATCCAAACCCCCTACTCCTTGTCCCCTGACCATTCCCTCCCAAGACCCCCCCACCCCTAACCGCCCCCCGGGACCCCACCCCCTATCCAACCCCTCTGCTCCCTGTCCCCTGACTGCCCTGACCCCTATCCACACCCCCGCCCCCTGATAGACCCCCCGGGACCTCCATGCCTATCCAACCCCCCTTGTTCCCCGCCCCCTGACTGCCCCCGCAGAACCTCCACCCCATCCAACCGTCCCCTGCTCCCTCTCCCCTGACTGCCCCCCAGGACCCACTGCCCCTTATCCAATCCCCCTGCTCCCTACCCCCTTACCATGCCGCTCAGAGCACCAGGACTGGCAGCTGTGCCACCCAGCCGGAGCCAGCCATGCTGCCACGTTGCCAGGCAGGAGCTCGCAGCCCCACCTCCCAGAGCACTAGTGGCACGGCGAGCTGAGGCTGCGGGGGAGAGGTCGGGGGCTAGTCTCCCCGGCCAGGAGCTCAAGGGCTAGGCGGATGGTCCCGTGGGCCTGATATGGCCTGCAGGCCGTAGTTTTTCCACCTCTGCCCTACCACAATGGGGTCCCAATCTTAGTTAGGGGCCTTAAGGCACTACCGCAATACAAATCAATGACAGTGTGACTGGGTATAATTTGGAGCAGGGACCATCTTTTTGTTCTGCATCTGAATGGCACTTGTTTGTAGTGTTCTTATATACGTTTTGGTCCCAGGATATTAGAGAGACAAGATGGGTGAGGTAATATCTTTTATTAGACAAATTTCTGTTGGTGGGAGAGACAAGCTTTCTAGCTACACAGAGTTCTTACACACAGCACCTCCACCTCGCACACAGCACCCTGCACAATGGGGTGTTGCTGCATGACGGGGGCTCCTAGGCGTTACCACAGTACAAGCAACACAATAACAAAGTATAATATTATATGATACGTAGCACTTATGCAAAACATCGTTTATCTTAGTGATTTATTAATGAGTTACATCTCCCCTCTGTGAAGTAACGTACACAAAGCTGAGAGAATTTATTTCATGTCAATTTATTTAAAAACATGAAAATTTGGGCCTAAATTGAACAGTGCCTCTTTTAGTATTTAGTGCATTGCCACATCAATGTACATGTAGCTGGAGGAAACTAATGCTGATTTGGAACTAAATCAAGTTTTCCAGTTCTAAGAAGGCACTGAAAAGTAGAGCGACTGGACTAGACTGTGCAAGTCCATGATGCACTGATAAAGAGTAAAGAGCTGCTCTTCCCAAGCCCCTTTGGATGTATACTGCACTATTAGTGCTAATTTTCATTCTCTAAAGCCTGATGTTGGAAAGATTAACTAAACAAGCAGATCTTTTGCAGTTGGCCAGTTTTGGCAGACTGCCATCTCTTCCAGGAATGGTCATAGTTAAAGCTCCGTGTTTGTCACGAAGGTCACGGATTCTGTGACTTTCCGTGACCTCCTTGACTTCTGCAGCACTGGTGCGCCTGGCCCGGGGACAGGGCCGGCTCCAGCTTTTTTGCCGCCCCAAACGGCGAAGCGGGAAAAAAAAGAAAAAGAAAGCCTCGATCAGCGGCACTTCGGCGGCAGCTCTACTGCACCGCTTCATTCTTCGGCGGCGGGTCCTTCGCTCCAAGAGGGACTGAGGGACCCGTCGCCGAAGACCCGGACGTGCCGCCCCTTTCCATTGGCCGACCCAAGCACCTGCTTTCTTCGCTGGTGCCTGGAGCCGGCCCTGCCCGGGGGCCACCTGAGCAGCTCAGGCAGCCCCTGGGCCAGGCACACTGGCCGCTGCTCAGGCAGTCTCGGGCGCCCCCACCCCTGAGCAGGAGTAGTTTGGGTGTAGGGGGCTCAGGGCTGAGGGTTGGGGCCTGGGGTGGTGCTTACCTGGGGCGGGGGGGGGGGCTCCGTGTAAGGCCAACAGCAACTGCCCTCCTTCAGCTCCTACCTCCACATGCTGCATCGGCCCGCAGGCACCGCCCCTGTAGCTCCCATTAGCTGCAGTTCCCAGCCAATGGGAGCTGAAGAACCAGGGCTTAGGGCGGAGCGGAGGCAGCACATGGAGCTAGGAGCTGGGTCACCGCTTCCCAGGAACTGGGTAGGGAGCCTGCCCCAACCCCACCACCCGCGTCACCCCCCTGGCCGCAATACCCCCCCCCCCCAGCACCCGCAGCGCCCCTGGGCTGTGACTCCCCTCCCCCCTCCCTCACGGTGCCCCCAGGACCACCCTCCTGAGCCATGCCACCCACCCACCCCCAAGTTTTAGTCAGGGTAAAAGTCAGGGACAGATCACAGGCCGTGAATTTTTGCTTACTGCCTGTGACCTGTCCATGACTTTTGCCAAAAATACCCGTAACTAAAACATAACCGTATTCATAGAATCTTGTATCTAATTATGGGCTTGTGTGTTGCTGGTCTGGAATCTATTTCTTGACCATAGTTTCTTTCCCCAGTCAGGTGCCTCCTTCAGAATGTGGCGAGTTCTACTCTTAAGACATTTTCCAGGTAAAGTTTTTTAGTCCTCTTCATTCCATGCTTACTCCTGATGAGACTTATTTTGGAATCTACCTGCTTATTTTGGCCAATATTCAACTATGATATTTTAAGATGGATACATTTGGAGAAAAGCAAATGTTTCTCTGTAGTTCTCATGGTCACTTACAGAGCTCGTCAAATTTTCTTTTGATGGAACACTTTTCCATCAGAAAATACCATGTCTTCAAATCAAATCTTTCCAGGGGAACATCTCAATTTTGATTAAATTTAGTTTAGAAAAACATCTAAAAATTAAATTTCCTGCAAATTGGAAATTCTGGTTCCTGTACAGTTCTGGTCACTGATTTTTGTGTAGAGTTTTACTATGGAAACTCACAAGTGATTGATTGTCTCCTTTTTTAATGGAGGCCTTTTCCCTGAAACAAATAGCTGTGGTAGCTTCTCTTTTCATCTGGTTACCGGAGCTGGTCCCCCTTTTTTATATCAGTACCACTGTTACATACAAATGCTCCAAGCTAGAAATCACTAAAACAAATCCTCAAAGACTACACAACTGTGAAAGTAATGAAAACTGTGCATCAAGAAATCACATTAAACAAACATAGGTCTGTATTCTCCACATATTGCACACAGCTCACTTAATGTAAAGAGTTATGCATGCTCAGCAAAGACAGTGTGCTTTTGATTTTTATACAGGAGTCTTATCTATCCAAACCCCAATTATCTGAAACTTCCTATTATCCACATACAGACTGTCCTCTGGTGGGAAGGGAATTACTTACCAAATAACACCTCTGATTTTGATAAACCCTATTTATTCTAAGTATTTTTGATCTCCTGTAGGATTAGTATGATATTTTATTACACCTGGAGACTTGTGTTTTTCTTTTAACATTTTAAGGTGTCCAAGCTTTAGTTGGTGTTGCACTTTAATTGGATTAATTTCATTGGATTAATTTAAATTATTCATTTCAGATTTGAAAGGCTGTAAAGTAAAAATATTATTTTTACCAAAAGATATCACTATGGGTCATATATACACACACACACACATATATATATATACCTACACGAGAGAGAGAGAGAGCACATGCATGGTTTAATTCTGCCAGATCACAGCTCCAAGAAACAGGGGGCAGACCTAATTTGGCTCCCTAACTTCTAGCTGTCCTGAAATTTCCTGTGATCCTGTACACTTGCAGTGGGTTTCTACACAGAACTGCCTCCTTGGTAAACAGCCCAATCATTTACAGGTTTCTTACTATTTATGTGGAAAATGAGAGCTCCAAAACTGCTTCCAAGAGCAACGAGAACTTGGTATAATCCCATGCCAGAATTAGATCTTCATTAAGGCTTGCCAGGAGGTTTTCATTAAAAAGGAGCTGGTACTATGTAAGTAGATGGAGTAATCTCTTACCATATCCATTTTTTTTAGAATACTTTCACAGATCCGTGTGTGTATAACTCTTTATGTTTTTGTTCTAATTGGACTTTGCGCAGCAATAGCACATTAATCTAACCAAAATAAAATACACCAAAAAAGAAAAGAACAAGATAATTCCAGCATTATCTTTACAGGCACCTTCAAAAATGAAACCACCAAACCCTGAACATTATAAACTTAGGAGAGTCATTGATATCCTGTATCTGGCAGAACATCCAGACAAGTATACTTAATAGACTTCTTCCAAAGCATTGGTAAAAATCTGTGTCAGAACGTTTATTGTACAAGCAATGGGCGTGAGTGCAATAACCCTGTAGCTACTCACACGAGTAGCCTGGCTGAAGTCAATAGGAGCACTTGTGTGAGTAACTGCTGAGCACTTGTGTGAGTAAGGGGTTCACAAATTGGCCTTATGCATCTAACAGTCTTGGTGCTGTAGCTACAAAACGTCAATAGGACTCAAGCACTTAAGTTCTTTGCTGAATACAGATGGACTTACACACAATGCTTAAATGCTCTCCTGAACTGGGTCATGTGGGCAGCCATTTTCTATTTTCAGAGGTGCTGCAGACAGTGCGAAGGAGATACACCCATCCACACACACTGTGCTCTCTTTTTTCCAAGCTTTATTGTGTCTCTTCCTTGTTGCTGTTTCCTTTAATCTAATAATAGTCATTTTAGACTTAATAATACACTTATTTTGCTCTTTGTAAAGGGACACAACAAGTAATAGGTAACGTTTATAAATCCTGTTGGCATTTAAACTTCACTGTCCTTCTATAGGACTGTGTTTCCTAAGTCTTTGAGACACTTTTGAAACTTTTACCCAGTTTCAATTCTAAACTAATGCAAAAACTAAAGGATCGATCCAATGCCCATTGAACTCAATGGAAAAATTGCCACAGATTTCAATGGACTTTGGATCAAGGCCTAAGACCTAGGAGTTGTGACTTTCCTTCTGTCTTTAATATCAGCATCTCACTTGCTTCATTTTAACTATATGTACTAGATAGGCCCAATTTAGCAAAGCACTTCAGCATGTGTTTAATCCCACTCCTACTTGGCAAGTACATAACAGTTTTAAGATGGTGCTGAAATCCCATTGACTTCATTGGGATTTGCACACCCTGAATTACCTGGCTGAATCGGGGCATTAGTTCTTTGATGAATGGGGTAGGGGAGCACACACAGGCTTAAAATTAAGTATTCGTTTAAATACTTAACCTTATTATGGCCCTGATTTAGCTAACTGGAAATGTGCGACAACTGACAGAGAAGGAAAGGGATGAAAGTGTCCAATCAAAGTGAGAAAGAATTGCTGATGACTGGGGTCTAAAGAAAGCATGTCAGGAGATTGGGAAAAATGCCCCAAGCAGTAATAATGTAGGGCAGTATTTCTCAAATTGGGGTCGCCGCTTGTGTAGGGAAAGCCCCTGGCGGGCCGGGCCAGTTTGTTTACCTGCCCCGCCCGCAGGTCCGGCCGATTGCGGCTCCCACTGGCTGCGGTTCACCGCTGCAGGCCAATGGGGGCTGCTGGAAGCGGTGGCCAGTAAGTCCCTCAGCCCACGCCGTTTCCAGCAGCTCCCATTGGCCTAGAGCAGCGAACTGCGGCCAGTGGGAACCACGATCAGCCGGACCTGCGGACGGGGCAGGTAAACAAACCAGCCCGGCCCGCTGGGGCTTTCCCTACACAAGCGGCGACCCCAGTTTGAGAAACACTGATGTAGGGGCCTCAGCAGACCAACTCCATTTCATTTCAGCACTCATCTTCAATTCAAGGAAGTTATATTTTTCTAACACATGTTCAATTAAAGAAAGACATCTAAGACACCTTCAGTTTTCAAGAGTAAGTAAGGAGAAGAGGGAACTATATAAATCAGAAGCAGCATGCTAATAGTATCAGATAAAAGGAAACCATACTTGCATAAAACCCATACACTAATAATCAGACTGAACACATTCTCAAAACAACCTCCCCTGTGACTTTATAAGCTCTAGTAGTTGGCAGCAAATAAGGTAATAAGCTTTAAACAGAGTAAGTGCTTGTATTTAATGTCAACAAAAATACTTTTATCTGGAAAAAACTAAACACCTCTTCAGTTCATAGTTTATTACATTACCTCCCGATTTCAAATACACTCTAATATTTATGTTGTCAAAGAGGGGGAAATAATGTTTATGTTCTTGCTAGAATTACAAAATTTCTTGAGGTATGTGTAAGAGGAAAAACAAATCATTTTTTAATGCTGAGTGAAGGGTTCTCAGTAAGGTTATAGCTTACCTGACTACACCATCTCAACACAACCTAACATCAAGGTTAAAAAAGACCCTTGCACCCTGAAGTAAAGCAGTCAAAGAATATTTGCATTTCTGGGCCAAGTTCAGTGCTGATTTATAACACTCGCAATACCGCTGAATTCACAATGGATGTGTCAGTGGAGCAGGAGAATGGTCTAGTGGTTTGGGTGTTAACCTAGGACTTGTGGGGAGCTGGAGTTAAATCCCTGCTTTATCACAGACTTCCTGTGTAACCTCTGGCAAGTCATTTAGGCTCCTCTGCCTCTGTTTCTCATCTGTCAAATGTGGATAATAATACTTTCCTAACTCACAGAGGTGTTGTGAGGATAAATACACTAAAGCTTGTCCTCCCATCACTATGGTAATGGGAGCCATATAAGTACCTAAGACAGATAAATAATAGCACTTTACACATGTATATGATTAATTTCTAACTGAGTAAAATAGGAAAACCACTCCTAAAACTTCTAGAGGATAATGGAATCATGAGCAATAACAGGATTGGTGGACAAGGGAAAGCAATAGATGGATTTGGGTATTGCTAGCATGTCTCCAGAAAATTTGTTCTCAACTAGTGCTGGTTGAAACATTGGGTTCTTTTCTTGTGGAAAACTCTGACTTTTTGTTGAAAAACTGAAAATTTTCATCTAAAACCAAAAGTTTTCAGCCAAAAAAATGTGTGGTTTTCACAAAACATAGGTACTTTTCCATGGAAAAATTCATTTATTTAAAAAAAAAAGTCTGACAAAATGCAGTTTAGACAAAAAAAATTCAGCCAGCCCAACTCATAACATTAATTTGAATGGCCTGATATACAAACATGTAATTCAGACTAAAAACCAGCAGGACAGTAAATACAGGTTAATAATTTACACCAAAGCTTAAAGGAGATGCCTAGCGACGTGCTATAGGGATCACTGTTAGGCTCAGTCTCGTTTAGTATTTTCATTAAAGGCCTAAGAGAGGGAGTAAAGAGCACGTCAATGAAATTTGCAGATATTCAGCTGGGAGGAGCTGTGAACCCCAATGAGTACAGTGGAATAATACAAAGGTGCCTGAAAATAACAAACTGTGATTCCACTTGGAAAAAAGCAGATTAATCTCTGTTCAGGGGAGAATAATCCAACCCACCAATAGTCAATGGGAAGGAGAAACTTAGGAAGCATTAATGTTGGAAGAGACTTGGAAGTGGGAACAGAGAGCAAATTAAACATAACTTTACAACAGAGTAGGGCAGTAAAAAAAAAGCTAATGCAATTTTAAGGGGCATATGTAAAAGCTGGGATAAGGGTCCCTCTCTTAAGCAGCTGGAATGCACAAACACCTGGAATATTGTAGTCATTTCAGGTCAGGGCATTACCAGGAGATATTGACAAACTCCAAGGAGTTCACAGAAAACAGGGCCGGCTCCAGGCACCAGCCTGGCAAGCAGGTGCTTGGGGCGGCCGCTCCGGAGAGGGGCGGCATGTCCAGCTATTCTGCGGCAATTTGGCGGACGGTCTCTCACTCCCGTTCGGAGCAAAGGACCTCCCACCGAATTGCCGCTGCAGATCGCGATCACGGCTTTTTTTTTTTTTTTTTTTTTTTGGCTGCTTGGGGCGGCCAAAATCCGGGAGCCGGCCCTGACAGAAAAGCAACAAAACCGGCTGATGGCTGGGAGGAGGAGATGGCTTACAATGAAAGATTTAAAAAGCAATCATTTTGCTAAGTGACAGCTAAGGGAAGGCGTGATAACTGTCAACAAATGTGTGGATCATGTAAACACCAAGGAAGGAGAGGAATTATTTAGATCCATACAAACGTAGTACACCTAAGGTCTGCAAATACTCCTTGACAGTGGGCTCCATTAAAGTGTGGAACAGTCTCCCATGGCAAGTGGCAGAAGTCCAATCACTTGGGATATTTAAAACTAGACTGGACAAAACAGCGGCAGATGTTTAGTGGGTGCAGTCCTGGCTTGGCATTGAGAGGGACAAGGTGACCTAACAGACCTGTTCCATTTCTGTCTTCTAAGAATTCAGGGTATGTGACGTTTTCTGTTCAGAACTGAGGCCAACTGTGCACTAAGAGTAAGTGCTGACAAGTCCAGGAGGTAAGGAACAGTCGTAGCTGCTAAAAGCAAAGCAATCTACACTGTCTCCCCATCTCCTTTTCTCTTCCAATACCTATGTTACCAGGGTAGGATTCAGCTTTGCTCCCTAGAATCAAAAGCCATGAGTCCAACTCACAGCCCACAAGTGTCCACACCATAGACACCACCCAAATTGGTACTGATTAGCAACTTTTCTGAACACTTTAGGAGTGAGGCCAAGGAATGAATGGGGATGGAGAACAAACTAACCTCTTGATCCTAGAGGTCACTCATCCGGTCAGAGCTGGGGGTTGGTGGGGAACGCAGTAATAGGGCAGTGTGGGGGAGCTAGCTGTGCCACTGCCCATGCTGCACCTGTTTGGTGAATAGAGGGCGGCATTCTCAAGGGCTGTCAATCCAGTACCACCATGTTAATGGAGGCCACTACAGAACCTGCATCAGAGCCTCACTGCAAGAGTCTCTGAAAGTGACAGTTGCTTCTCTCCTTTCTTTGACATTTTTTTTTATTCTGCGCTTGTTCTGTTAATGGTCCATTAGCTAATCTCCATCCACATTGAAATTCAATCCATTCTCATAATGGCATTTTAAAAACCCTCAGCTTCCTGGGGAGTGACACAATTTCCCCCTCCTCCTTCGCACTGTTCACTGTTTTGGGGGATTTTCCTCTCTATTTATTCTTGTTTTTGTTTCCTGAATGAAATGCATAATCTTGCCTCATTCAGAGCCAGACAATAGGGAGACAAATAAGCGACACATGGCTGCCAAGGAAGCAGTCTCCCAGACAACACCATGACCATTCCCATAACTCCCTTCCTGGCCCATAGGACATTATATTGGTTGGAATGAGGTGAATGAAAAACAGAAAAAGGGGGATGGGGGAATAATATAGGTCCCATTACAAACTTCTTGTCACACAGAAGGAGTCTCATGGAACACTGAAAACAGCTGACAACCAATTGTCTCCAGTGTTGGGACGTGCATATGATGAATAATTTAACTCTCTTTTGGACATTTGAACAGACAACAGCTACTTGTGCTAATCTTAGCAATTTACAAAACAAGTCTCCCATACAAGAAATCAGTGTGGCTTTTTGGAGACATACATGACACTCAATGGCTACTGGGGAAATTAACTATCATTCCCTTGGGGACACTTTATCCTGGATTCTGCATTTTAAAAGGGCTCCACACCTTATTTGAAATAGCTTTTTGAGTCCAAAGTGGCAGTATTATGACATTTTCCAAACAGCACAGAGCTTCATAATCAGTTCTTAAATGCCATCACACATTCTCTTTGCAAGGTCCAGCACATATAAAATTAATCACTCATTTACTGGGAGAGATTACTTTTATAGCTCCTCTAGTCACACTTAGCTCCCGTCTGTTCAGCTAAAGGGGCAGCGGAACTACCTAATACTCAGACAGGGAACTTTCTATCATGCCAACAAAGATCCAGGCAGTCCTCCTTCCTTCTCCCCAGTCTTACCCTTACTCACTGGCCTTTGCTGGCCTGTGATACAAGGGTCAAACAATTATAGCCATCTAATAGGTGAGGAGTAACTACTGAGGTTGTAACTTAGCATGGTTGACTTGGAGTCCCCCTGTTCCAATTGTGACTGTGACCTCTCTCCCCAACTCTCATGCTACACTGAACAAATACCTATACTCACCCTTTGAGCTCATTAACCACTGACCAGAACCAATTATTGCCTGAGAGGTCCACACTCCCTCACTGGAGACAAGAGAGTTTGCATATTTATATTAAAACAACAGGCAGCAATCCCCTGCAGAGCTGGGTTCCACAACTTCAGGGCATTATGCACGCCCTCCATACTCTCCCCAAATCCTGTGCCTCACCTCCCTTTCCCTGGGTCCCTTTGGGGCTTAAGTGAGCCAGAAGGATTTGCTTCTCCGGGGTTAAATTTCACCCCAACTGTTGCTGTTTGTATTCCAGTAGCACCTGAAGGCCCCAATGGAGACCAAGGTCCCATTGTGCTAGGTGCTGTATATACATATATTAATTAAGAGACTATCCCTGCGCCAAAGAGTTAATCTAAAAATATGGGGGGGAAACTGAGGCAGAAGTGACTTGTCCAAGGTCACACAGCAGGTCAGTGGCCAAACCAGATATAGAACCCAGATCAGCCCTACCCACTAGACCATGCTGCTTCTTTAGCTATATGTTTAACATAGGTAACATTTAAGTGACAAGCACAGTCTTTGGTTTTTATATCTATTTTTTTCATATTGTTCTACTTTATTATTGTCAAGAAACATAATGGGATATGGAGCCTCTCTCTTTCAGGTCACTGCTATAAATTCACCTCGGGTCAGTAGTGATCTGACATCATCTGTTGACTGCTCAGTACCCTACATGAAAGGCATCATGATGATCTCTGTACTTCCCACTGGACAGGTATCTACATTACAAAGAACATAACCAATATGAACTGACACTCGTGTTGCCAATCTAACAGAGAAGTCAAGGAGAGAATGAACATAGCTGACAGACAGGCCTCTCACTTATCATGGAGGCCCCTCCAATGTAAAGTGGAAGCTCAATGATGCACCAAAAGCTCGCACTGCTGCAGCCCATGGGGCTCTCAAAACATTTCACCCATATTTTAATGGCATCTGCCCTTCATAATGCCTTAGGTGAGGGGGAGGGATTCTTATTGGAAAGTTCCTATTTCTCAAGGTGTGCAGACAGCTGATAAGTAAGTTCTCCCCAGAAAGAAGCAGCTTTGTAGGTTATTACTAGAACTTACCACAAACACACACAGCCATTTAAGGCTCAGCAGCAATGGTTTTGCTTGAAATAGGCTAGGCTGGCTTGAGGGGATTAAGGCTATCTTGAGGAGCACCACCGAATCCACAGTCATCACCCCATAGAAGTGGGCTCAGTCCTTCCAGGCATCGAGCACCCGCAGCTCTCATTGAGATCCGTGCTTTACAAAATTGGACTGACAGGGCCAAATTCTCCACTCACCCTGTGCTGATGTAAATCTGGAGTGGCTCTTTTACACCAGCATAGCTGAGAGCAGAATGTGATCCATAATCTTTATGGTAATTGAAACGTAAGTAATGGGTCAGATTATTAACCCCCCTTGGACTGCAAGCATGGACAGTGCCTATGGACAACCCCCTATATCCCTGACTGGGGCCCCTCAATTACTGCAACAACAAATCACACAGACCTTAGGCTAAACTCTCATTGACATCAAGGATCAAGCCCTTCACAACACACTTTATCACCCTAGTCCCTATGTTACACAATTAGACTGAATAACGAACAGAGCAAGAGAATGAAGCCATCATCTCCCTGACCACCAAAAAACAAAGATGTATTACAGCAAATGATGAGTGGAGGTTCCCAAGACACCCTTTACATTTAACAAATCCATTTACGGGGATCTTTCATCTCAATTCTGGAGGCTGGAAGAGAATCTCAACACGAGGTCATGCCAGCAGTACTCAAACCTATCAGCCTGTGCTTTATGACAATGCTAACTGCTAATTCAAACATTCCACTTTGGGTCCTCAGCTATATACCATGTGAAAGCATCACTCTCCTATTTTATTAAAATTAATACAGAGTAATGAAACTCTGAGACATTTCAAATTATTACATATAAAGTGGCACCTCATACATTTTTCCAGCCTTTTAAAAAGGTTAGTTAAATAGATATTTATTTTGGAAAGAATTAAGGATAAATAAATGAATATATTTTTACGTCCTAAACACTGAACCAATTTGAAAGGTAGCTACAGTACACCATTCTCTCTCCTCTCTGCCTCCTCAAAGAGTTCTAATAGGGACAAATTGAGCCAAACCTCAACTCTGATGTAGCTCAAATAAATGCAAAAGAGTTATGCCAGGGATTAATTTGGCCCAAATCTATTCAGCATATTAAATAAATATATAATCATTTTCCAGCCGTGCGGTATAGGAAACCAGATATTTTGCAACAAATAAAAGAACTTGTGGTCACCTTTACCCTATTGCTTTAAAGTGATTTAGCATGATCTCACACAGCAATTGTAATATGGTTACATTAGAGCTATAATTATGAATAGCTATTTGAGTCTTTCCTGTTACATCTCATGAATAAATCTGTAACAATTTTAAAAGCATTTAGCATGACCCTGGACACTGTACACACTCCTATGAAAACAAGCATTAAGCATTGGGCAACTACACTGCAAGGAACAACCACTATTTAATCCTATATATGCGCAAGCTTTACAATGGCATTCACCACCATCGTATTCGAGCCCCTCACGCATGCTAGCTATAATTACTTCTCTAGGGGACTAAGGGAGGGAAATATTATGAGCCTTATTTTACAGATGGATAATTGAGACACAGAAAGCTTGAGTAACTTGCCCAAAGCTACAAAGGAAACCTGTGACGGGGTAGAAACAGAATCCGGCAAGAAGTCAGCAGGTTAATAATGGGTAGACCTGAGCAGCAGTAGGGAGTAGCTGATTTTCTTTCTTTAAAAAAAATACTTTCAAATGATTTGGAACCATGTGTGCAGTAACTGACCTACAAATCCATATAATCTTGTTGCTGTTACCCATATCCTCCTTCCTTCCCATTGTTTGTTATGCTTTTTTGCTATACCCTGTTTCAATTTAGATTTTAAGTTTTCCAGGGCAGTGATCATGTTTTCCTCTATTTGTATAGTACTAGTACAATGGAGCCCTGATTCTGCCTGGGACCTCTCCATGCTTACCACAATCCTAATCTTAATAAATAAGAAGATCATCCTATGCCTCTTGAATCCCAGTTCACACCCTTCCTACCGAGGCTTGGTTCCTATGGAATGATTAAAAGGGACAAACAATATTAGGATATTAACTTGCCTTGCTGGGAGTCATGGACTACATGTGTGAACCACATCATAGCACCAAATGGTTGGTTATGCCACTAAAGAACATGAAGTGGATGTTGTATAAAAAAAAAAGGCTTACCTCAAAACTCATGCTGTGTGCTAAGCAGAGCTTCCGCACCAGTTCAGCCACTTCCTCTCCTGTGGATGGCCTCTCATTTTCTTCCCTTTCATACAGCATATTACTCACATAGAGATCATTGGAGTCCACTGGAAACACATGGGAAAAAAACCAACTATGCAGCAGTCAACTATTTTCTGTGGCTAACACTAAAACCTGGGGAATCTTATGCTCTGAGGCTATGTCTTCACTGCCAAAAAAGGTGTATTTTTACTATGGGATAATTAATATTTATGTAAATTCCTAGTGTAGACAAGGCACTGTAGTTTTGCAAGTTAAATAAATAAGGTCAACCATAGATAGGGATTTAGCGCTGATCTTGCCCACCTACCTCACATTAAAAACTACTGTGTTTTGTCTCCACTAGGATTTAACAGAGGACAGCTAACAAGTATTAGTTAGACCACAGTAAAAATACACCTTTTTTGGCAGTGAGGACAACATCTACAGCTTCCGTTCAGCAAAATTCTAAAATATATGCTAAATTGAAGTCAACGGATGTACTCGCATGCTTAAAATTAAGCATGTGTTTAAGTACATTGCCTAAAGGAGCATGTAACCTGCAAGGAAAAGTCATAGAAAGACACGGAACAAACAAGACACACATGAAACAAAAACCAATCACATACTCTCCTTCCCACACCTTGCCTGCCTGTTTTCATCACTCCCCATCTACTTATGTCTTGTTACTGGCCCGATCCTCTATTTCTGAACTCCCAGTCAACTCAACTGGAATGTTGGGTGCCAAAGAGACATGTTTGGACTCTTACTATAAACTTTTAGGGGCCTTGTCTTCTTATGTCAGCATATGTATATGGATATTCTGAGAAATTAGAATTTTTTTAAAAACAGAATAAATTATAAGGAAATATGCACCAATAAAATGAAAGGTTTCCCCGTTTAGATCTCCATTCCTTAATCATTACTCACGCAAACCTTCCATTGGCTTCACCAGATTCATTCTGCCAATGGAGACAGGCCCAGGGAGATGAGGAAATGGATGGAAACGGGGCTCTACTTGGCATATTCCTTTGAAGTCCATTGGAATTTCTGATATTTTAGGCACCATACACTGGGGAGAGCTAAGCAGCACACTCTGCCACTGCAGGGGGAGTATGTGCATTGGGGAGGGCCCCAATCAGTGCTGCAGGCATAGGCGCCAACTCCGTGGGTGCTGCGGGGCTGGAGCACCCACAGGGAAAAATTAGCGGGTGCTCCACACCCACAAGCAGTCAAGCTCCCCCTACCCCCACCCCATCCTCACCTCCTTTTCCCCCCGAGCACACCGCGTCCCCGCTACTCCCCCTCCCAGTGCTTCCCACCCACTGCCTAATAGCTGTTTGGTGGCGCTTAGGATTTTCCGTGAGGGCGGGGAAGGAGTGGGGACACAGCGCGCTCAGGGGAGGAGGCGGTAAAGAGGCAGGGCAGGGACTTGGGGTAAGGGAGTGGAATTGGGGCGGGGCGAGGTGGGGCAGGGGCAGGGGCGGAGGTAGTGAGCGTCAAGCACCCACAGGGCAGAGGGGAAGTCGATGCTTATGGCTGCAGGTCCAGGGTTAGGAAAGACACGGAACAGGAGTCGGCCATGGAGGAAGTCAGAGCTGCGAGCTCTCACTTGTAGATACCAGCCTCACCATTTTTGGAGACTCACTTCCTTCCAGGCCTATAGAACCTCAGGGCCCTGTCTCCCAGAGCAGGCAATGGGCATCAGCCCAAGATCCACAGTTACAGTCTACCGTTCCATGCCTTTTAGCACGTGAAAGGAAAGATCTGGTAAAATGGGAGTTCCTACAGGCAGACTGAAGGCAAGAGGCAGCCCACATACTTTTTTTTTCCACCTCTCCCCAGGAAATCACTTTAATTTGCTGTTACTGGAAATATCAAGTAACCTGTTTGGTACAACATCTCTGCTTCCACTTGAAGTAGTTTCAGTGAGGACTGTGTCTGTGTCTTTGCCCCACTGCCCTTCCTAGAGAAAGGTGTGACAAGACTGGATTCAGTGCATTTGGCCTCTGCCAGGATTCCATCCTTAAAGCTCTGAGCGCATTCCAGTTTGGAGGACAGGATCTGCTGCTGCGACTGAGAGAAACAAACATTTCAGAGAAACTCTTTGCAACCTGTGTCCATTCACACAATCTCTTCTGGGAAACACAGACTTCACAGAGAACCCAAGCTCTGCGACATTCCTGTCTAGACCTGTTGTGATTCCTAGAGAGGGATACATTAATAAGGTCCCAATTTCCGACCTGCACTTCCCTTTTCTGAAATGGAATTCACACCAACTTTCATTATGAACTGGACTCGTTTCATTTTATTCCATAAGGCACCAATTTTACCAGGTCTACTTTGCCAGCAAAGGTTTGAGTGCAACAAAAAGCTATTCATGTCAAGTAGCTGACAGCTGGCTGGTACAGTATGTGTGGTTGACTTATTTCTGTTGCTAGCGTTTGTAAAAAACAGACATGAACACTGATTGTGCTTGGGAAAGCCTTAAGTTTTTAAAACAACTGTTAGTGATTTTTCCAAAAACATGACACTTAGCTCACATACGCCTTTTTTCATCCACAGCTTTCTATTTTTCCCCTCCAATTTTAGTTTTAAATCACCTCTTTAAGCACCATATATTTGGAGCGGTGGAGGATTATCCAACCCATGAGTTTTAACCAGTCCAGTCCCTCCATACATTGCTGTCTGCTAATCAGTTATGTGATTAATGACTCAGTACAAGAAGATCAATAAAATTCATTGCCAGAAGAGCTCAGAATCAGTTTTAAAACTGTCTGCTACTTGGGTTATTTAAGTGTTGCCATTCCAAAGGACCTTTCTCAGTTGCGTAGAGATCGCAAGTAGGCAAAAAGCCAGGTGTATGTAATGACTGAATCCAGAGTCCAGAAAACCCTTATTACACTCACTGCATAGGGGGAATGGTGTGTTATGAATGAGGCTGGGATCTGCTCATTGAACGATGAGGATAAAAAAATAAATACTAATCAGCGCCCTCATCTGCTACTTAAAAACTAGGTAGATGGGCTCTCAGAAAAACCTCAGACAGATATATCGAAAGGTTGACTACGTGTTGTCCAACCTGTGCATTAAATGATGAAGAAAGCCTGATAATACAGTTGATTGTGATTGTGCCATTAAAGATGTTACTGTAATGCAATAATGCAAGGGGGCAGAGTTAAAGTTGCATGAGCATATAGGAACATGCTGTATTTGTCAGATAATGTTCATTAAATACAACAGCAAATCTCAGCAAAATCAAAGGAATCTAACATGGTTTTATTTCTGAGGATTTAAGTAGGTATGGACATACATAAAGTGTAATTGAGCCTGAGTAACTTTTATTTAAATAATCAGAAACATTCTGATTAGCAGAAACACACGTCACTAAATATATTTGACATCAGGATTTGGTTATAAATACTTAAAGGCCTGGCCCTTTTTAATCACTTCAGGAAAATAGCAAGGACTCCTGTTAGGACCTCAACCAATCCCCCAATACTTACCAGCACATTAGGCAGAGCTATGGATTGCAGGGAAATAAAACCTGAATACCGGTGAGAACACAGGTTTAAGTCCTTTGTCTTCAAAACAAGAGAGCCTTTCCGCTGATATTTGGTTGGGCATTTTCCCAGAATATCCATCTAGTAACAAACATACAAAACCAATAAAGCTACCTATCTACATATACTCACACACAATACAAACAGACTATATCGATCATTACAGCTATTAACTATAATTGCTTTCCTGAAGTAGCAAAGGCTCAGGGAACTGAATTGTCCCTTGCAATGCATTAGCTTTGCCACAGATACCATGGGCAGGCACATGCATTTAAAATGGTCTGGTGAGATGATCTTGCATTTTAAAAGTCAGATTGGAGGGTTTAACTTCAATCTGAAAGATTTTTAATTACATAATTGCTTAAACACATATTACATATTGCTCCACTTGTTTTGTACCATAAGCCCTGATTCAGAAAAACATTCCCAGTCAGGACATCACTTAACCACATGTTTAATATTAGGCACATGCTTAAAGTGCCATTGAGACTTCATATGGCTGTATTGCACTCATATAAACCCACTGACTTCAATGAGTTACTCCAGATTTACCTTAGTGCAACACAGCAGAATTTGACCTTATGTTTTCAAACATAGTGTTCAAATGATGCTCAGCTAAGAGCCTTGAAGCCTGATTTCGCAACCCCTTGAAGTCAATGACAAAGCTCCTGTTGATTTCAGTGGGCGCAGAATCAGGCTCTTGGTTAGGAAAGTCTGGACTTTGCCCACAGAATAGGTACAGCACAGGTCTCCTTCCACCACTCTACCCTGCTCTGCTCGGGAGCAAAAAGGAGCCACCTTCCAGGGTAGCAGAGTAGTAGTTGAGCCAGCTCTGCTTAGACTTCCAACAAGAATGCCGAAAAGAGCCAATTTTATGATGTGTCCAATTGGGGTATGTCTACACTTACCGGAGGGTCCAGCGGCAGGCAATCGATGTTCTGGGATCGATCCCGGAAGTGCTCGCCGTCGACGCCGGTACTCCAGCTCGGCGAGAGGAGTACGCGGCATCGACGGGGGAGCCTCCCTGCCGCGTCTGGACCCGCGGTAAGTTCGGACTAAGGTACTTCGAATTCAGCTACGTTATTAACGTAGCTGAATTTGCGTACCTTAGTCCGAAGTGGGGTGTTAGTGGGGACCAGGCCTTGGAAACATAGTGAGACCATCAGAGGCTACTGACTGGCCATGAAGCGGCAACAACTTTTGGTCATTTAAAAAGGAGATAGCTAAAAGCCAGCCTGGAGTACAGCAGTGCGCACCTCGTCAACAGTTCCACCTCCAGCAGCTGCAGGTGAGGTCTGAAGAACGCTGAGAATGCCCCGTTTGATGTTCAGCACCCAGGCCTGTTCCCGCTGCCAGGGGCAGATCTTCAGAATTTTCCCATCATGGAAAGAAAAATGAAGTGGATGCTGCGCTAGTACTTCCCTGCAACAAAGGAGTTCACAGCTGCTAGGTTCAGACACTGGCTGCAATGGGAATTTGAGAGCTTTGATGGATGCAGACATTTTGACTTGGTAGCGTCCCTCCAATAGGATTGGCTCACTCTGTCACATACCCCACACTTTATAACAGCCCCTCCTATTTCACAAAGTCATCTGGTACCCTACAAGACTTCTAAAAACAAACTATCAAGCGAATTGCTTTGAAACACAGCCCAGTCCACTTAATTGGGACATAATCAGGACAGCTCCCAAGGAACCCATTTAAGGTTAAGTATACTTAATGGCAACAGCTCTTGCTGAATGGAAGACAGTAATACTACTTAATGGTGAAGACTTGTGGTAATTCAGTGAATCTTGGGCCATGCATGGTGTGTGTGTCTCAGTTACATACTGTCCCTCTGATACCTTGCTGCCCTTCAATACCTGTGGTACATGCAGAAAGGGAAGGAATGGCTTCCCAACAGACTTGTTGTTAATGGCTCCTTCCATGATGCATACACATGCCTGGCCACCATAACAGGAGTCACATATATCTCTCCTTGCTGCCAGCATGGGACAGGCAGCAAACTCAGTCCCTATCTCAGGGTAGATAGTGCTTCTGCCCAATTCCATGGCCATGAGGGGCTCTGTAGGCAGTTTCAGCATTAAAATGCTGACTTCTGTTCATCAGGAATTCCTCTGAACAGGGAAGGAAAGGCTATCCATGGGCAGGGGTGCTGGAACTAGCGGTGCTGGGGGGTGGGGGGGAGGTGTGTGCAGCAGCACCCCCGACTTGATTCCATCATATACATGGTTTACAGTTTTGTTCAATGCCTTTCAGCATCCCCCATTACAAAAATTCTTCCAATGCCACTGTCTCTGGTATCCCTGTGAAGAGGGTTCTACTGTACTCCTATCACAAGGATTGCTCCTATTGTGGGCGAATCAGTGGAAGAGACACATTTCATTTGCTCCTTCCCTACCAAATGAACCATTCTTCCCACCACTGAGAGCAAAAAGTCGCCTCAGAGAAAAATGTCATTTGTGGAATGTCATCCAGATCAAGTTCTCGCCAAGGGAGACGTGGCTGTGTCTAGAGCAGGGGTCTCAAACACGCGGCCTGGGGGCCGCATGCAGCCCACGGGGTTATTTTCTGCAGCCCGCGAGCTCCTCGCGGCCCCCCGCATTTACCTAGAGCAGCTCTGGCCTGATGCACAGTGGGGGCAGGGCAGACTCCCTGCCTGCCTGCCTGCCCTGAGCCCCATGCAGCACCTTGCACTCTGATCCCCTGCCCTGAACCCCCTGCTGCACTCCGCACAGCTCCCCTCACTGCCCTGAGCCCCCTACCACACCCCTCACCCCTCCTGCATCCCAGACCCCAACTCCCTGCCCTGAGCCCCTGCCACACTCCTCCCCTGGGGGCAGGGAGGGGGCGGAGTTGGGGTGGTGATTTTGGGGAAGGGGTTGGAATGGGGGCAGGGAATGGGCGGGGCTTCATGGAAGGGGTAGAGTGGGGGCGGGGCCGAGGCCGGCACGGGGGGAGGTGTCAGTAATGCGGCCCTCGGGCCAATGTACTAGTTCTCATGTGGCCCTCGTCATCATTTGAGCTTGAGACCCCTGGTCTAGAGCAAGGGTATTTCCCATGGATATGTCTCTGTGAGTCCCATTAGTTTCAGCGGGAGTTGCATGCATGTATGGAGGGCTGGCTAAACCACAGTATATACACTAGGCTGAAGAGAATGCAAATAAGGTGTCGCTGTTCTGAATAATTATTTTTAGTAGCCAAGCTTCAGTGAATCCTTTTTTCACCATTTCTGCCATTGCATTTTTGGCTTTTCTGCAGAGAACAATAGACACAACAGCTCTTATCTCTACAGAAAACCACACAGCCAGCATTCCAGAGGAAGGTGCATCTGGGCCTGAAACTGTCTGAACTCCGATATCAATGCTCATATTGTGGAACAAAAGCTTTTCCTAATGAATATTTTTTAAAGCAATGCATTTACTCAAAACATGCTCTTTCTGACCCTCTGTATTGAACTAATTATATTTTTGAGGGCCTGGTGCAGATCTCTGTGTTATTTAAAGGCTGGAAATCCAAGCCAAGGGACAATACAGGGAGATTAGCCAGCTCAGCCTACCAGACAACAAAACCGCTTTTCTTGATGATGCAAGGAACATCAGCTGTCTGGGAAAATACCACCCCTCCAAGGCTTGTAAGGGTCTTATTGTATAGTCATCCCCATACGTGTCTGTACATTAGTTAGCCAGAGGGGTGCCCAATAACAGCATGCTATGAATGAGCTACTAAGAAATATACAAGGAAGAAGTTGATATTTGAAAAATATCCTTTAAATATTCTGGAAGGCTACAAAGCATATTTTCATCATGCAAAATATAAACTACTCCAAGATTATACCTTAAGAGTCAGGTTTTCAAAACCTCAGCAACCCAGGGCCTATGTGTGTATGAAACTATCAAAACTGTGATCCAGATCAGGTATCTCTACATGCAAGTAGCCAGCTAGGTGTCTGAGGCGTTGCACAGCCAATTGTGGTAATCATCCACTGAATGTACAGTTTTGACACAAAAATCCCAAAGAGATCTTTTTTAACCACATGACCCTTAGCTATTGTTAACAATGCTGTAATCCTGATCAATGCTTGCTCAACGGACAGCTAAAAAGTAAATGAAAGAGAGAGAATGGTAATATGATGCTGCTAAAGAAAGTTTCTAAAGAAAGAAACTGAGCCAAATAAGAAGCCATGTTACCTTAAACTGTCCATTTCCTTCCGAGACTCCTCTCTGGATGCCAGGGTCGTCTTTATCCGTACACCTTGCAACTAGGAAAGAAAATGCCAGTGCAGCGAACACCACTGTCAACAGGAACTTGTGGGCTTCAATTCACACAAGGACAAGGAAATACAAAATGGAATACAAAGTAATGGCCCAATTCTCCAGCCCTTACTCATGTAAGTCAACGCTACTCTCACACACACACACAGACACACACACACACACAGACACCCCCCTCCCTCCCATGAATAAGGGTTGCAGGATCAGGCCTTATAGGGCATGTCTAACCTGCATCTGGGAGCAAGCCTCCCAGCCTGGGTGAGACTAATGTATGCAAGAGACATTTTGATTTCAGACAGAAAGGGAAAAGCTGGAGCTTAGCTACACACAATGCCTTGAACAAAATACTTGGCCAACAAACCATGAACTGACCCAGGGACCTCCAGAGCTAACAGCACAAGCTGCAGCTTCAGCTAAAGCTTTGCAGCTGGGGATCTAACAGGCTCGTATCCTGTGTGGGTCACATACAATAGGGGAACAGGTTAAACACTGCCTATTGTCTGAGCCTTCTTTGGGGCATTATTAAGCTCTCCCCTCCCCAATTGTTTTTACTTTCATAGCAAAATGTGCTAGGCTGCATTTCCCATGCTTGGGGGAATTTGTGTGTCTGGTACAGCAATTACAAGCAGACGCTGGAGGTATACCAGTGAGAAAATGGTGTGTGAAGCTATCACCTTATGGTATACTCTTTGGCACAGAGCACACAGCAGATAGAAATATCAGTAAGTCAACCAGTTACCACCAAAAACAAGTATAGGTCCAATTTTGAGCACTCACATTCTATGCCCCTTCCCAGTTAGGGTGGGGCATTGACCAGATCAGGCATGGGGACAGACACCTCTAGAGCCCTTGGTCAGAGGGAGAAGGATCCAGGCTCTCCTCTCCCAAGCACCCTGTGGCCCAAGTTAGTGTGGGTGTGGTGGCCACATCCCTTCCCACATATCTGGCTGGTTCAGGAGTTGTAGGGAGACACTACTGGCTCCTGGCCTGCTGGGTATTATGCAAGCATCCAGCCTTTAGTCTACCCTCATTGGCTCGGGGGGGGGGGGGAGAGAGGAGGAGGTATGCTTCGGTTGGTTTCTGGACTTCCTAGGTGTCTGGGGATTTGGCTGTTTACTGTTTGGGGTCAGGAAGGAATTGTCCCACAGGGCAGAACTGGCAGCTCATGTGGTGACCTGTTTATCTACCAGCCTCTCAGTGTCCAAGAGGCTGAACCAGGGTTGCTGTTTATTTTGGTTTTAATTTTTGTTGCAGATTCTAAAAGAGAGGCCAGTGCAGCTAGTTTTGGCAGGAAATTCCAAGTTATAAGCGGGCCTGAATCAAGACAGAGCACTGGAAGGCACTGGGCCTCGTTCTTGGTGTTGCAGGGTGGTGGTGTAGGCTTGAGCATCTCATGCAGCTCAAAGACCCCTCATCTGGACCCTTATCCATCAAGTGAGGTAGGCAGGGGATCATGGCAGCTCCAGCCACTCCCCTTTATTCAGTTAGCATGGATGGGGTAGGAGTAGCTTCCCCTTCTCCTGTTGAGGTCTGCTTGGGTACGGACCTGGCCCAGTTCCTGCTGGTAATTTTGTAGGGGGCTGCTCAATCCCCATGTCTTTTGTTAGATATGTTAATAAAATTGTGGTCTCCACTTGAAGCACATTTTTGTGCCTTCTTTCAATGTCTGGGTCAGTAAAAGCACAGATATGCCATAAAAGCAGTTCATATTATTCCAGTCACACACACCCCTGAATACAGAATCTTCCCCCAAATCACGCCCAAGGACCTAGGTGCTCAGATAATATTGTGACTGTGTAAAACAAGAATATTAAGTAAGTGAGTAAATAGGATATGAGCAACGGCATGTGCATAGGGGTCATGAATAAAACAGAAGTCATATATACATCAAAGTGTGGGCCTTCCCCTGACCTAAAGGCTCACCATAGCGCCTCTGTGGGTCTTTGTGCCCAGAATCTATGAATTACCCTCTCTGTGAATTTGAAAGGAAGCCAGAATTGGTACAGGCAATTAATTTCTCCTTGCTGGGCATCTATGCATAATGCCCAACCTGAACTTGGCCTGGATAAAGCGTCCAATCTGAGTCTTTGGGCTGTTGCTCCATTTAAGTCAGTGGCAATTTACTGATTGAGTTCAATGGGAGCATTATGTGGCCCAGTGAATTTTATACTGTGCTAGACATGCCTTATTCCCAACAGATCCCAGACCTTTCAGAAGTTCGCTCTCAAAGAAACAACCATGGCTATTTTTAATTTGCTGATACAGATCTGAAAGTGATTAAAAATCACCTTAGTTTCTTTTAAGGACATCGGCTTCATCTCCTCCTCCACTTCTCATGGCACAACAGTAAAGCAGCAGTTTTATTCAGGGAAGGGAGTGATTTATGTAACTTAGCCTTTAAAGTTCTTTACCACTTAATCTGGAGCTTAGTCCTAGGGATTTGTTTACTTGCAGGTAAACCAAATATTTCATATGGAGCAGTCACCCTAGGGAGGGGCACTCTCGTGTGTCAATGAATTGCAGTGAGTCACTGAGGCACTTGTTGAACTCATGACAATACTCACTTTTAAGACCATCTGGCACTTTCCTAGGGCTTCAATGATCACTGTGCTCTCCAGAGACATACCACTCCTTTTGTAGATGCTTCCCTGCAGGAACGTATTGGTGGCTGTTGAATACCTATAGCTATATCTGGATCCTTTGGGGAAATTCAGCCCACTGTGTTCTAGGAAACAAACAAATAAACCAAAAACCTGTGTGTGCCCTTCTACATTTTATCAGCAAATAAAGAGAATGTTGGTAGATTTAGGCCAGTGTTTCTCAAACTGGGGCCGCCGCTTGTGTAGGGAAAGCCCCTGGCAGGCCGGGCTGGTTTGTTTTCCTGCCCCGTCCGCAGGTCTGGCCAATCATGGCTCCCACTGGCCGCAGTTCGCCGCTGCAGGCCAATGGGGGCTGCTGGAAGCGGCGGCCAGTAAATCCCTCGGCCCGCGCCACTTCCAGCAGCCCCAGTGGGTGCCGCGATCGGCCGGACCTGCGGACGCGGCAGGTAAACAAATCGGCCCGGCCCGCCAGGGGCTTTCCCTACATAAGTGGCGGTCCCAGTTTAAGAAACACTGATTTAGGCCATTTAGGCACCTAAGCAAGTAGCCAGATTTTCAGAAGTACTCTGCTCCCATTTAGGCTCATAATGGAAGTAGCCAGATTTTCAGTAGTATGAAGCCCCCGGGAGCTCCTGCATGGAGGTCACAGGGAAGAGGCGTGCCCTCCTTCCCCCCAGCACACTCATACAGGACCCAGCCACAGTGTGGCCCATAACATCGGAGGCCCTGTAGTGTTAAGAGTCTAATCATACCACAAGCAGGGAGGGCAATAAGGCAGGATTGTCATGGCACCGCAGTCTTCCCACCATTCAAGCAAGATATTTTGATGACAGCAACACGAGACAACCAAGACTTTACAATTCTCCAAGTACATTTCAGACATGTAAAAACTTCCCAACTGTCAGGGTGGTTAAGCACTGGAACAAATGACCTAGAGAGGTTGTGCACTCTCCATCACTGGAGATTTTTAAAAGCAGGTTAGACAAACACCTGCCAGGGATGGTCTAGCTATGACTTAGTCCTGGCTTGAGTGCAGGGGGCTGGACTAGATGACCAATTGAGGTCCCTTGAGGCTGGTCTACACTAATTCATAAGATGCTCTCCCGCCAACTTACCTTCCACCTCTCGGGGAGGTGGCATACAGACGTTGTGAATGGAAGAACGCTCTGCCATCAACTTAGCTTGTCTTCACCAGACTTCCTAAATTGACACTGCTGCATCGATCGCATCAGTGCTGATTTAGCCAGAAGTATAGACAAGCCCTCCCAGTCCTACACTTTTATGAATCTATGTGCTGTTAATTGCACATCTGTTATCAGATGAACTGTGGAGTAATTTCTATGCCCCGGTCTACACTACAAACTCATGTTGGAATAACTACATCACTCAGGGGTGTGGAAAATCCACACCAGAGTGACGCAATTATACTGACCGATCTCTCGTGTACACAGCGCTATGTCGGCAGGAGGGCTTCTCCTGTTGACACAACTACCGCCTCTCGGGGCTTGTCTACACTTATAGCGCTGCAGCAGTGTAGCTGCACTAGTGAAGCTGCTCCACTGTAGTACTTGGTGAAGATGCTACCTATGCTGACAGGAGAGCTTCCACGGCCTGAGCAACATACACGGACATAAATTTGTAGTGTAGACCAGGGTTTGGGGCATGGAGTATCCACACTGACAGGAGAAGCTCTCCCATTGGCATACGTGGTGTCATCACTAAGTGCTACAGCGGCACAGCTGCAGAGCAGTAAGTGTAGACGAGCCCTATGTCAGAACTGCCAGTTTGAAATACCAACCTGGAAGGTTTGGGCTGGGGAAAGAAGGGGGAAAGGGAAGGCAGCGGTTGTGTTTGGATTAGGGACACATGATCAGTTTGGTCCTTTCTATCTTCCACTTGTGGGATGAAGCTTCTGTAAGTTTGTTGAATGGAAAGGGGCCTGATTTCCTCCCACTGACAACTGTTGATTGGGGTAACTCTGCTGCTATCAATGAGTGACAGTGGTGTGGGGAACCAGTTGGAAATCATTCCCCAGATTGCCATTGTCCAGTTTGGGGTTATACTGTAGTGTAAGAGTCCAGAGGCGAGGCAGAAAATAACAATTCAGTTTATTAGAGACAAATTCAGCTTCATGAACAAGCCAGAAGGAAAGAGAATCCCTGTTCTGTCTAGTCCCAGGGAAAAACCCACACCTACACAATCTCCCCAGCATGTTTTCAGACACTACAGCCAACACTTTGCCAGAACCAGTTTTCACTGGCTGATCCTAGCTCGAAGCAATGACATGGCTGTCAACAGCTTCAGCCTTTTACTTCTATCATATGAACTGCATTAGTGATGTACTATTCAGTAAAACATACTGTGTGTGTCCCTTGAAGAGGGACAGCATAGAAAGTGTATTTGTAGGTTAGATTTGAACCATAGGGCCAAACAGTGATACAACTTTAGACTTTTGAAATTTCAGGCATTCCACATTCACTGGAATTCTTTACTGGCCAAAAAAAAAAAAAAAAAATTCACACAGATTTAGTTCTTTTGCATGTAGGTCAAAAGGGTACATCCCAAGCTCAGTGTAGTGTCATACCAGCAGATACAGTCCAATATTTGTTTTATGATAGTTCGAACCTGACTGTATTATGTGCTGAGCTATTGACTGTATTCTTTTGAGTGGAACCAGCCTTAGAAAATAAATCATGCTTTGTAATATATGCTGTTACATGTCTTCCTGTCATGGTGTTCGGTACATCTCGCCCCTACAAGGGCTCCGGATAATGATTAGATGCTGTAAACATGATGGAGCCTCTATTTTGCTAAGGATTTCAAGATTTCAAAATGTAGCCTATTTCCAAATCAGAACCGGTTTTGGTCAATGAAAACATTTAATTTTGTCAAAATTGAAGGGATTAATTTCATTTTCTATTTTTTTAAAATGCCATAATACACATTTAAAAAAAAAAATAAAACAAAAAGCCATTTAAAAATGAAAAATCTAACCATTTCATTTCAACATTGTCAGAATTTTTTTCCACCGGTCTTTCTTCTGAACAAAATTTTGGCAAAATCCGCAGGATTTCACAGTATCAGAGGGGTAGCCGTGTTAGTCTGAATCTGTGAAAAGCAACAGAGGGTCCTGTGGCACCTTTAAGGATTTCACAGAACATTTCAATTTCAACAGAGCTGTATTTTAATAGATTTACTACTGATACATGACTTATTTATTATGCAGAATGCTACCCTCCCTTTCAGAAAGCGAGAATAGCAGGCAAACAATGAAAAAAGCAAACCGCAAAAGAAGGTAACAGGGCAGGAGTGCTGGAAAAATTTGTATAGTGGGGGTGCTGAGAGCCATTGAACCAAACTGTAAATCCTGTATATGAGGGAAACCCCTTCAAGCGAGAGGGGTGCAGCAGCCCTCCCAGCACCCCTTGTTAAAGCACTTATGGGCCTTTTTAGTGGCTATGCCATGATTAATATGTTTGCTCTATCCTGGAAATGTGGAATGTTACTGCTTTCAAAATGTCTTCATCTAAAGTCTTTTACAGTTACATGATGAATGATTCAATTTAAATGATGTAAACAGAATCAGGATGAGCTCTACCCTGACATCTGGTGTTGAATTATGGCGAGTGTGGAAAAGAACTCCAGGGGCTGATCTTGTTTGCATAGGCACACCCACTCGCCTGGCATGAAACAACAGCAACTCAAAGTGGTTACTTTGGCTGGTGTGGGATCCCCAGTTTTCTCTGTTATTGGGGCAGGAAGAATAAAGTTTTGTTACCCTGATTCTGTGAATCAAGGCCAGTGGAACTGTTGTATGACAGAAGGACTGAGTGAGTCCTTCACCATTACCTAAGTAGCACTTGCTTGACAAGGGGCATGGGTTACAAAACCCAGTGAATTGAGAGAGGATGGGGATAGGTTTTTGTACCTGATGGTATCCCCCCCCCCCCCCCCCGAGAGTTTAAAATACCAATTGCACTACCTACTCTCTCCCCTGTTGAATGTCAGAGCTAACTTTGATTCCATTAGGGGTCTAGTTACAGGCTGCTGAGCTGAATTCACTTTGGGCCAATGGTGCACTAGCACCGGGGTTCCCCTACTATGAGTTGAAACCACAAAAGAGCTAAAGTTATTAAGAGCTAAGATCACTGCGTGCTGTGTTAACTAGTGGGGGAGCCTGAAGCTATATTGCTAAGCAGCTGGTGAAGCAATTTGTGGGGACGACTGGAGGAGCAGCGAGCGGCCTAAGGAACGGTGAGCGGAGCTGTTTGCGGGGATGGCTGGAGCGGCTCACAGGTCGGTGAGCGGAGCAGTTTGTGGGCGGCTGGAAGTGGACTGGCTCATGGTGAAGGCTGCGGGAAACCCCACGGAGAGACGGCCGGCCGGCCTCGGATCACGTAAGGTGCCCCTTAACACCCTGCATGTCCCCCCCCCTTTTACTCTGGGGCTGCACTGACCAGGGACAGAGACTTTGGGGTTTGTTGGACTTTTGGGACTTGCTGGACCCAAGAGACTTTGGGGGTGTTGGACTTTGGGGACTCTGGGTGATTTTTGGGTTGCTGGATTCAAGAACCCAAGGGAAAGGACACAGCCCAATTTGCTGGGGTGGGTTTTTTGTTCATGGTTTGTGTTATGAATCCTGTTTGTGGTGTTTTTCCAATTTTATGCTGATGTTGTTTACCTCATGTTATTAAACATTTTCTGCTACACTCAGACTCCGTGCTTGCGAGAGGGGAAGTATTGCCTCTTAGAGGCACCCAGGGGGTGGTATGTAATTGTCCCAGGTCACTGGGTGGGGGCTCGAGCCAGTTTTGCATTGCGTTATTGAAACGGAACCCCTAGATACAGGACCCGGCCCTTGTTGCTGCCAACTTAGATGGGCAGAAGGGTTACAATGATAAAGGGGTTTTGATGTAAACTGTGATCTGATTGCATGACTTGGCTTTCAGCCCATGTAATTATCTCCCACTGAACACAGCCATCAGGGTAATATTGCTTCTTTCACTACAATCCCCTACAAGATGTGTCATTTAAAACAGCCACTTAATTGTAATGAACTGGCTAGAGCACGTGTGCTGTGCTGCCCTCTACTAAAAAAAGTCAGAAATGCTAATGTGTGTCATAGACTCTATATGGCTACAGTCAAAGAAGAATCTCCTTTAGTTCAGATGATAGTAAGCTGTGCTTTAAGGGCTGGAGGATCAGAGTTGTAACCCTTCCACCAGCATGAGTTCTGGGGGCCAGGGCATGCCACGGTGACACTCAGGAGGACAGTGGTGAAATCCCTAAAAGATCACAAATTTGTAGCTTTATCTTAGCAGTGGAACTACTGTAAAGCAGAAGCAGGAGAGTTTGTTTAAAACGTTCTCTCTTGCATCAGGTTAAGAGGGTGCTGCCTGGGAAAGATGGCCACAACATTTGCCATGTTGCTCTTCTTTAGCTCCACCTGCAGGCTCAGTGGGGAATTGAAAGCCCTTTAAAAACACCAGGTTTTTGTTAGGAATTATGAGGTTGGACTGGAATGATGGCTGAGCAAAAAGACTCTGAGCTACACTGGCTGTGCAGGACGGCATATAGGGGGACCTGGGATCAGAGCGCTCTCTGATTCTCCGCTTGTTGTTTGTAAAGGAGCAGTGTGCACTCAAGCACCTGCTGTCAAGATGAGCAGGAAGCTTTGGTTACTGGTGCATGCACACAAGCTAGCTGACCAACCCTTGAGTCTGTGGAGCATCCCCAGGAGCAATAGCCAGGCTCTGTGGACGGAGTGCTAGGTCTTTCTCCTAGCTTGCTACTGTGCAGATAGGATGCGGAAAAAGAGACTCAGGGCAGGATTTTGCGTTGCATATTTTGTAGCACACTGTAGGCTAGTTTTAACTTTTGTGTGATCTGAGTCCATAGAATGTTAACTTAGAGCAACTCAGTGCAACATAAGACTCACCCGTGCGAAGCAGTTTCCTCCATGAATATAAATTAGCTAAACAGCAGTAAATCCCAGTTCAGTTATTACTATCATCCTTCCAATAAAGCAATGCCCACTGAAAAGTCCAGCACGTTACAAACCGCAAAGTCGTGCGTTGTGACTATAAACCTGCTCTGAATACCAGCTTGGCCTTACTCACCAGCACACTCAGTCATACAGGCAGCTTCCGGGCCTAAATTCTCCTGAGATCCTGCAACAACAAATCAGAATTAATTGTAGAAATGCACTAAGAAAAAATCTATGTGCGGCTTCAGTGACTGATACCATAACTGTTCATTTACAATAACACTAAGATTAAAGCAGCAACATACATTGCAAAGTCCTCTAATAGCAATTACTGAAAAGACTTTATTAGGGGAAAACACCATATACCGCAAGGGACTTGTTATTACACAGTCATTTTGGAACAATGATTTTGCCTTTTTTTCTGGCAAAAGATAAAAACTACAACATTTGAACATCATCTCTTTTCTAAATTGGATAGAAGCCAACATCTTTCACAATATAAAATATTCTTACAATCCTCAGATCAGAAGCCTTAATGTGTGAGTGAAATGGGCCACATAATGGAGTCCGAAGTTCATTCCATGACTGTTTAGTCCAGGCCAGGACTCTGCTGTGAGACCCACTGGCACAGGTTCTGCTTCATTATTCTGGGAGCCGGAGAACCAGAGGGAGAGTCTGTGTCTGGCTGGCAGCTCCAAGTGAAGAACCACCATTGTACGCATTACAATAGAGTCTTGTCTCTGTACCACCAGCATTATTACAGGCCTGAGCAGCAAAGTGGAGATCTGTGTATGAAGAGCTCAGGTTTAGGTGCTGCTGCTCATAGAGATAGGAGTCAAAGTTCTAATGAGGGCCTGAAGTTCATTCAGGGGAGTTCAGCCTCAGACTGGTGGTTTTGGTCCACCTCTGTTGATGTTAAACCATTGGTTACTATGTGCACATGAACACTCATGATTTCCCTTTCTTCCTTCTTCCGCTCTAAAGAGGATAAACACTTTCTGAAAACACAAGCAAATAAATGAGACGACTAACATGTTTCCTGTTTCTCGCCCATAAGCTGAGAAAAGTTCCATCTTCCACTAGAGCTTTTCCAGCATATTTTGACTAGCTTAATTTTTAGTGCTTGAATTAGACTAATTACTCTGGTTAGATGGGTGGAAGCAAAGTGCAAGATTCCCCTTTACAAGTTCTGTCATGCCTCATTCTAACCATATCTAAGTAAATGCCTTCTATCCACACCCTGGACATGTCTTGGGGTTTATATTTTTATTTTCTAGATTCCACAATCACCATTAATATTTTCAAGACATGCATTAGACATGCTGCAGCCTTTAGGAAAGAACAAATGACTTCACAGTCAGCCATAAAAAATCCCTCCCCAGAACTCTCAAATCAGGTTTTGTTTTTTAATCTTCTTTACAAACCAAGTATACTTTAGCCTTCTGAATATAAGGCTCATGGAAGGTGAGGCCAAAACTTGTTCTCCTGCTAACTTGTCCAAGGTCTGACAAAAAAATCACATAAAATAGCACTGGCCAAGGCCTAATAAACAAAGGACAAACAAGACATTGTAGGCCAAGATACATATCTCCCATCACCCATGGTGGAGCTGACTGCTGAATAGAAAAGAGATCCTTTTCAAGCGAAATGGTGCTTTGTCATTCTTTTCTATTGGCGGTAATCAGCACAGTAAATAGTGCTAACTGACCAGGATATATTTTTAAAGGAGACTTTTCTGACCATCTAAAGTAAAAAAACCCTGCACCACCTCATGTCTACTCCTTACTATAAAGGTGGCTGTGACCAAATTTTCTGATAACTCCAAAGTTAGAGGAGTACCAGCATAGCACACACATAGATAAACAAAACCAAGTACAGAATGACCTGGAGTGGTTAATGCACTGGAAGCTTCAAGAGGAGAGATTTGCGAATATTAAATTACTCCTTATACCCCAGGAGAGGAAATAAACAGCACAAACATAAAATGAGAGGCAGGAATAAGAGAGATTTACCAAAGCAACCTCAGAAATGGTATTCACTGTCTCTTTAAAACCTTCACATTATTCTTTCATCTAACTAAGCTCTGTAGTTGCCAGGGGCAAAGTATGGGATTTAGAAGGGAAGTGTTCTACAATATGAAAAATTTTGAGACCCATTGAGTTATTCTAGAGCAGTAATGTTCTGAGTGTAGCTACCTTTAAATAGAACACATAGATATGTCAACTTACTCTCATTCTCATCCTCATCCTCTGTTTATTACCATCAGCCATTATGTCAGCTGTTCAGGGCAGGTCTCATGGGTGAAATCCTCAATGGGAGTTTAGCCATTGTGTTCACTGGGGCTAGGATTTCAGCCCATGTCTTCCTACATGTCTGTACCATACCGAGCACATTTTGGACACTACTGTAATGTAAATACATAACAATCCCCTGGTAGATTTGCTCGGGTGGGTATGAAAATGTAATTACTTTTCTTACCAACAGAGGAAAGGAAAGACTTTAGTTAAGGGCCTAATTCTGCCATTCTTGCCTGCACCAGGTCTGCCAAGATGGGAGGGGCAAGTGGGGCAATTTGCCCCAGGCTCTGCAGGGGCCCCCACGAGAATGGCTGAGGCTCCCGCCCCGGCCCGACCCCACCTCTACCCCTCTCCTGGAGCCTCAGCGCATCCAGGAGCGTCCCTAGCTCCGACAGGGCCTGAGCTCCTCCCCGCTCAAAGCCGTGTGGTAAGGGGGCGGGGCTGCGAGCTCCGGGCCGAGCGGTAGGAGCTCAGGCCCCGCTGGAGTTTGCAGGCCTGCCCCCTTACCACATGGCTCTGAGCGGGAAGGAGCTCAGGCCCCGCCGGAGCCATGCTGCAGCGCTGTCCAGGGACGCTCCTGGATGCGGCGTGCTGAGGCTCTGGGTGAGGGGGGTGCCGGGGGTAAGGGGCTGGGGCCCGGGGGGTTGGATAAGGGGCAGGGAGGGGGCAGAGGTTGGGGGGGGCGGTCAGGGGACAGGGAATGG